>NC_052147.1:86696979-87016524 GCF_902713615.1 Scyliorhinus canicula
GGGTTGCTGGGTTATGGGGATAGGGTGGAGGTGTTGACCTTGGGTAGGGTGCTCTTTCCAAGAGCCGGTGCAGACTCGATGGGCCAAATGGCCTCCTTCTGCACTGTAAATTCTATAAGAAAAAAATGGCTGATGCCATTTTAAAACAGTCTGGGAATCGAGTTAAAGCAATTGTAAGCAGCTTGTACAGCAGTCAAGACGAAGAAAATTGAAAGGCGTTCGTAAAAAGTCCTGGACCGGATTCACTGTTAAGATTAAGGGAAGCTTTGTCTAAAAGTATCATTTGGAAAACCTGAGTTGGGTTTCAGAATGCAAATCACTAACGGAAAGCATAATTATGAGAGAAGATTTTAAAAATGTGTTTTGGAATGGAGTTGGGAAACTCTCACGAGACATCCACATTCACTTTGGGTTCAAAGTGGAGAGTGTATTTGCTCACGGTCATCTTCTGTGCTTAAAAGGGACTGTATATTAATGAGGCCATTGTAGATTAAGATGTACTTTGTAATCCGTGTTAATCCTAAAAATTGTGTATGGCCATTAAGCTAGGGGGGGGGGGGGGGGGGGGGGGGGGGGGAAGTAAAGGGGTCTTGTATCATAATGCAACTTTATCATGTTTAATGTTTTTTCTTGTTCTTAAAACTAATTAGCGGTCCTGTGACTCTGTTCTTCCATTTTTTATATAAAAAACTAAAAGTTAGTCTTTTGAACAGGGTTCCATTCTGGAGATTTCCCATCCAGTCATAACATCAACTGGGATCGTAACATTGCTCTCGGGTTATCAAACCTCCTTCTCCAGCGGAAACAGGTTCTCCTTTTCTACTTAATCAAAACGCATCAATTTTGACCACCTCTATATAATCTCCTCTGTCCAAGGATAGTAACCCCAGCTTTCTCAGTCTCTTCATTCAACTAAAGTCCCTCATCTCTGGTACCATTCTAGTAAATTTATTCTACAACCTCTCCAGTGCATTGACATGCTTTTCAAAATGTAAATCTGGACACAATGGGTTGAATTTAATCAAAATGTGGGCAGCATGGTGGCTCAGTGGTTAGCACTACAGTCTCACGGCACCGAGGTCCCAGGTTCGATCCCAGCTCTGGGTCACTGTCTGTGTGCAGTTTGCACATTCGCCCCGTGTTTGCGTGGATTTCACCCCAACACAAAGATGTGCAGGATAGGTGGATTGAACACCATTGGAAAAAATTAATTGGGTACTCTAAATTTATAAAAAAAAGAATTTAATCAAAATGGTGATGATGGTAGACCAGGAAACCGAAGTCAACCCCGCCTCAGGAAGCCCCTGAACACGGGGCGAATGTGCAGTTTGCACACAGACAGTGACCCTGCACATTTCTGGGTTGTGGGGACAAAACCCATGCAAACATGGAGAGAATGTGCAAACTCCATACGGCCAGTGACCCTGAGCCGGGATCGAACCTGGGACCTCGGCACCGTGAGGCAGCAGGGCTAACCACTGCGCCACCGTGCTGCCCTTAGCATCCCTGATTTTAATCTCTCCATTACTGGGGATTGTGCCGTCAGCCGTCAAGGCCCTGGGCTCTGGAATTCAATTCTTAAACCTCTCGAACTCTTTTTCCGTCTTTAAGATGGTCCTTAAAACCTACTTCATTAACCAAGCTTTTGGTCATCTGTGCTAGTATCTGTGTGCCTAGTTGTCAAAGTTCGCTTTATAACACTCCTATGAAGAAAGTCAGTAAATGATTTCTATCCTGACCATCAGCAAACACTTCTGTAATTCTAAAACTGAGCAATAGGATCCAGCTCAGTTGTGACGTCTTCCATGATTCACTAGATCACCAATACAAATCAGGTTCACAATGGCTACTTAAAGTTGTCTGTGGGGGCTCAGTAGGAGTTATCAGCCTCAGTGTAGCAGGGTTAAGGTGATGAGAAAGTCGATGGAGGAGACATGTATAAAAGCAAATTACTGCGGATGCTGGAATCTGAAACCAAAGAATGCTGAAAAATCTCAGCAAGTCTGGCAGCATCTGGAGGGAGAGAAAACGGCTAACGTTTCGAGACCAGGTGACCCTTTGTCACAGCTAACGCTGAGTCCAGGTGACCCTTTGTCAGAGCTTTGACAAAGGGTCACCTGGACTCCAAACGTTATCTCTTTCCTCTCCCTACAGATGTTACCAGACCTGCTGAGATTTTCCAGAATTTTCTCCTGGGGAAGAGACATATATGTTGTGCATGCACATGGACAACTGATTGAAGGGTTGTAGCAGGGACTTAAAGAAATGGTCACAGGATCAGTAGTGTACCCTCTAGATCCAAGTTGCAGAACATAATTTTATATTTGAAGAAAAAAAGAATAGAATTTAAAATTAATCACTCAGCTTTTAATTGCATCCAAACACGGGAAAATGGATTCTGAGGAAAATTCTGATTGCCTTTGCAACAATACTAGGTTCAACCCAGTTCACAGTCTATTGAAGACTTCCACCTACATACGCTCATAGCAGAATTTCATTTCAGATTATGAGAATCTAAAAGAAACTTTGAGACAAAGAGTAAAGGTTACAGCGGTAGGCAACTAAAAAGATTTTTTTCTCTTTTACATGGGTTCACCTTCAAAATATATTGATATAAAAATCTAAAATAAAGCGAAGGAGGGTCCATTTGATGTAAGCGTTTTTGTGAGCACTGCTCATTTTATAATTTTTTTTATCCTGGTGCATATTTCATATTTGCTTTTTCTTGGTGTACATGGCTTGCACTATGTCCCTGGAGGTTCCTGTTTGGTGTTCTTGCAAAGAATCCATGCATAGAATTCCTGCAGGGCTCCTGCCATTTGGCCCATCGAGTCTGGACCGACCCTCTGAAAGAGCACCCTCCTCAGGCCCACTTCCCTGCCCAAACCCTGTAATCCTACCTAACCTTTGGACACCAAGGGACAATAATCATGGCCAATCCACCTAACCTGTACATCTTGTGCAGACTGTGGGAGGAAACCAGAGCACTCGGAAGAAACCCATGCAGACACGGGGAGAACATGCAGACTCCACACAGTCACGAAGGCCTGAATCAAACCCAAGTCCCCGGGTGCTGTGATGCAGCAGTGCTAACCACTGCTGTGATAAATTGTTAAAATCCTCATCTGTTCTTGCCGGTTGAAATGTTCTTGGCGGTTGAAATGGGCTATGGTTCGGCCCAAATTGTGGTGGCGGTATTACTGATCAGCAGCCTTCACTTTGGCGATGCTGTGTGCATCCAGATGATGGCTGCCATTGAAGATTCTGTTTTTGGGTCTCCAGTGCAGGTCGTTAGAACTCACTTTAGGTATCTTTAGGAGAATGGAGGTGGTGCATGAGCGAGTTCTTGCACTCAATAGAGCACTTTCCCTGGTAAGGGCTGCCTTCGTGACAATGAGATCTGACTGCATGGTGTGTCTTATATCCTTTTCTTAACAAATATTTTAATTGAATTTCACATTTGTACACTATACAGTAGATGATTGAAATGGTTATTATGTACAATTTACATATTTTTCTTTCATCCCTGCCTCCCCTTCCTTGCTCCCCCTCTCCTTTTTGTTCTCCGCCTTCCACCGTAGATGCTTTTCTAAAAAATATTTTTATTAGGGTATTTGCAAGTTTTTTAAAAAAATTATAAAATAACAAAAACATGGTATAATAAATATTTCCACCCCCATCCCAATCTTCACACCCCACAACCCCAAAGTCGACGAACGGCTGCAACCTCCAGGTTAACCCGACCACTGACCCTCTTCAGGCGAACTTTATTTTCTCAAGACTGAGAAACCCAGTCTTGTCACTAACCCAGGTCTCTACATTCAGGGGCTGAGAGTTCCTCCACATTAATAAGATCCATCTCAGGGCTACCAGGGAGGAAAAGGCCAAGACGTCTGCCTCTTTCACCCCCTGAACTCCTGGCTCTTCCAACACTCCAAAGATCACCACGGGAGGACTCGTGCTTTTAGTACCGTGGGCATTGCCTTAGCAAAACCCTACCAAAACCCTCTAATCTTCGGGCAAGCCCAAAACATGTGGACATGATTTGCTGGGCTTCCCGCGCACCTCGCACACCTGTCCTCTACCCAGAAAAACGTGCTCACCCGAGCCACTGTCATGTGTGCCCGGTGGACTACCTTAAATTGTATTAGGCTAAGCCTGGCACGTGATGAGGATGTATTAACCCTTCTTAGGGAATCCACCCAAAGACCCACCTCTATCTCTCCTCCTAGATTGTCCTCCAACTTGCCCTTAAGCTCCTCCACCAGAGTTTCCTCCGCCTCCAAAAACTCCTGGTAAATATCTGATACCTTTCCCTCTCCCATCCAGGTACTGGCGACTACTCTCCCTGTATCCCCCGTGGCGGCAGCAGCGGAAAGGCCGGCACCTGTTTTCTCAATAAGTCTCACACCTGCAAATACCTGAACTCATACCTTGCTGGCAATTTAAATTTATCCTCCAAGGCTTTCAAGCTGGGGAAGCTCCTGTCTATAAATAGATCCACTATCCTTCTAATTCCTGCCCTTTGCCATCTCCGGAACCCACCATCCAGCCTACCCGGTACAAACTGATGATTATTATAAATCGGGGTCCAAACCGATGCTCCCTCCACTCTCTTATATGTCCTCCATTGCCCCCAGATTCTCAAAGCCACCACCACCACTGGACTTGTGGAGTATCGGGCCGGCGAGAACGGAAGAGGTGCTGTTATCAGCAAATCTGTGATTTGCATGGCGCCGCCTCCATCTGCTCTCATACCGACCCATCCCCCACTACCCACTTCCTAATCATGGCAATAGTAGCCACGCAGTAGTAGTTGCAGAAGTTCGGCAGCACCAACCCACCATCCCCCTGACTGCGCTCCAGCAACAGGATTCGCATTACTTCTCCCATCCCCTCCAACGGGTCTGAAATATACAAGAGCATGTCATCTGCGTAAAGCGAGACCTGGTGCTCCATCTCTTCCCCTCCCCCCCCCAATCCCCTGCCTGTGTGACCCGCATTGCTCCGGATCCTTCTCCCGTTTCAGGATCGATGAAATGGAGACCTGCGACATTGTTGGGAGGGGGAGGGGGGACTCCCATCTCTCATGCTTCATTCATTAAATGTCCTCGCCAGCAGTGAAATGAAAATCGCTTATTGTCACAAGTATTGTCATTATTGTCAAATGAAGTTACTGTGAAAAGCCCCCAGTCACCACATTCCGGCGTTTGTTCGGAGAGGCTGATACGGGAATCGAACCGTGCTGCTGGCCTGCTTTGGTCTGCTTTCAAAGCCAGCGATTTAGCCCTGTGCTAAACAGTGGATTTAACATCTCTGAGAACTTCTTATAGAATTCCACTGGGTAGCCGGCCCCGGGGCCTTGCCCGACTGCATGCCCTCCAGCCCCTCGATTATTTCCTCAATCTCAATTGGGGCTTTCAGCCCTTCCACAAGATCCTCATCCACCCTCGGGAACTCAACTGACCCAAAAACTGCCTCATCACTTGCCGGGGGTTCCGACTCATATAATTTACTGTAAAAGTCCTTAAACACCTCATTCACCCCCACTAGGTCCAGGACAGTATTCCCACCTCTTTACTCTCCCCATCTCCCTGGCCGCCTCCCTTTTTCTGAGGTGGTGCGCGAACATTCTGCTTGCCTTTTTCCCGTACTCATAAATCCACCCCCCCCCCTTTGCATTCCTCAACTGTCCGACCGCTTTCCCTGTAGTCAACAGCCCAAACTCCGCCTGTAACCTCCGCCGCTCCATCAAAAGCCCCGCGTCCGGGGCCTCCTGTCCGCCTGGAGGATCTCCTCCACTAACCTTTTTTTTAAAATTTAGATTACCCAATTATTTTTTCTATTAAGGGGCAATTTAGCGTGGCCAATCCACCTACTCTGCACATTTTTGGGTTGTGGGGGCGAAACCCACGCAGACACGGGGAGAATGTGCAAACTCCACACAGACAGTGACCCAGAGCCGGGATCGAACCTGGGACCTCAGCGCCGTGAGGCGGTCTCCTCCACTAACCTGTCCCTCTTCGCCCGTTCCACCTTTTCTCTGTGGGCCCGTATCGAGAATAATTCCCCTTTGACCACTGCCTTCAAAGCTTCCAAAACTGTCGCTGCAGAGACCTCTCCCATATAGTTTAGAACATAGAACAGTACAGCACAGAACAGGCCCTTCGGCCCTCGATGTTGTGCCGAGCAATGATCACCCTACTCAAACCCACGTATCCACCCTATACCCGAAACCCAACAACCCCCCCTTAACCTTACTTTTTTAGGACACTACGGGCAATTTAGCATGGCCAATCCACCTAACCCGCACATCTTTGGACTGTTTCCAGGTAGTTCTGGATGGACTTGTTCACCCGCCCACTGATCGCTTAGTCCGCTAACAACCCCACATTCATTCTTCACAGCGGGCATTGCCCTCTCTCCACACTAACCCGTAGATCCACCCAATGTGGGGCATGATCCGACACTGCGATTGCCGAGTACTCAGTATCCACCACCCCTAGTATTAGCCCTCTGCTCAGAACAAAAAAGTCAATGCGAGAGTATACCTTGTGGACATGGGAGAAAAAGGAAAACATCCATGGGTCTACTCCCCCCATCTGCTCCATAAACCCCTTCAATTTCTTTGCCGCAGCAGGTATGCTCCCTGTCCTGGATTTTGACCAGTCCAATTCCGGATCAATGACTGTATTAAAATCTCCTCCCATAATCAGATTATGTGACTCTAAGTCTGGGATCTTACCTAACACCCGCTTCAAATTCCACATCGTCCCAATTCTGGGCACATACGTTCACGAGTACCACCCGCACACCCTCCAGCTTCCCACTCACCATTACGTACCTTACACCCCCCCCCAATGTCTGACACGATTCTCCCTGCCTCGAATGTCAATCGTTTACTGATCAAGATCTCTACCCCCCTGCTCTTTGAGTCCAGCACTGAGTGGAATACTTGGCCAACCCACATATTCCTCAATCTAGTCTGGTCTATAACCTTTAGGTGCGCCTCTTGGAACATTGCCACGCCCGCCTTCAGCCCCCTCAAATACACGAGCCCTCTTGACCGGCCCATTCAACCCTCTAACATTCCATGTAATCAGCCCCCGCCCCCCACAACTGTGCTTCCGTGAGTCAGCTGACCCAGGCTGACTTGATAGCGACCACCCATGGCACAAGCAGTCTGTCTTCCCATTGTTCTCTCCCCTCTCCCCACACATAGACAAACATTTTCAAAGCATCACATTCCCCAGTAAACAAACATTAGAAAACACAACCAGAGTAGAAGAAAAAACAGCCCCAGAAATCACTCCTCCTCTAACCAGCTCCCTGTAAGACAAAGTTAACTTTAGCCATCCAAACAGACCCTTATTGCACATAACACTACTTATACAACCCAGCACAACAACACGCCACTACAGTACTCTCCCAAGGCATCAGTGTTTTAGTTCACCTCCAGTCTTTTTTTTTTGATAAAAGTCCATACATCGTCTGGTGTTTCAAAGTACAAATCCCGTTCCTCAAGTGTGACCCACAGACGGGCTGGGTACAACATCCCGAACTTCACCCCCTTCTTAAAGAGGTCTGTTTTTGCCCAATTAAACCCAGCTCACCTCGTGGCCAAATCCGCGCCCAGGTCCTGATAAATGCGCAGCTCATAATTCTCCCACTTACTGTTCCGTTCTTTCTTCGTGTCCAGGAATCCGTGTAAACATACCACCATCACCCTCGGCAGCTCGTTCGCTTGGGGCGTCTTCGCGCGGGCTCTGTGCGCTCTCTCCACTTCCAGGGGCCGAGGGAACGCCTCAGCCCTCATCAACCTCTCCAGCATGTTTGCCACATAGGCCCTCATATTCGATCCCTCACTGCCTTAAGGGAGGTCGACGATTCTCAGATTCTGCCTTCTGGACCGTTCTCCAGGTCCTCCAGCTCTCCTGCATTCTTTTCTGGCGGTCATTAATCATCTCCACCTTGGACCCCAGCACGGTTAGGTATTCCTCGTACTTGGCACCTTTTCTCCACCTCCTGGATAGTTCGTCCGTGGGTCTCTTGATTCTGCACCACCTGATCAATCGAAGCCTTGATCGGGTCCAGCGAGTCCTTAAATTTGGCGAAGCAATCTTCAAAAAAACTTCACCAGCTGCTCCGTTGACCACTCTGCCGTCTCCCCGCGGCCCTTACTCTCCGCCATGCTTTCCCACGTTGCCAGATCTACTCGCGTCTTCCTTGTAGGACTTTGTCTTCTCACACGGCCACTTCTGGTCCAATTCTCCATACACCGGAGGAGGATTTCTCCTCACTGTCTCACTCTTCACCGATTTATCCCATAAAATCCGGAAAAAAACGGGGGGGGGGGAAAAAGATCCAAAAGTCTGTCACAGGCAGGAGCTATCAAATGTGCGACCTGCTCCTCCATGGCCACCACAAGAAGTGCTTCCGCCATAGATGTTATAGTCCATCTTTCATCTTGTACTTGTATTTGTTTTTGTCGTCCCTATGGTTTTGTGGGGGACACTCTGGACCCTTTTCGCTCTTTTCCAGTGTCCCTTCCTGATATTTCCCTGGGTTCCTCCCTTGCTGCCCCCCCCCCCCCCCCCCCCCCTCCTTTACCCCCGCACCTTGTTCCTGTCTGATTTGTGTAGTCCTGTTGGTATGTATTGGTCCCCTCCCCTGTCTTCCTCTCCGCTATTGGCCTCGAACAACTGATGAATAGCCTCCACGCTTTAAGGAAGCCCACATCTGACCCTTGGATGGTGTATTTGATCTTCTCTAGATGGAGAAATTCCGACAGGTCTGCAGCTGTGGGGGATGCTGCTGATCGCCAGCTAAGCAGGATTCTCCGGCATGTGATTAAGGAAGCAAAAGCCAGGGCATTGACTCTCTTCCCCATATGTAGTTCTGAATGGTACGATAACCTGAAGATTGCCAATCTCAGGCATGTCTCCACCTTCACTCCCACAATCTTGGACATCGCCTCGAACAAGGCTGTCCAGAATCGACAAGTCTGGGGCAGGCCCAGACATGTGGACATGGCTAGCCGGGCCTCCGTCCTTCACCTCCATGACGAACCTGCTTATTCGGGTTCTGGTTAGGTGCACTCTGTGCGCCACTTGAAACTGCATGAGGCTGAGCCTTGCGCAGGAGGTGGAGGAGCTGGCCCTACTTAGTGCATCACTCCAGAGTCCCCACCCTACTTCAGTCCCTAGTTCATTTTCCTATTTCTGATTTGCTTTGTCTAGCAGTGTTCTCACCCATACTAAAAGTTGGACGTAAATGTCCCCACAGTTTCCTTTCTCCATACTGTCCAGTAGTTCCTCCAGCATGGTGTCTCTCAGGGCCCTAGGGTACCTCGTCGTCTCCTTGCGGAGAAATGTATTAATTTGTAAATGCCAGAGCTCCTGTCCGTTCAGTAGTCCCGTTGTCTCCATCAGCTCAAACAGGGTTGCAAGTCTGTCCCCATGTAGCAGTCCCTGATCGCTAGTGTCCCCCCCTACCCCATCCTATCTCCACTTCTTAAAAGTGGCAACTAGCATGGCTGGTGGGAATTTGTGGTTACTGCAAATGGGGGCCATGGTGGACGCCTCATATAAGCCAAAGTGTTGTCTCATCTGGTTAGCGTTGCTCCCACCACTGGGCTAGATGTGGGGGGGGGGGGGGGGGGTGAAGGGAGGAGAAGGAGAAGCGAAGAGAGAGAATGCTGTTGTGGCACAGATCGTTCCCATGCAGAATGTCACCGACATCTTCACCCATTCCTTGCTCGGCTCCTTTACCCATCCCCTCACCCTCTCAGCTGTGGCTGCCCAATGGTACAATTGCAACTTCGGAAGGGCCAGGCTGCCCTTCTCCTCAAGTGTTGTCTTGGAGATTCTTCACCCTCCAATACAAACTTCTTAATTATTTTATCTATTCCTTGGAAAAAGGCCTTGGGGATGAAGATCGATATGGATCTGAACAGGAAGAGGAACATTCATCTTGATCGTCTTCACCCTCCATGCCAGGGAGAGCGAGAGTGCATCCCATCTCCATAGGTCCTTTTTAACTTCCTCCATCAGACTGGTCGGATTCGGGCAGCACGGCGGCACCGTGGTTAGCATTGCTGCCTACGGCGCTGAGGACCCGGGTTCGAATCCCGGCCCTGGGTCACTGTCTGTGTGAAGTTTGCACGTTCTCCACCTGTCTGCGTGGGTTTCGCCCCCACAACCCAAAGATGTGCAAGTTAGGTGGATTGGCCACGCTAAATTGCCCCTTAATTGGTAAAAATAATTGGGTACTCTAAATTTAAAAAAAAAAACAAGACTGGTTGGATTCTCCTTGTGGATCCGTGTCCAGTCGCAGACTATCTGGGTCCCAGGTAGCAGAATTTATTTTCGGTTAGTTTAAATGGTTTGGTCTGAATGTTCGCCCTGAGTTTCACCAACGAGGCGAACCCCATTACTAGCCCAAACCATTCCACTACCTCTATGAGGTACTTCCATTCGACTCTGTTGAAGGCCTTTTCTGCGTCCAGGGAGACGATGACCTCTGGTGCTCCATCCCCGGATGGGGTCAGTATCACAATCAGCAGCCATCTGGTGTTCGCAGTTACCCGTCTACCTTTGACAAAGCCAGTCTGGTCTTCCGCGACCACCTCTGGTACACAGTCCTCCAGTCTCTTGGCCAGGACTTTTGCGAGTATTTTCGCATCTATGTTAAGCAGTGAAATGGGTCTATATTATCCGCATTCTGTGGAGTCCTGTCTTATCATAGATTTTACAGTGCAGGAGGCCATTCAGCCCATTGAGTCTGCACCGGCTCTTGCAAAGAGCACCCTACCCAAGGTCAACACCCCCACCCTATCCCCATAACCCAGCAACCCCACCCAACAGTAAGGGCAATTTTGGACATTAAGCGCAATTTATCATGGCCAATCCACCTAACCTGCACATCTTTGGACTGTGGGCCGGAGTTTGGGCTAAATTGCGTTGTGCGGTAGATACTTAACTCGCCTTAGAGCTGGGGATTTTGTGTATTTGTTTTTTGTTGGATAGATCCAAAGAATCCGTAATTTTCATAGATTTCATAGAATTTACAGTGCAGAAGGAGGCCATTCGGCCCATCGAGTCTGCACCGGCTCTTGGAAAGAGCACCCCACCTCCACCCTATCCCCATAACCCAGCAACCCTACCTATCACTAAGGGCAATTTCGACCCCAAGGGCAATTTATCATGGCCAATCTACCTCACCTGCACATCTTTGGATTGTAGGTGGAAATCCACGCATACACGGGGAGAACGTGCAGACTCCACACAGACAGTGACCCAAGCCGGGAATCGAGCCTGGGACCCTGGAACTGTGATGCAGGAATTAGTTCCTGCATTGGGTGCAGACAGGGTTGGTATATGAGGAGAGGAGGTTATGGTGTGTCAATGGTGCCTTTGGTACTGCTAGAGTCGAGGGAGATGTATATTGGTGCCTCCTGAACTCTCGGGGTAATTGCGAACTGAGTTGACATGGGAAGGTGTTCACATTTTTCCAGGTTTTCATGGCTTCATCCTTGGTCGCTGCTGGGGCTCTAGAGACATCTAGTTATGTCAAATGATTGTTCCTTCCTGTCATTCTCTGTATTCATATATATAGATTTGTTTTTCTCCTTTCTTACTGCAATGTATTATTTTGTAGCATTTTCTAAAATATAAAACCTGAATAAGCATACTTGCAAAATAATACATAAAAACAAAATACTACAGATACTGAAGTCAAAAATTGGAACAAGTCAGATTCAACTCAAATGTTAACTCTCTCCACAGATGCTGCCAGGTCGGCTGAGTTTTCCCAGCACTTCCTGTTCTTATTTCAACATGAAGCTTCTTTGTTGTGAATTTCCTCCATCAATAAATAACACCGTAAGAAACCAATTATTCCTTAAGAAATAAAAATTGTTGCAAATCAAAGGGCCTGTGGCTCCTCAGTGTGTAAGGTTTTGATGATTATTTTAATTATAAACAAGCATAGATTATCTGGGGCAGAAAGGGTAAGGTACACTGCGGTGAGAACCATTAATAGACCACTTTAGAAAGAAGAGATTCTAATTGGTACATAAAGGACACCACAATTTTTGGTAATTTGCACAGTTAGATCAATTAGTTCATCCAAGGGTCTTTGACAATAGATCTTTTCTGTACCCACAAGATTTGTCATTTGATATGGGAGGCAGATGCAAGAGCGAACAACATCACTTTGCATGGTAATCTGAAAGGGGTAATCTGAAAGTGGTTAATAAAGTTTAGGAAAATACTTCACTCCTGTTCATTTTACAGTAAGTATATGAACATCATATAAAACCTTCGCTTTTAAGGTTACTTACACAAAATGAGCTGAAAAATGCGTTTGCACAAAAAATGATCTTTGTTACATATCATTGTTGTGATAATTCCTGTTCACCCCTGTGTCTTTGCTCATTTAAGGAACCTTTTTTCTAAAAAAAAAAGTACCACAATATAAAACAAGGAAAGCTATGGTAGTGCGACTTCAGTCCCCTTTTCTTCAACATAGTCAAGTATTGTTTCTTCTAACAATAAAATACAATTATGGATCTGGGATTGGAGCACTCTTCACTGGGTGAAGAATATGTGGGTAAAATTCTTCAGTGTTAACTAGTGTTTAAACATTTCTATTTTAGATTTGTTCTGTCAATTTATTCTGCCACAAAATAACTATGGCTGCAATTTTCACCACTGTCACTATCAGGCCAATTTAAAAGCAGAATGGAAATCGAGCATTAGTGTGAAAACAATATTCTTCGTTGTTTCAGGAGCTAGGACTTTTTTTTGGATATTTTTATTGGCATTTTCAATTATACACAGTAAAACTTTGTGTCCAATGTTTACAGCTCGTGCAGATTTTATGTACATACAATCTTTCTTGGGTGTTTCCTCCCCCCCCCCCCCCCCCCAACCGACCCCTCCTTGGTATCCCCCTCTTTCATTCAGGGTGTTCTGTCCCCCACCTCCTATTCTCAACCCCCCCACCACCGCCCACCTTCCCTTTATACTTTATGATGCCGGCCTTGTGAGTTCGGGGGTGAGTTCGGGGAGGGGGGGGGGGGGCTTTACCACCCCCAGCCTCTCCCCCCTCGCATTTCCCTGTAGTTTCCTCCTCTCTTCCTACCCCTTCCCCTTAGAGTTGTATATATCTGTCTGCTTGCTCCCATCTGTCGCTTTTTCCCTAGTCGCTGTTGGCTTCGAACAGGTCGGCAAACTGCCCCCATGCTTTGAAGACGTTTTCTTCTGACTCTCGGATGTTCTTGATCTTCTCCAAATGGAGAAATTCTACCAGGTCAGCGAGCCAGTTTGCAGCTGTGGGTGGTGCTGCTGATCACCAGCCAAGCAGGATTCTCCAGCGTGCGATTAGAGAAGGAAAGGCTTGGGCCGAGGCCCTCTTCCCCACGTGTAGCTCTGGCTGTTCTGAAACCCTGAAGATTGCCACTCTCAGGCACGGCTCCACCCTCACAACCGTGTACATTGCCTCAAAGAAGGCTGTCCAGAACCCTATAAGTTTGGGGCAAGCCCAGAATACGTGGGTGGGACCTCTCTGGCACCGTTCACATTTATCTTCCACCTCCTGTGAAGAACCTGTTCAATCGGGCTCTGGTCTCTGTGCATCACTTTGAACTACATGAGGCTGAGCCTTGCACAGGAGGTGGAGTTAGCCCTGCTTAGTGCTTTGCTCCAGAGCCCCAAGCCCACCTCTGTCCTCAGTTTGTCTCCCCATTTACATCTTGCTTCATCCAGTGGCAGTCTCGCTCTATCCAGTAGCTGTCCGTAGATTTTCCCGTAGTTTCCCCCTTCCTTGCTGTTTATCAGGTCCTCTAGTAATGTGGTTCCCAGGGCACTGGGGTATCCTGATGTCTACGTTCCTGTCCTGTCGGTAGTTCCAGGTCCTCCGTCAATTCGCTCAGTGCCACTAGTCTGTGTCCGATGTAAAAGTCCCTAATTGTTCGCGTCCCCCCGGTTCTGTCTCCATTTATTGAAAGTGATGTTGAGCATGGCTGGTGGGAACTTATGGTTTCCGCAGATATATGGGGGACATCTCAGTCAAACCGAAATGTTGCCTCACCTGGTTCTATGTCCTTAGTGTAGCCACCAGAGTGGGAGTGTGTCCCGTTTCTTTAGGTCCCTTTTGACTCCCTTGGCCACGCTGGTCAGTTCCACTTGTGGATTTGTGTCCAATCCCAGGCTATTTGGATCCCCAGGTGGTGGAACTTGTTTTGGGCTAGTTTGAATGGGAGCCCCTCCAGCTCTGTCCCCCCCTCCCCCCGTTTGGGTTCGCCGGGAATACCTCGCTCTTGCCCAGGTTTATAACCGAAGAAGGACCCGAACTCTTTCAAGAGCTGCATGATTGCTCTCAAGCCTTCCTGCATTTCCAAGATGTAGAGGAGCAGATCATCCACATAGAGTGAGACTCAGTGCTCTCTGCCTCCCCTTTGGATGCCCTTCCAGCTTTTAGTGGCTCGCAGAGCGATCACCAGCCGTTCAATTGCTAGAGAAAACAGGAGCGGGGACCGTGGGTATCCCTGCAGAGTGCCTCTGCGCAGCTGGAAGCATTCAGAGCTGGTGGTGTTGGTTCGAACGCTCGCCTTCGGGGCATTGTACAGGAGCTTTGTCCAGGTGAACCCTGCTCCTAGCCCAAACTGCTCCAGTACCTCGAGGAGGTATTTCCATTCGCCTCTGTCAAGGGCCTTTTCTGCATCCAGGGGTACGATCACCTCTCATGTTCTCGTGCCCCCCCCCCCCCCCCCCCCCCATCGTAGTTAGCAGTCTATGCAGCTCACTCTTTACAAAAACTCCAATATGTGTATCTGATCACAAGTGACGAAGCTTCCCTCGGTTTCTTCCCCAACCCCAGAAGTGAAGCAACAGCTCAACTCTGCAAAGACTCTGGCTGAGTTCACATAAATAGGATCATTGCTGTGGCAAAGTGTGAACAATTGTTGGAATGTTGAACACTGGATAAAAGCCCAGTGGTAGTATTGGACATTCGAATATTGTATATTCGGTAGTATTGTACCTTAGAATTGGAATGTTGAATATTCTTTCAAGGCTCTGGTTCAGACAATCCTTGCTTTCCAGTGAATTTAACCATTTGAGTTATGTCTAGGTAAACTACAACATTTTAAACATATATTCCATCAACCTTCCTCCATCATCTGCACTCCAAAACATGACAGCATCTTAATCAATTTCAGTGGCACTCATCTGTTGAAGAGTAAGGTACAAAAAATGTTGGGTTCATATTGGGCGAGGTACAGATAGTGACGGCTCTGTGCTATTCCACTTTAATTCAGTGGAGAATGTATTTCAGGTTGAAATGTTTTCCTTGGCAGTTGATAGCCAGTTCCTGTTCTCAAGATTTATGTAACCAACATTTTTCTTTTTATTAACATTAACCAGGCATGCCTGTCTGACTGTGTACCATCTTTCCTTCCTTTTTAACAGTCTCTTGAATGGAACATCCATAAGAATGAGCTTCCAGACCATATGCCTTCACATTTTTCACAACTTTTAAACTTGTGCAAAGAACTAAAGGGGAAGAATACATTTGTTCTTCCCAATCTTGGGATTGGTTCACAATTGAGATTACACAAAGCAGGCCATGTACTTAACTGGCACAGCTGATGTCACAACTTTGGTTTGCTTATAACCAAGCCAATCAAAACCTGACCATGCAAGTGGAACTCCCAATGAAGATGTATGGCACAATCTAACTCGGCCTCACCGTATCCAACTCAGGACGAGACGAGGCTGGTAGTTGTCACGTGTCGCGAGATAAAATGTGAGGCATCATGATCTGGATGCCGCCCACTGAGGCCGGGACCCAGAGTTGCATATTCAAATTAGCAGTGAGGCTCAATTGAGTATGTCTACGCTGGATCTACCCAGTGTGGGGACCCAATGGCTTCACCTTGGAGACCCTGAGCGGGCACTGCTTAGAACTGGTTTCCACAAATGTGGACCAGGCATACCGGCACTTGGGGGGCTCCCAGGCGATTGGGGGTGCCCGGGTATTGTGGTACCTTGGCACTCTGCCACTTGGGCAGCATGCCACTGCCAGCCTGGCAGTGCCAGGATGCCCAAGTGGTATCGCAACGTTGGCAGGACCTTCTTATTGGTGAGCTGGGATGTTGGGGGACTTCGGAGACCGCAGTGTGGAGTCTAGAGATTGGGGCGCCATGATCTCTTGCTGCACTGGCGAGCGCAGTTCATTATTGCAGGAAATGAGACTAAGTGCAGCCTTGGCGGGGCGTTCCTCACCGAGGCCCAAGGCGAGGCGCTCGATGTGGGGCTCTGTTTCATTTCCGTTAAATCGCACCCGTAATACAGACACTGAAATAATTATCAAGTGGGAAGCACCAAGTTTGCTCCAAATGATGAAAATCCTTTCACCCAGCATCAGCCTTTCTTCACTAAGCTGCAAATGCATGACTAAATAAGACTTGAAATATAATGAAAGTAAAAGAAAATACAAAATACAAATACAAAAGAAAATCGGGGGCACGGTAGCACAGTGGTTAGCACAGTTGCTTCACAGCTCCAGGGTCCCAGGTTCGATTCCCGGCTTGGGTCACTGTCTGTGCATAGTCTGCACGTTCTCGCCGTGTCTCTATGGGTTTCCTCCGGGTGCTCCGGTGTCCTCCCACAGTCCAAAGATGTGCGGGTTAGGTGGACTGGCCATGCTAAATTGCTCTGAGTGTCCAAAAATGTTGGGTGGGGTTACTGGGTTATGGGGATAGGATAGAGGTGTGGGCTTAGCTTGGGTGCTCTTTCCAAGGGCCAGTGCAGATTCGATGGGCCGAATGGCCTCTTCTGCACTGCAAACTCTATGAAACAAAAAGCGATGGAACGGCTAAAAGTGGGACGAGAAAGAGGCCAGAATTAAATGAGTGCAAGTCTCAGAGGAAGTGACGGGATTGGAAAGTTGAGGCCATGGAGGAATTCGAAAATAAGGCCGGGGGGGATTTCACAGAGTTTCCATTTTTATTTACATCAGCCGAAGTTGCTGGTGGATTTTGTTTCATGAACTGTCAAAAATACAGCAGGAAAAACTGCCATTGCAGTTGGTAGGTTACCCTTTACTTTTCCTTCCTGAGATGACGCCCTGCTGAAAATGGCAAAATTCCACCATAAGAATTTAAAATCTCAGTGTTGCCAGCATGGGAGCCAAGGTAAGTCAGCAAGCACAGGACTAAGACAAAGCTTCTGACTTTGAAGTACTATCAACTGAACCATGGCTGGCAGTACCCAACGTTTACAAAATAGCTTGACAGATCAGAAACAAACCTGTTTCAATTAATGCAGAAGTTTTTAGTAAATTTTGTATTTACTTAAATTTTGTATTTCGTAATAAAACCTACTGCTTAAAAATTGGGATAGTGTCCACATAAATCAACCTAAGTATTTCCCCTCTCTCCACTCCCCTCCATAGAACATGGCAGATTTATTTATAACTATGGTGTACAACCCCCCCCCCCCCCCCCCACCCGAAAACACATTATTTGGGTAAGAAAATACTTAATAAATTGTTTAACAATTTTTCTTGAGCCAAAAAGAAGAGATTTTCTTTAAAATCCTACGACATGGATAACCTTATTGTGATTCATGAACACGCCAGCTGCTACCCGTTTAGTAGCTCTCAAATTTTAGCTTGATATTGACTTTATCAATTTTCTCATCTCCCAACCTTCATCAGCTTCCATTAAGGATGATGAAGGTCAAGTCACCTTCAGTTTGGAGAAATAGAACAATGCTGATTGTTAATCCAATAAAACAGTTATGAATCTCAGTACCCACTCACCAGTAATTTCATCAGCTAATCAATGCATCATGTTACCCGATATAGTCTACACAGCAGATAATCTTGCAATCTATCAAGGCATGTCCTATGTTCGCGATTCAATACAATGGCCCCTCAGCTTATTCAACCGTTTGTTCAATTCTGTGCAATATATCAAATGCTTAAAACTACCATTTTGTATGATGAATTAATACAATGCGAGCACACAAAGGGGTTGTAATTCGCATAATTACCAATAATTAACCAATCAGAAATAACCTCTTTATTTTGACACAAAAACTAAACAAAAGACATTTGTAGAGTCCTTTTAATGTACTAAAACGTCCCAAAGAGCTTCATAGGAGTGTAATCAGACAAAAAACAAGCTAAAGGAGACATCAGAACAGACAACCAAAGGAGTTGCTTTTACGCAGTGTCTTAAAAATAGTATTTTTTAATCACCTGAATTGCCCTTTGAAATAAAAATTAAACTTTTAGACTGTCAATCCTGATATTTCAGAGTCAGTGAAGTAGCAGACATGGTTACCTGGTATGGGATGACAAGTCCTGGGGCATAGCACAGAACACAACTCAAAGTACAATGCAGAGAAATGGAAATTAACTACAGGCCTATGTGACATAAACCAACCAAGTACAAAGTTCTTATAGTCCGTCTTTCCTCATGCCCATTCTTTCTCATTACAGTGACACATCTTGTGGTCAATAAGAATACAGATACTTTATGGATTGGTATCCCAATACTTAAGCTGCACCCACCAGAGATGCTGTCATTACAATACCCAGTGGACTTGATATTCCCCATAAGTGTGGATTTTTGCAAAATGCTGGTTCATGAGTGAGAAAAACAGTCACACCTGACACCATAACAGTGTGGTAAACACTCAAATAATGCACTATAGATGTGCTGATAGTTGTGCTATAGCGCCAAACAACCCCCAATGAAATATTAGAGGTCTGTGCCTGTGCTTGCTCGACCTGCTAGACTAGAGTACAAATAAAATGTTGACCAAGGTGATATTCGGTCATTCAATATCTCTAACCAAGTGTGATTAAATCATTCCACTGATGAACCAACTGTTTAACAACATGTTTTTCACCCTATGCCAATATGGTGCACTACATCAGTCTTTCGCCCTTTAGTAGGTGTGGGGAACTTTCTATTGACTATTACAGAAAGCATGCTTCGGCACATTCTTTGAATACAGAATGGTGCAGTACAGAGGGATCTGGATGTCCTCGTACATGAATCACAAATTTAGCATGCACGTGCAGCAAGCAACTAGCAAGCCAAATAGATTGTTGACATTTATTGCAAGTGGTTGGAATATACAAGTCCCATGCTGCAACTGTGGAAGGCATTGGTGAGATGCTGCGCATCATTTTGCTTTTCACGTTTAAGGGGGATACACCTGCATTGGAGGCAATTCAGAGAAGGTTCAGTAGTTTGATCCTGGCATGTAAAATTGCCATATGAAGAAGAGTCGTGTACGGGTAAATGAATACTCATTGGGATTGAGAAGAAATGTAAAGTGATCTTAATCTTGGGGCAGCACGGTAGCACAGTGGTTAGCATAATTGCTTCACAGCTCCAGGATCCCTGGTTCAATTCCCAGCTTGGGTCACGGTCTGTGTGGAGTCTGCACGTTCTCCCAATGTTTGCATGGATTTCTTCCAGGTGCCCCGGTTTCCTCCCACAGTCCAAGAATGTGCTGGTTAGGTGGATTGGCTATACTAAATTGCCCTTCGTGTACGAAAAAGGTTAGGTGGGGTTACGGGGATAGCGTGTAGGTGTGGGCATAGGGTGGAGGTGTGGGCATAGGGTGGAGGTGTGGGGACCCGGCTTGGGTCACTGTGTGCAGAGTCTGCTGTGTGCAGTGTGCGCGTAGATTTTCCCCATGTCTGCGTGGGTTTCCTCCCACAAGTCCCGAAAGACATGCTTTTTAGGTCAATTGGACATTCTGAATTCTCCCTCTGGTGTACCCAAACAGTTGCCGGAGTGTGGCAACTAGGGGATATTCACAGTGACCTCATTGCAGGGTTTATGTATGCCTACTTGTGACATTAATAAAAGATTATTATCTATAGTGACAAACAGAAGTCATGTTTCAAGTTGAGATGGTCCTTCATCAGAATATTTGCAGGGTAGATGCTGAAAAGAAACTCCTCTTAGTGCAAGAATCTAAAACCTGGGGCACAGCTTCAGAATAAAGGGTCTTCCATTTAAGATAGAGATGAGATTCTCTACAACATAGGTCTGCGGAGGCCGGGTCATTGAATACATTCAAAAGTAATTGATAACAAATTATTTTACAAAATGAAAGACACTATGGGGATGCAAGTTAGTACATTTTCTTTATCAAGTGCTGCACTTTAAATTATCTGCCTCAGTACCTACTCATAGTAAAGCATTTGAATGCATTTAAACTCTCACCCTCTCAAATGTTTTCATTATTGTGAGAACCTCTATTCACTACCCCTTAACCACCTATATCACAGAGAACCAAAATTATTTTGTAACCATAACCTGAAATCTCTGACATAATTCTAGTGAATCTTAGCTGTTGTTTTCCGTGGCTCCAATATCCTTCCTCTAATGATATGTTCAGAAATGCACACAACATTCCAACCACACACTGCATCAGTTGGGTCAGAAAATTAGCTTGCTTCCTACTTCTATAGTCAAATTCCACGCATAAAATCCCAAATCCTCCTTTGCCATTTTATGGCCTTTCCTACCTGTCATGCACTGTCAATTTTAAAGTTCTAAACATCTACACCCCAACTGCCTTTCCATAAATCCTTCCATCAAAAACAGCAACAAGAAATACTGATCAGTTTTCTCCTCATTAAAACAAATGTGATTTTTAGAAACAATTAAAATTCATGCTGAATTTTAAGCCTCCAAAGAGTATGACATTGGATTCAACCAATGAGAGTCTATTGCTGTAATCCAACACATGTGGCGAATAGCGGCTTTTCACAGTAACTTCACTTGAAGCCTACTTGTGACAATAAGCGATTTTCATTTTCACACTGGACACAATGGCAGAGACAGACAGACAGACAGATGGGATGGGGCAAATTAGTTTCAGTCCTTTCAGACTGCATCCAAAGATACTTTGGGAAAAAAAAATCTTTATTGTAATTGTACATGTTTCCCAGACTGCATTTTCAACAGATTCACATTATTAATCTATGGTAGTTCACTAACAACTCTCATTGAATAGTACAATTCAGCAATTACATAAACATGTGCTTCTAAAGCCACACTTTTCACTAGTGGGTACCTGTTCTCTTCCTGTTTCTGGAGATCGTGGATGTCCCATCTTTTCGCTTGGAACGGCTGCTTCCAACTTTAATCTTTCCTCTTGAGGAGGATCTTCTGCTAAGACATCTGGCTCCTCATCATCTGTTCGTCCAGATGGGCTGGTCAATTTCTGGCCCTGACCACCATCAGTCCTGAAATCTTGAAGGTCACGGTCCTTATCCACAATGACCCACTCCTTGGAGTCAACCTCCTGCCTGCAGGAGCTTAAATTGACCGCTACAAATCCGTTGCTAATGACAGCATCACCATGCACAGGAGATTCCACAGAGACATGCTTTGAATAGTCTGGGATGTACTCCTCATCAAAGTGCCATACTCTGTTGGTACGAGCAGCAGCTGAGGCCTTCGGAGGTTGTGTCGCAGCAACATCCTTCAACAAGCCCAAGTCTTCCTGAGCCTTAGTGGAGCTGGATATAAAAATGTATATAGTTAACAGGCTTATAAATAAATATTGCGAATAAATAAATCCAAATAGTGCAGGCTGGATCTTTGTTATTTGTCAGATTTCTTCCATTAAACCTGAACAACAAAGACATTATAGCTTACAAAAAAGGCATTAGCTATTAAAATTAATTCCGACTATTAGTCAAACTTCTTATTTATTCACAATACTTTTTCTGACAACTCATATGAGTGGAATACAATATTAACTAATTATGTAGTTTTCTAATTTTTAAAAAACATCTCATTAGATTTTGTTTAAAACTGAAATCTTAAATGGGAACAAGGCACATTAAAGGGTTTCCATACTCATTTTGTTTCAAATTTAGAATACCCAATTATTTTTATTTTCCAATTAAGGGACAATTTAGCGTGGCCAATCCACCTATCCTGCACATCTTTGGGTTGTGGGGGCAAAGCCCACGCAGACACGGGGAGAATGTGCAAACTCCACACAGTGACCCCGGGCCGGGATTTGAACCCGGGTCCTCAGAGCCGTCGGCAGCAATGCTAACCACTGTGCCACCGGTTTCCAAACTCAGAAAATTCTCAGTTAAGAGGATGGTGGTTGGTTAGTGGCTTGACATTTAAGAAATATGACAATTTATTTCAATAATATTTCTTTTACAACCTTGTGTGGCGGAAATTGAGAATTCTAACAAAATAACTCCATATTGATTCAGTGGGTAGAAATATTTCAGGTCCCCTTCAATATAATAGGTATACATTCATATTTTGGAATTAATTTGCAGCAGATAATATTCTGTCACAAGTAGGCTAACATTAACACTTCAATGAAGTTACTGTGAAAAGCCACTAGTCACCACATTCTGGTGCCTGTTCGGGTACACAGAGGGAGAATTCAGAATATCCAAATGACCTAACAGCACGTCTTTCAGGACTTGAGGGGAAACCGGAGCACCCAGAGGAAACCCACGCAGACACTGGGAGAACCTGCAGACTCCGCACGGTGACCCAAGCCGGGAATCAAACCTGGGACCCTGGTGCTGTGAAGCAACAGTGCTAACCACTGTGCTACCATGCCACCCAAGAGAACTGGACAAAACATATTAAATCACATTCCATATCTGACAAAGAAATAAAACATCTGAGATGGACAATATTGAAATAATTAAAAAGAAACCTAATTATTTATTTTTTGGGCAAGTGAACAGAGAGGAATCAAGAAGGCAGCTTGCCCTCAAGAAAATGGTGGTGAGTCACCGTCTTGAACCACTGCAGCCCATGTGTTGTAGGAACACCCACAGTGCTGTTAGGGGTGGGGGGAGAACTTGAGGGTTTGACTCAGTGACAGTGAAGGTACAGTGATAGAGTTCTAATTCAAGGATTGGTGTTGCAACCTGCAGGGTGCTCTCAAGCTTCTGCTGTCCTTGTACTTCTAGGTGGTAGAGGTCTTGGGTTTAAAGGCTATATTGAAGGAGCCTTGGTTAGTTGTTGCAGTATCTCTTGTAAACAGTTCACCATGCTGCCACTGTGTGTTAGTGGTGGAGGAGGTGAATATTTAAGATGGTTCAATGGGGTGCCAATCAGGCTGCCTGTTTTTTCCTGGGCGGTGTCGAGATTCTAGAGTGCTGTTGGAGCTGCACTCATCCAACAAGTGTATTGCATCACACTCATGACTGGTGCCTTACAGAGACAGTAAGATGGTGGTGGTGGCTTTGGGGAGCCAGGGTGTGAGCAAATCTCTGCAGAATTCCCAGTCTCTGCCTACTCTTGTCGTCACAGTATTCATGTGGCTGGTCCAGTTCAGTTTCTCTTCAACTTTCATTGGGACCAAAAGAACTGAAGAAATTTAAAACGGGATTTAAAAGTTATAAAACACTTTGTCAAAAGTGACTCGGAAACAAGACTTCCGGTGACGTCACACGTGGTGAGGACACTCACATCGCAGTTCCCACCAGGATCCGCTTTTTAGAACCTTTTTCACCTGCATTTTTCAGAAACTTTTACTCACCAAAACATTTTTTATTGAATGCAAAGAATCTCTAACCCACTGCAATGAAGAAGAAATAGCACAAGCAACCTACAAAAAGACATTCATCGACAGATTTGGAGGCATGGAGCAGCTCACTCAGGGACAAAATGGCGGAGGCTGCATTGGAGACGGCAGCCTCCCTGATCATCGCAGGCATGCTGGCCAGTATGCTAGCTAACGAATTTGATGCCCACTTTGTGAAGGAGCGGAGGTGGATGAAGAAAAATAATGTAAGTCACTGGGCAATGTCTGGGTGAAACTAGAAAAAACTGCGGTAAACATGGCGAGGTGATCAAAAGCATAGAAAGAACACTGACAAGTCACAGGAAACAGCTTGCCTCACTAGAAGCTGAAATAATGGTGGTGGCTGCTGAAAATAGGAGGCTGAAGGGTAAAGCCGATGACATTGAAAACCGAGCTGGGAGGCAAACCTCAGAGTGGTGGGTTTGCCGGAAGGATTAGAGGGCCCGAACCCAACTGCATACCTTGCTAGAATGTTCGGGAAAATGATGGGTACCCCTCTCCCGGAATTGGATACAGCTCACCGGACCCTTCAGCAGAAACTCCACCCGAACGAGCCACCACGTACAATGATAGTGCGCTTCCACAGTTTTCAGGGGAAAGAACGGGTCCTGAAATGGGCAAACGATCATCGGGATTGGAGGTGGGAAGGCAGTGTATATAGCTGGTCGCGAGAGTAGAGCTGGTGAGAAAGCGGGGGGCCTTCAACAAGAGTAAGGCCTCCTTGTACAAGAAAGGAATTCGGTTCAGGGTGGTGTACCCGATGAGGCTGCGGGTCATGTGCGAGTCAAGGGACTTCCACTTTGATACATCGGAGGAGAAGGACGCCTTCATCAAGAAACATGGACTTGATTCAAATTAATGTTCTGTTTGGCTTTTGACTACTGTAGGTTGAGAGTACATAGAACAGTGCAGCACAGAACAGGCCCTTCGACCCTCAATGTTGCGCCGAGCATTATCCAAAACGAAAATCAAGCTATCCCACCCCTAATATTGGGGTATGCGATATATAATTGTTGTTGTTTGAAGGCAAAACTCTTATCTTTTTCTCTTCGATTTTTGCTTCATGTACGGCTTGGTTGGGGGGGGGGATGGGAGAAAGGTGAATAGAGAGAAAGAGTTGACTCCTATGAAAAGGGTTGATTATTTTTTTGTCTTTTGTACTATACTTGGAGTTATATTCCTCCAATTGGGAACTTAGTCTTGCGGGGATATTGGTATTGAGCGCATCATAGAATTTACAGTGCAGGAGGCCATTCGGCCCATCAAGTCTACAGAGGCTCCTGGAAAGAGGCACTTAAGCCCACACCTCCATCCTATCCCCGTAAAGCCAGTATGGTTGCACTGTGGATAGCACAATCGCTTCACAGCTCCAGCGTCCCAGGTTCGATTCCGGCTTGGGTCACTGTCTGTGCGGAGTCTGCACATCCTCCCCGTGTGTGGGTTTCCTCCGGGTGCTCCGGTTTCCTCCCACAGTCCAAAGATGTGCAGGTTAGGTGGATTGGCCATGATAAATTGCCCCTAGTGTCCAAAGTTGCCCTTAGTATGGGGTGGGGTAACTGGGTTATGGGGATAGGGTGGAGGTGTTAACCTTGGGTAGGATGCTCTTTCCAGGAGCCGGTGCAGACTCGATGGGCCGAATGACCTCCTTCTGCACTGTAAATTCTATGTAAACCAGTAACCCCATCCAACCCAAGAGCAATTTAGCATGGCCAATCCACCTAACCTGCACATCTTTGGATTGTAGGAGGAAACCAGCGCATCCGGGGAAAACCCACGCAGACAGCAGGAGAACATGTAGACTCCACACAGTGACCCAAGCCGGGAATCGAACCTGGGACCCTGGAGGAGTGAAGCAACTGTGCTAACCACTGTGCTACCACACTGCCCGAGGCTCGTTTTATCCTCAGAGTTTTATCCTGGGGGGGGGGGGGGGGGGGGGGGGGGGGGGGGGGGGGGGGGGAAGAAGAGAAGAGAGAGCTGCAGCTGTTGAACTAGTCTCAGGTGGTTCAATTAGCACTTGGTGCATTTGTAAATAGTTGGGGTTGGGATTTGTTTTTTTATTGAGAATTAATATGCACATTTAGGAGAGGTGTTAGTCAGCGCCGGCCCTAGGGTTGCTGGCGCCCCGGGCAAGCTGAACTTCGGCGCCCTTGGGGGGGGGGGGGGGGGGGGGGGGGGGGGGGGGGGGGGGGGGGGGGGGGGGGGGGGGGGGGGGGGGGGGGGCGAGGGGCGGGGCTGAGGGGGGGGGCGGACCCGAGGGGGGGGGCGGTCCCAGGGGGGGGCGGACCGAGCGGGGCGGACCGGGGGGGGGGGGGGGGCGACTTGGGGGAGGGCGGCCATCGCGCATGCGCTGGTTGGCACCGGCCCAACTGCGCATGCGCGGGCCCGAGTCTCTGGCGCCCCCCAGCACATGGCGCCCCGGGCGACTGCCCGAGTTGCCGGTGCCTTGAGCCGGCCCTGGTGTTAGTTGGGGGTGGGGCTAGTTTGCTGATGGTGCTGGGTGGTTTTGGCAGCCATTTTGGGTGGGCCCGTTTTTCATGAGTAAGAACCTGGCGGCCCTTGGTGGTGGAAATGACTAACTCAGGGATGAGGAGAGCTAAGAGGCCTCCAATCCGGCTGGTCACCTGGAACATAAAAGGCATTGGGTGGCCTGGTTTAAAGCTGGAGATGTTTTGCTCACTTGAAGAACCTAAAAACTGATTTGGTGTTTCTGCAGGAGGTCTATTTGCGGATATGGAATCAGGCCAGACTGCGGAAGGGATGGCTGAGCCAAATGTTCCATTCGGGCTTTGATGGACGGGCCCGTTCCACTGAGATCGTAGTGGATCCCAGTGGCAGATTTGTAATGGTCACTGGGTCTCTAGCGGGTACATCAGTGGTTCTCGTGAATTTCTACATGCCGAACTGGGACGATGTGACATTGGTTAAAAGAACGTTGTCTTCCATTCCTCACCCAGATACACACCAGCTAGAGGAGGTAGGTCATTTGCTCTCTTGGGGATGGCCAAGGTGCTCTTGGCCTTTAAAGGAATCACTGGGGGGAGGGCAGGCCTGTGACAGTTTTGCATCCAGTGACAAGGAGTTCTCATTCTTTTCCCAGGTGCATAAAGTCTAGTCCAGGGTTGACTTCTTCTTAATGGGTGGGTCCCTCCTAACCTAGATGCGGAGAGCAGAATACTCTAACTGTCATCACCCCAAGGCCATTGAGTACATTAGATTCCCCTCTGTGGGAAGCCCTCAAAATGGTTGTAAGGGGGGAGGTAATCTCCTTTAAAGCACATATAAATAGGACGATGAGGGTTGAACGGCAACGGGTGGCAATCGAGGTGGATGGTCAATATTCGTCTGATCCTACCCAGAGTTGCTTGCAAATAGGAAGAAGATGCAAGCCCAGTTTGACTGGCAGTCCATTGGGAAGGCAGTGAGTCAACTCCAGTGCTTGAGGGGGATGTTTTTATGAGTATGTGGAGAAGGCCAGCTGTCTTCTTTCTCACCAGTTGAGGTGGCAGGTGGCTTCCTGAGGGATTATACGAATCAAAAACTCAGACGGCAGTTTGATTTTCGCCCCGAATGAAGTCAATGTGGTTTTTGCGTCCTTTGACAGGCACTTCTAGAGGCCAGAGCACCCAGAGAATAAGTGCAGTCATGTTGGCGTTTTTAGATGGGTTGTCCTTTCCAATGGTGGAGAAAGGCGGGAGGAGTTTGTAGCCCCGTTCTGAAGGGTAATGGATCCCATAGAATATAACAATTAACATCATTGATAGTGGACATGGTTAGCAATTCCTCGTCATGATGGTCCTTGCCCCTACCCTCTCTCAGGCTTCTATATCCCTCATTCAAAATCCCATGGAGTGTGATTCTTATAGACCCATATCTCTCCTAAATGTTGACGCCAAATTGATAGCTACAGTGTTGGTGCTGCATTTGGAGCCATGTTTTCCGGAGATGATAGCGGAAAACCAGACAGGTTTCACTAAATGTCGACAATTACGTGCAGCGATTATTGAATATTGTACTTTTCCCCGGTTTCCGAACCAGTGCCTCGGTCTGGTTGGGTGACCTCATGGAGTTTCTACATCTAGAGAAGGTCAAGTACACCATTGGGGGTCGATTGAAAGGTTCTACCCGAGGTGGTGTCCATTCATTTCCTACTTTAAAGAGCTAATCACCATCAACTGTTAGGAGGGAGAGGAGGAGAGGGGGTGAGTTCTCATTGTCAGGGGAAGGGTGTTTCTTTGCTGGATGTTTTTGTATAGTTGGTTCTGCATTTTCTAATATTTACTTTGTAATATCAGCTTTCCACATTATGGTGCATTTTATTTGTTTGTTATAAATTAAAACTCTTCAATATATATTTTTAAAAGGTGAATAGGAAACGGAGGTTGCTGAGGGAGGTGTCCATGATGAGCCGTCATTAATTTAAATTGTGACTAGGAGAGCAAGGGGAGGAACTAAAAGAAATTTAATTATGGAGAGAGCAGTTGAAACATGTGCAGTCATTGCATGCTACAAGAAGTAGCTGAAACAAAGGCCATTGCTTATGAAAGGGAAAATTCAATAAATATCTGAAGCAGAGAAAGAGAGCAATGCTTTTGGCTTTTTGATACAGGCTCTATTTTAAAAATCTCACTACCAACAAGCAACTGCACTAACTTCATTACATCTGCATCACTCTAGTTTAACAATATACTCCAGCTGGACAGACAATTATCCACTGGACTTTTAGATATGTGGCTAAATCAGCCATTAATGTCCCCTGAGGTACTGTCTTAGTCATGTGACAAGGACATGACAGTTTTTTAAAAATCTACCATCACTGCTTTAAAGTGAAAGTGCATCCACGCTTTTGTCACTTCCAGGCTAACAATTCCAATTCTGTTACTCTTCTGGCCAGCCTCCCACCTTCCAGTCTCTGTGAATCTGTTCATGCAAACTTTTGCTGCCGGTATTCCAACTTGCACCACGTCCCATTGCCCCTGTGCTCTCTCTCCCCCCCAATTTTCTGATAATGTGTCTTTATTGCTCAAAATGGTGTGGTCTCCCTGTGGTGCCCAAAATATTAATTAATGAATAGAAAAGCAGGAATACTCAGAATGATAATTAAGTGCAATTCAATGAACAGAATACAAAGAACAGTCCAAGACAGGGACAGGCCCTTTGGCCCACCAAGCCTGCACCAATCATAATGCCTGTCTGAACTAAAACCTTCTGCACTTCCGGGCCCGTATCCCTCTATTCCTCTCTATTTGTCAAGAAGCGTCTTAAGCGTTGCTATCATATGTGCTTCACCACCTCCCCCAGCAGCATGTTCCAGACACTCACCACCCTGTGTGTAAAGAAAATAGCCTCGCACATCCCCTTTAAACTTTGCCTCTCGCACTTTAAACCTATGTTCCCTAGTAATCGACTCTTCCACCCTGGGAAAAAGCATCTGACTATTCACTCTGTCCATGCCCCATAATTTTAAAAACCTCTATCAGGTCACCCCTCAACCTCCATTGTTCCAGTGAAAGCAATCAGAGTTTATCCAACCTCTCCTCACAGCTAATACGCTCCAGACCAGGCAACATCCTGGCAACTCTTCTGTACTCTCTCCAAAGCGTCCACATCCTTCTGGTAGTGTACAACCAGAATTGTACACAATATTCCAAATGAGGCCCAACTATGATTCTGTATAGCTGCTGCATAACTTGCCAATTTTTAAACTCAATGCCTTGGCCAATGAAGACAAGCATGCCGTATGCCTTCTTGACTACCTTATCCACCTGCATTGCCACTCTGTGGCCTGCGGACCTGTACAACCAGATCTCTCTACCTGTAAATACTGTTAAGAGTTTTGCCATTTACTGTGTAATTCCCGCCTGCATTAGACCTTCCAAAATGCATTACCTCACATTTGTCCGGATTAAACTTCATCTGCCATTTCTCCACGCATGTCTCCAACCGATCTATATCCCGTTGTATCCTCACAATCCTCTTTACTATCCGTATCTTCACCAACCTTTGTGTTGTCCACAAACTTACTAATCAGACCAGCTACATTTTCCTCCAAACCATTTATATATACAAGTAGTCCCCCTTTATAACGTGGGTGTTGGGGTCCAAGACCCCAACCCGCGTTGTATCCGAGCCGCGGATATCCATGATGGGGGTTTTAAATTTATTTAAAAATCTATGCTAGCGCTTCCCATTGTGAGTCTACGGGGGGCGGGGGAAGAGGTCAGACCCCTGTAGACTCACAATGGGAAGCGCTAGCATAGATTTTTAAATAAATTTAAAACCCCCATCGTGGATCCAATTAAAATTTCATCGGCCGGCTCACTTTGATCCGGAGAAGGAAGCTGCTCTCACTGAAATCAGCCGGCCGCTGAAATTGACACTGCCGGCTGCTCTCTCCCTCCAATCCAACTTTTAAGTTTTAATGTTTCTGATTGGAGGGAGAGAGCAGCCGGCAGTGTCAATTTCTTTTTTTTTTCCTCCGGCTCGCCCCCTCTCCCCCCACATCCTCCAACTAGACCCCTCTCTCCCCCACACCCTCCGGCTCGCCCCCTCTCCCCCCACACCCTCCGGCTCGCCCCCTCTCCCCCCATACCCTCCGGCTCGCCCCCTCTCCCCCCACACCCTCCGGCTCGCCCCCCTCTCCCCACACACACTCCGGCTCGCCCCCTCTCCCCCCACATCCTCCAACTAGACCCCTCTCCCCCCACACCCTCCGGCTCGCCCCCTCTCCCCCCACACCCTCCGGCTCGCCCCCTCTCCCCCACACCCTCCGGCTCGCCCCCTCCCCACACCCTCCAGCTCGCCCGCTCCCCCCCTCTCCTCCCCCGTCCCCCAACACCCGCAGGGCCCTCCTCTCTCCCCCAACACCGGCAGGGCCCTCCTCTCTCCCCCAACACCCGCAGGGCCCTCCTCTCTCCCCCAACACCCGCAGGGCCCTCCTCTCTCCCCCAACACCCGCAGGGGGGTCTCCCCCCAACACCCGCAGGGGGGTCTCCCCCCAACACCCGCAGGGGGGTCTCCCCCCAACACCCGCAGGGGTTCTCCCCCACACCCGCCCCCCCCCCCCTCCACTCCCCCCCACACCCGGCCCCCCCCTCTCCCCCAACACCCGCTGCCCCCCTCTTCTCCCCCCCAACACCCGCCGCCCCTCAACACCCACCCCCCCTCTTCTCCCCAACACCCGCCCCCCCCTCTTCTCCCCAACACCCGCCCCCCCTCAACACCCGCCCCCCCTCAACACCCGCCCCCCTCTTCTCCCCCCCAACACCCGCCCCCCTCTTCTCCCCCCCCCAACACCCGCCCCCTCTTCTCCCCCCCCCAACACCCGCCCCTCCTCTTCTCCCCCCCAACACCCGCCCCCCCTCTTCTCCCCCCCAACACCCGCACCCCCTCCCAACACCCGCCCCCCCAACACCCGCCCCCCCTCTTCTCCCCCCCTCCCCCAACACCCGCCCCCCCTCTTCTCCCCCCTCCCCCAACACCCGCCCCCCCCTCTTCTCCCCCCCTCCCCCAACACCCGCCCCCCCTCTTCTCCCCCCCTCCCCCAACACCCGCCCCCCCCTCTTCTCCCCCCCTCCCCCAACACCCGCCCCCCCCTCTTCTCCCCCCCTCCCCCAACACCCGCCCCCCCTCTTCTCCCCCCCTCCCCCAACACCCGCCCCCCCTCTTCTCCCCCCCCAACATCCGCCCCCCAACACCCGCCCCCACTCCCCCAACACCCGCCCCCCTCCCCCAACACCCGCCCCCCCCTCCCCAACACCCGCCCCTCCCTCCCCAACACCCGCCCCCCCCCCCCCAACCCCCGCCCCCCCCTCCCCCAACCCCCGCCCCCCCCTCCCCCAACCCCCGCCCCCCCCTCCCCCAACACCCCCCCCCCCTCCCCCAACACCCGCCCCCCCCCTCCCCCAACACCCGCCCCCCCCTCCCCCACCACCCGCCCCCCCCTCCCCCAACACCCGCCCCCCCCTCCCCCAACACCCGCCCCCCTCCCCCAACACCCGCCCCCCCCCCCAACACCCGCCCCCCCCCAACACCCGCCCCCCCTCTTCTCCCCCCTCCCCCAACACCCGCCCCCCCTCTTCTCCCCCCTCCCCCAACACCCGCCCCCCCCTCTTCTCCCCCCTCCCCCAACACCCGCCCCCCCTCTTCTCCCCCCCTCCCCCAACACCCGCCCCCCCTCTTCTCCCCCAATACCCGCCCCCCCTCTTCTCCCCCCCTCCCCCAACACCCGCCCCCCCCTCTTCTCCCCCCCTCCCCCAACACCCGCCCCCCCCTCTTCTCCCCCCCTCCCCCACCACCCGCCCCCCCTCTTCTCCCCACCCCAACGCCCGCCCCCCTCTTCTCCCCCCAACACCCGCCCCCCCTCTTCTCCCCCCCAACACCCGCCCCCCTCTTCTCCCCCCCCAACACCCGCCCCCCCCTCTTCTCCCCCCCCCCCAACACCCCCCCCCCCCTCTTCTTCCCCCCCCCCCAACACCCCCCCCCCCTCTTCCCCCCCCCCCCCCCCCCCCCCAACACCCCCCCCCCCTCGGCTGTGTCAATTTCAGCAGCCAGCTGATTGTTTCAGTGAGAGAGCAGCTTTTTTCTCCGGATCAAAGTGAGCCGGCCGCTGAAATTGACACTGCCCGCTGCTCTCTACCTCCAATCCAACTTTTAAGTTTTAATGTTTCTGATTGGAGGTAGAGAGCAGCGGGCAGTGTCAATTTCAGCGGCCGGCTCACTTTGATCCGGAGAGGGAAGCTGCTCTCTCACTGAAACAATCAGCTGGCCGCTGAAATTGACACTGCCGGCTGCTCTCTCCCTCCAATCAGAAACATTAAAACTTAAAAGTTGGATTGGAGGGAGAGAGCAGCGGGCAGTGTCAATTTCAGCGGCCGGCTGATTATTTCAGTGAGAGCAGCTTCCTTCTCCGGATCAAAGTGAGCCGGCTGCTGAAATTGACACAACTGACAGTTGGGGTCCATAAACCCCCCCGCGGTATATCGCGAACCACGGTATTGCGGAGCGCGGTATAACGGGGGACTACTGTACTACAAAGGTCCCAACACGGATTCCTGTGGAACACCACTAGTCTCAGCCTTCCATTAAGAAAAGCACCCTTCCACTGCTATCCTCGGTCTTCTATGACCTACCCAGTTCTATATCCAGCCAGTTCTATAGACTTGGCATTTTCTCAAGAATTAAAAGTAGTCATCAAAAATACAATGAGAATAAACACAATATATAGAAAATTTTCACCTCTAGTTACCTTATTTGACTGTTTTAACAAAACAAGCATTTTATAGCAGTTTCCTTCGGCGAGTACAGTTATTTTTCTTTATGTACTGTCACCCTCTATACTAACTGAACAATGCTTAAAATCCAGCCCAATATTACAATACAATATTATTCCTCCAACAGCACTTCAAAAGTACTTCATTGGATGTGGAGCCCTTTGGTACATCCTGAGGTTGTGAATCGTGGTACATAAATGGAAGCCCTCCTTTCTCTCAAAGGCTGCCATAGCTAACTGCTAGCTTGCACGCCAGTGGCAGAGTAACTCTGGATCAGCTCCAGGGTGGTCTGAAATTGGGAGCTCCATTGAAATAAACGGGGCCACTGTGGTATGTAGACAGAAACACCACAATAGTTCTGATGGGAATGAGGCCTTAAATGGTATGTCTTTGATGCGCAATAAACATTTGAAAATTAAATATATTGTTTTCTTGATCATGTTTTGCTGCCTTATTCTGCCTATTAAACAGAAAACAATGGAACAAAGCAGTTTCAAAACCAAAATGTTCCAATTTCTAAACTACACAATGAGTTTGTAGCTATTTCAAAAATATTATGGGCAGGATTCTGCTTTCGCTGGACTAAGTCCCCATGCTGGCGGGAAAACCGGCGCGAACCACTCCGGCGTCAACAGCCCCCGAAAGTGCAGAATTCGCCGGCACGGTGAATTGCCGCGGGGGGCGCTGCCAACAGCCCCCCCCCCCCCCCCCCGGGATTCTCCGACCCGGTGGGGGGGTCAGAAAATCCTGCTGTATATCTATAGTAAAGATGGGACCTGCCAAAATGTTAATTCTCTGCATCTGGACAACAAAGATTTTAATTTAAGATTCATATCTTTTTCATAAATTAATCTGAACTCCGAAGAAACACATTTTTTTCCATTTAGAAATCAGCAGTGTTAAGAAAAAATACAATATATTCCCAATTTCTCTCCTTTTGGTAAATACTTGTAGCAAAACTAGTCAAGCCAGAACAGAACAAAGTTACACTTACCAAGCTTCCAAGAATTTATCAGTGCTGGGCTTGGTCTCTAAAGTGAGACGCTTTTCAAACTCAAAGCTGTGTATGGACCTCAGCTTTCTTAACAATGGGGCATCGCGGTCTGGTTGCAAAGTCTCAGAACGCACCTTCACTGGGGAGCCCAGGCTCGGCCCGTTTTGAGGCCCGTTTCTGGCACCCTGGGTGTTCTCATCCTCTGTAACACCCTGTATTTCCAAAAGAAAAGAAAGTGATTTACTGCATCTGTCACTGGGAAATCACAGAATAATACAGCACAGAAGAGGCCCTTCTGCCAATTGAGTCTGCACTGACACATGAAAAACACCTGACCTGCCTACCCAATCCCATTTGCCAGCACTTGGCCCAATGTTAAGACATGCCTCGCTCTCATCCATGTACTTTTTAAAGGATGTGAGGCAACTCATCTCAACCAGCCTCTGGATAAAAACGTTTTTAACGAGTCTTTTACCAGTCATCCACTTTTCTTTTGGTTTTGCAACTTTATTCTTCTTCATCGCCCACTCAGCTGAGCAATTACTTAGCCAGTTTTTTGAATTAGTTACCTGTACTGTAGATTTTATTTTTAGATGGCCTTTGGGTCATTGTTAAACTGAAACCCCATTTATCCTCTCCAGTGGACATAAAATAATTTAAATTAAACTTATATGGTTCATTTAATATAGTAAAACATCATAAGTAAAACATCAGAAGAGCCACAGAAAAAGATCAGGACAGATGACCAAAAGCTTTGCCAAAGAGGTAGGTTTTAAGTAGCATCTTAAAAGAAGAGAATTCGAGAGGTGGAGAGGTTTAGGGAGAACGTTCCAGGGTTCTCAATCTCAATGGTATCAATGGTATTATCCCTCCCTCGTTAGCATTCCCTCTGCTAGGGGTAGAGGTTTGTATGCCAGAAAATAAAGTTCCACCTTAATCAGTATGCTTGATCAAGATTGATCCCCTGGCTTGGTGGTAATGGTAGAGTGGGGGAGATGCCAGGCCATGAGGTTACAGATTGTGTTGGAGTACACTTCTGCTGATGGTCCACAGCGCCTCATGGATGCCCTGTCTTGAGTTTCTAGATCTGTTCGAAGTCTATACCATTTAGCATGGTGGTAGTGCTACACAGCACAATGGAGGGTAGTCTCTCTGTGACAGTCGGTACTTTGTCTCCACAAGGGCTGTGCGGTTATCACTCCTACCGATACTGTCATGGACAGGTGCATCTGCAGCACGTTGTTAAGGGTGTTTTTCCCTTTTGTCGGTTCCTTCATCAATTGCCGCAGTCCCAGTCTAACAGCAATATCCTTTAGGATCCGGCCAACTCGGTCTGTGGTGGTGCTACCGAGTGATGAATTCCCCCATCTAGAATACATTCTGCATCTTTGCCACCCTCAGTGCTTCCTCCAAGTGGTTTTCAGCGCAGAATACTGATTCATCTGCTATGGGGGATGGTACGTGTTAATCTAAAGTAGGTTCCCTTGCTCAAGTTTGGCCTGGTCCCTTGAGACATCATGGGGTCCAGAGTCATTGTTGAGGACTTCCAGGGCAACTCCCTCATAACTGTATACCACTGTGCCGTCACCTCTGCTGGGTCTGTCCTCCTTGTGAGACATCACATACCCAGGTGGTGGTGTCTGGGACATTATTTGTAAGCTATGATTCCATGAGTATGGCAATGTCAGGCTGTTGGTTGACCAATCTGTGCAACAGCTCTCCCAATTTTAGTACAAGCCCCCAGATGTTAGCAAGGAAGACTTTGCAGGGTTCACAGGACTAGGCTTGTTGTCGCCTGGGTGGAGGCCAGGTGGTCCGTCCGGTGGTTCCTTTGTTGCGGTTTAATACAACCGAGTGGCTTGCTAGGCCATTTTGGAGGGCATTTAAAAGTCAACTGCATTGCTGTGGGCCTGGGGTCACAGGTGGGCCAAACCAGGTAAGGTCGGCAGGTTTCTTCTCTAAAAGGACATCAGTGAACCACATAGGTTTTTATGACAACCGCCTTTAATTCCAGATGTCTAGAGTTTAAATTTTACCATCTGCCGTGGTGAAATTCAAACCCGGGTCCCCAGAGAATCCTCTGGATCACTGGATTACTGGCCCTGTGACAATACCACTGTGCCACTGCCTCTCCCAAACTAATTTGAAACCAGATGGTTCATGGTGACTGACCATCGATTATAGGGAATTAAACAAGGTAACTCTGTTAGCAGCCCCCATCGTTGCTACGAGTCCCGAGATCATGTTAAAACAGGGACTCCAGTCAACATTTTTCACGTTATTGGACATTAGCAATGGCTTTTGGTCCATTCCATTGGACAAAACATGCCAGTACAAGTTTGTGTTCACTTTCCAGGGACAGCAGTACACAAGGCCTGTCTTCTACAAGGCTGCCACAACTCCCCCTCCATCTTTCACAGACAATTGGCGAACGACTTGTCAAAACTTTCCCGACCTGAATGCCTTGTTCAGTATGTGGACGACTTGCTCCTACAGGCTGAAAATAAGGAAGAGCACATTTCGCTTCTTTCGGAATTATTAGGACTCCTCAAAGAAATTGGATGCAAAATGAATCCCAAGAAGGCCCAAATTCTCCAGGAAAAGGTCACTTATTTAGGTACGGTCATCACGCATGGTAAGTGTGAAATAGAACAAAAACGGATAGATTTGATTATAAAATTGCCTTTGCCCCAAAATGTTACAGCACTCCGGTCATTTATAGGACTGGTCGGTTACTGCAGGAACCACAGACAATTTCGCCACCAAAGCAGCCCCACTTTCCGAGCTCCTTAAGAAACAGGCCCCATGGAAATGGCTTCCACAGCACATGGATGCCGTAGACACATTGAAACGTGCCCTGAGCACAGCCCCCACTTTGCAAGCCCCAGACCCACACTCCCCCTACACGATAGAGGTAGCGACCACCGATCGAACCCTTTCGGCCGTACTCCTACAGGAAAGGCACGATCGTTTAGGACCCGTAGCCTATGTGTCACGAGTTTTAGATAAAAAACACAATAAAAAACTTTTATTTAAAAAAAAATGACTACTCTTCTGACGCCACAGGGCAGTTAAAGGCACAAGTTTGCTGAAGCCCATATATCAATATATTAAAGGGCAGCACGGTGGCATATTGGTTAGCACAAATGCTTCACAGCTCCAGGGTCTCAGGATCGAATCCCGGCTTGGGTCACTGTCTGTGTGGAGTCTGCACGTTCTCCCTGTGTGTGTGTGGGTTTTCTCCGGGTGCTCCGGTTTCCTCCCACAGTCAAGATGTGCAGGTTAGGTGAATTGGCCAGGCTAAATTGCCCTCAGGGTCCAAATTGCCCTTAGTGTTAGGTGGGGTTACTGGGTTATGGGGATAGGGTGGAGGTATGGGCTTGGGTAGGGTGCTCTTTCCAAGAGCCGGTGCAGACTCGATGGGCCGAATGGCCTCCTTCTGCACTGTAAATTCTATGAAATCTATATCCTCAAATTCTTACTGCTCTTGGAAGGTCACTCAGGCAGTGGAGTAACGGCACTTATCCTCGCCCTGCCTGAGGACCCCTATACATTTGGTCAGCCAAGCTCGGGTAGTGGAGCAATGGCATTGATCACCGCCCTACCCGGGGATTCCACCCATTCTTGCCCTGCCGCGGATCATACGCACCCCATTCGGAGAATTATTTTCGAAACTCTTTTGCTGTTCTTTTTACAACAGTGGTTTAAAGAATGCACTTTCGCCACAACTTTTGCCCCCTTTCCGGCGACCCTTCGGTTGTTATCCCCCCACCTGCTATTTACATGTTCACATCACTTGGCTGAAACGAGTTTGCAGTGGACGGAGAAATTCTCCACCCATCAAACACACGCTGCGAGAGTGCTCGCACTGTGACAGAATGTTTTCTTCTGATGTCGTCTGCCAAATGGTTGTTTAAAAAATTGTATTCCCAGGAAGGTACAGATAGCTGAAGACAGAGAAAAATACAGAGAAGATGAAGACGAACCGGATGATCTGCATCATGATCGCCGTTGGAGCAATACAGTTGCGCGCGTTACCCACCCCTACACCCCTCACCATACAGGCTCTAAACATTACTACCCAACACGACACCCCCAGCCGGGACATTACACCACACATAGACACAGCCACTGATACCCCCACATGGTGTGAGAATATCATAATATGTGCGACATGTGTACCTGTCGTACACATTATAAGCCCTACTGGCAATAGCCATATTGTGCAGTGTTATCCAGACAACCAGACTTCGGAAATGGAGAAGAGGAGCCTCCCACCCTCCAGTATACACAGACACCTTTTCTCGGACTCCAGCAAACCCCACATTCTTTCTGAACCCTTCCTCCTGAATACATTCCGCGGTTGTTGTTTTGTTAATAAAGTTACTTTCTTTGTACATTAGTGATAAGTAGGAATGTGATGCTGCTATTGGTTATTTTGTATTGTAAGATACGTCCTTTGGTTATTAGATAGCAGCATGAGTGTAGTCTAGTGAGAGACAGTTAGAGGTTCCCCTTTTGTGTAAAGAGTCTGAAATGTATGTTTAAATGTTAAATGCCCCCTTAGGATTTTTTTTAGACATGTGTTGTATTAGGGAAACCTGGGTAAATAATTTGACCCATAGGACAAAGTAGGGTAGAACCGGTCTTGGATTGAGGGTACCCGGCATGTCAGAGAACAAGAGAAGATCCAGTATTATGATCCTTCACGCTTCGCGTAAAGGATCAAGAGGGCAGAATGTAGTCATTTGGGATGGCCACTTACAACCAGGAACAGAGAAGGTCTCAAAGCATAGCGGGGAAAATGGACAATGCAAGATTGATGCAGGCTCAGATCCTGAAATGTATTTTGCGAGTGAGGAATCCAGACGGTATCAAAACCCCAACTGATTAGCATTTGATGGACCATCTCCGCCAAAGGACTGATACTTGAGCGACCGGTACAGTCCCAGACATTTTGGCACCACTCCCTGTACTAGGGAAGTATAAACAACAGGCTCAGTGACAGCTTGCGACACGCCCAGCCATCAAGGCACCCGCCCCTTTATTGGTTCGCATCGAACACAGTGATCAAGAATTACCTAATTAGTGGGGTCCAAACTGAAGGACCGCCCAAAAGAGCGCAAAAACCTCCAAGCATAAAAAGAGAAATCACCATGTGTTCAGCCTCTTTTGGACCTGGCGCTCCGGCAACGTCCATCTCCAATCACAGCACCACTAGAAGAAAGTTCAAGTTCAACGCCCGCTACCAGACGGATGAGCCTAGCTGAGCAGCAGTTACTTCTACAGACCCGATAAATCCAGAATCAAACAATGGCCACTGTTCCTCTGACCTAAGCCGGGAGCCTGAAGTTATGTACAGGTTGTCATAGTCGATAGGTGTAGTTTAACTAGTAGTGTTTATGTTGCATGATTAATTGTGTGCGTAAATAAAGTACCCTTCATCTTGAACTAACTAACTGGCGTTTGCTCTTTGATCGATACTCGGTTGAACCTTGTGGTGGTATCATTTGATACCTGCCGACTCTGAGCAATAGAATATTGATATCCACAGAAAGGAGGGCAACCTCATTGACTGTCATATTTACAGTAGGTAAAAAAGGTAACACTGTAGCAAGTGGTTAGGATCTGAAATGTTATTCCTAAGAGTGTGACGGAGGGTGGTTCAATTGAGGTATTTAGATTATATATCAGAAAAGGTAGAATGCACAGGACTATGAGAAGAAGTTGGGAGATCGGCATTAGGGATCACCTCTTTCCTTCAGAGAGTCAGCACCCACGCAGCAGTTCAAATAGCCTCCCATTCTTTGGTTCTATGCCAAAGTTTAAAGTTTCATTATCCAGTACTAAAATTGTTGATCTTGACTAACAAAAGTTACAAAACACATAACTTCACAGAAAATTAATTTATGCATCAGAGAATTAATTAAAATAAAGACCTGAATACATATAGCACATTTCACATTAAGATTCTCCAAAGCATTGTGCAACCAATGAATATTTTTGAAATATTGCTCCGGTTTTAACGTTAAAAAATGCAGATGCCAATTTGGTAAACATTAATCATGGCCAGATAATCTGCTTTAGTGGTGCTTGTAGATGGATAAATATTGGTTGGATCACCGGGGAGATCTCACGGCCTTTGTTTGGCTATTGCCATAGGATCTTTTACGTCCATTTGAGGGCAGACAGGGCCTCATTTTGAAGAGTTTGCTGAAAGACCAACACTGCAATACTCCTTCAGTACTGCTCTGGAGTGTCATTTTAGATTTATAGGCTCAAGACTGGGACTTGAATCTGCACCTTCTGGATCAGTGGGCAAAGTATTAACACTATGCCAAGGCTGACGTTCACAATAAGAGCACAATTTCACCTCTTCAATCACCATAAACTCTGATAATGTATTGTACGTTACATAGCATTAATGAATCTACCCTGTAATTTACCATAAGCAAAGTCATGGAAGAACCATTAGTGAAGGATCATTTATCATCTTGGTCTCAAGAGTGGTTATGTTAGGGCAAGGTGCTGACCAAAAGGACTTTAAATAGATTGAATTTACAGTGCAGGAGGCCATTTGGCCCATCGAGTCTACACCGGCTCTTGGAAAGAGAACCCTACCCACGGTCAACACCTACATCCTATCCCCATAACCCAGTAACCCCACCCAACACCAAGGGAAATTTATCATTGCCAATCCACCTAACCTGCATATCTTTGGACTGGGGGAGGAAACCGGAGCACCCGGAGAAAACCCACGCACACACGGGGGGGGGGGGGGGGGGGGGGGGGGGGGGATGTGCAGACTCCGCACAGACAGTGACCCAAGCCGGAATCGAACCTGGGACCCTAGAGCTATGAAGCAATCGTGCTATCCACAATGCTACCATGCTGCCATAAAAATGATTCTTACTGCAATTAGCTTCAGCTGGCCCCTACAGACATCTCTGGGATGCCACTAAAGCATTAATATTTCTTACAAAAACATTGAATTCAATTCTCAGAGACAACACTCAGGCAACTGTCTCTTAAAACATATTGAAAAGTTGATATAGGAACCACACAGATATTTTTCAGAAAGGAGTACAATTTTCATGGAAACTAATGGGTACTAATCTTAATAGGCTGGGACCTAACAACAGTTCAATTCTAATTTGATCAGTAGCTAGAAGCAAATGATCAATTACTGAGCAGCAAGTAAATTTCTGAGCTTATGACTAACAATCTAATGATGGTTCTTCAATATAATATACAATTTATACCAAAACCATTATACCATAACTCTACATGGTACAACTGGGTTAATTAGCTTCGGAAAATTGATAGTAATTGCAGATCTTTAGGGATTCCTACATTTAATAAAAACAGTCAAGTCCAATACAGACACAAATAGGAAAATGAAAAATATCACATCTGAAAATAGTGACATTGGCCCTTAACGTTATTTGGCCCTTTGCTGTGACTTCTGAACTTTTTTTCCCCACAGGATACCTACTTGTGCTTCAAACTCCATGTCATCGAACCACATAATTCCTACAGGAGGAGGTCATTCGTCCCATCGAGACTGCATTGACCCTCTGAAAGAGCACCCTACCAAGGCCCCCACTCCCAACCTCACCCCATAACCCCACCTAACCTTTGGACACTAAGGGGCACTTTTAGCATGGGTAATCCACCTAACCTGCACATTGCAAGACTGTGGGAGGAAACCCATGCAGACAGAGGTAGAGCGTACAAACTCCACATAGTCACTCAAGGCCGGAATTGAACCTGGTTCCCTGGTGTTGTGCTATCCACTGTGCTGCCATGATGGATAATCTGCTATTTTATCACTACAGCTTAGTGAAACAATAGCTTTATTGTGCTGGATTCCAGGTCAAGCCCTATTTTTGAATTTATTGATCCATCATTAATAGATTTATAAAAACACAAATTTCTATAGAACATAGTTTTGCGCAACACCTTCACAAAGATGGCCAGCAAGAATATAACAAATATTATAGTCGCTATTGCAATGTATAAACTCTGCCATTCACTTAAGATACTGAACCTAGGGGGCAGCACGGTGGCACAGTGGTTAGCATTGCTGCCTCACGGCGCTGAGAACCCGGGTTCGAATCCCGGCCCTGGGTCACTGTGTGGAGTTTGCACTTTCACCCCGCGTCTGCGTGGGTTTCGCCCCCACAATCCAAAGATGTGCAGGTTAGGTGGATTGGCCACGCTAAATTGCCCCTTAATTGGAAAAAAATTATTGGGTACTCTAAATTTATTTAAAAAAAGATACTGAACCCAATTTACCTTGCAGCCAGCCATCTTCATTTTGTTCCTGTTGATGTCCATTTCTTCCCAAACATCCTTCTCTCCAACATAAGGAGCTTGAACATTATGGGATTCTTGCATTTCTGCCATTCTTTCAGGGCAAATCATGCCTGGAATAACATTCTCACCATCGCTGAGCTGTTCATCCTGCAGTACCTCATCAGTGTTTTCTTTCATTAGATCTCCTGGCACCAGTGAAGCATTAGCAATTCTGCCAAAACACAAGTAGCAAGACACTTCATACAGTCAATTTTTCCAAGGGAGGCAATAAAAGCAATTACTTGTCTGATTGACAGAGAAGTGGTGGAAGCAGATTTAATAGTAACTTTGATGAGAAAATTGGATATACACTTGAATAAAGGGGTGTTGGGGGGAGGGAAATCAGTGCTATAAGGAAAGAGGACGGGAACGGGACAAATCAGATAGGTTTGATTCCCCGCTAGGTCATTTTCCCTGTGTCTGCGTGGGTTTCCTCCCACAATCCAAAGAAGTGCAGGTTAGGTGGATTGGCCATGATAAATTGCCCTTAGTAACCAAAAAGGTGAGGGGGGGTTATTGCGTTATGGGGATGGGGCGGGGCGGTGCAGAATCGATGGGCCGAATGGCCTCCTTCTGCACTGTATGCTCTATGTTCTTTCAAAAAATAAGTATATGTACAAGGACTGAATGGATTCTTCCTGTGCTGCAAAGTTCTAGACCCTCTCTTGAAAAGCTGTCATGTGATCCATACAAAAACCAAGTTCTAAAAATAAATGCATGTTTCTATTATGGAGTGAGATCCTGCAGCATGTGTGTTATGGTAAAATCCTATTATAAGTCAGCTGCTTATGAATAAAATCTGCTTTCCAAAACACAACTCATCTGAAGCTATGTTCTTGCAATCAGTTCTAGTTGTCCACGTAGCTCAGACACACTGATTATTTTAGTGACATTTCCCCATTGCTGGAAGACAAATTATTGCCTCAGCTGTCGCTATTTGTAAACCATCTAGCATGTGATTAGATAATGACTGCTAATGGACAGCAAATTCTCTTTAATTGGTTAATTGTCAAGGAACCTAAGGATGACTGTGAGAGCACATTGACTGGCAGTTCAGGCAATGTTCTATCCAGATGGTCAATTTTGCGTCCGGAGCTAGTAATGCACTAAGATTCCGAGCTGCACACTGGGGAGAAGACAGCTGAGCAGATATTTTATTGTCTGCTTTACGTTTTAGCGGGTATTGAGTAGCGCAGTACATTTATGGATCAAGTAGCAGGAGAACGCATTGGGAATTTAATACACTGATCAGTTTTTTTTTGTTGCAGAAATAAATTACATCAAATTATTAATATACATTAGAATCTTGCAGTGAAGCACTGCCTCGGGTAGTTAAGGAAGGTATTTTTCCTAAGAAATGGTAAGTTGACCATGATGTAGCACATTTTCCTATCGTTGGAAAGTAACTGGAAGCAGGTAAACTTGATTGGAAATTCTAATTATTCAAATCTTTGCATAAGACTTTTCAATAGCCAACAAAATTAGGATTTAAGCCTCTTTGGTTGCATGGTGGTTTGACAGATTCTGCCACATAATGCCTGCAATTTCCCAACATGCGATCATTATCGGAAGGCTGGCCAGGAAAATAGAGGTTATGAAAAAACTAAGAGACACCATGGGCATTTCTTAATGGCTGCAGCAAAACGTCAGTGAATGAGGTTTGGGACTAAAGCACTTAGTTACTAAATACTATGCATTGTGCAAGGTAATTTAATTAGGAAGGAACTCCGCACTGCACAAGGTAATTTAATGAGAAAGGGGGTTGATATGGGGAGGGAATGGGAAGAAAAAAATTTAAAAGCAAAGACAGGGAAGTATTTTGTTTTTACTGCAAAATATATAAAATAAAGTAACTTAATTTTTTTCTGTTGCAGAAGTGTGTGCTTTATTATTACAGAACTATATTCCCTCACACACTGCAGTATATGCTTAAGAAAATTTAAGGACGGCATGGTGCACAGTAGGTAGCACTGTTGCTTCACAGCACTAGGGCCCAGGTTCGATTCCCGGCTTGAGTCACTGTCTGTGCGGAGTCTGCATGTTCTTCCCATGTCTGTATGGGATTCTTCCGGGTGCTCCGGTTTCCTCGCACAAGTCTAGAAAGACGTGCTGTTAGGTGAATTGGACATTCTGAATTCTCCCTCAGTGTACCCAAACAGGCGCCGGACTGTGGTGACTGGGGGATTTTCACTGTAACCTCATTGCAGTGTTAATGCAAGCCTACATGTGGCACTAATAAAGATTATTATTGGAATGGGCGGCACGACGGCACAATTACGCGGCGCCAGGACCCAGTTTCAATTCCAGTCTTGGATTACTGTCTGTGTGGAGTTTGTATGTTGTCCCCATGTCTGTGTAGGTTTCCTCCCACAGTCCATAGATGAGTTGGATAGGTGGACTGACCATAATAAACTGACCCTTAGTGTCCAGGGATGCACAAGTTAGGTTACGGGGATAGGGAGGGGTAGATAGACATAGACATAGAACAGTACAGCACAGAACAGGCCCTTCGGCCCTCGATGTTGTGCCGAGCAATGATCACCCTACTTAAACCCACGTAACCCGTATACCCGTAACCCAACAATCCCCCCATTAACCTTACACTACGGGCAATTTAGCATGGCCAATCCACCTAACCCGCACATCTTTGGACTGTGGGAGGAAACCGGAGCACCCGGAGGAAACCCACGCACACACGGGGAGGACGTGCAGACTCCACACAGACCGTGACCCAGCCGGGAATCGAACCTGGGACCCTGGAGCTGTGAAGCATTGATGCTAACCACCATGCTACCGTGAGGTAAGTGGAGTGCTCTTTCGAAGGGTTGGTGCAGACTCGATGGGCCAAATAGCCTCCTTCTTCACTGTAGGGATTCTATAATGTATACAAAGCTATTTTTCATTAAGTGTTTATGTGGGAAGGCACGTATTTTAGATAATAACAATAGGCAACCTCCAGTTTAAAATGTTGTTCTATAAAAGATGTTTTTTCAATGTGCTTTTTTTCTATTTACACGCGACAAAATATTATGATCTGATTTGACCAAAGTGAGACACTTGTGTCTAGTTCCTTTCCTGACTCCATCATGAGTGAAGCTTTCATATAACCTGTTCCACTCTCCTAACTAAATGTTTCACAAGACAAATCTAACAGAAAATTATTTTAAAATAATGAATTATGAAATCAGACCTGAACCAGCATATAATAATTACTTATTGTCACAAGTAGGCTTCAGTGAAGTTACTGTGAAAAGCCCCTAGTTGCCACATTCCGGCGCCTGTTCAGGAAGGCCGGTATGGGAATTCAACCCGCGCTGCTGACCTTGTTTTACATTACAAGCCTGCTGTTTAGCCCACTGTGCTAAACCAGCCCCTATTCATGAGCAATCTCGACCTGAAACTCTTGAATTGGAGCTTTTTCTTTGAAACCCAAATAATCCACACCACTCCAACAATGCGAGAATCTTGAATACAGCCATGAACTATGACTGTATAGAACATAGAACAGGCCCTTCGGCCCTCAATGTTGTGCCGAGCCATGATCACCCTACTCAAACCCACGTATCCACCCTATACCCGTAACCCAACAACCCCCCCCTTAACCTTACTTTTATTAGGACACTACGGGCAATTTAGCATGGCCAGTCCACCTAACCCGCACATCTTTGGACTGTGGGAGGAAACCGGAGCACCCGGAGGAAACCCACTCACACAGAGGGAGGACGTGCAGACTCCACACAGACAGTGACCCAGCCGGGAATCGAACCTGGGACCCTGGAGCTGTGAAGCATTTATGCTAACCACCATGCTACCCTGCTGCTCCTTCAGACATATCCTTCAGTTTGTCTAAGCAAAAACTCAACCCTGGAAAACTCATTTTATGTAGGTAGGGGACAGTTTAGCCCATGGAACTGCTATCAAATAATCTAATCCTTGAACAGTCTGCTGTACTTTGCCATGATCCTACCTGGTTTCAAAAACCTTCTCTGAGATTGTACCTTTAGGTCTCCATCCTAAATCTCCCTATTTTTATAGCTTTTCACCATATGGTTAACAGACATTGTTTATTCTTACTTAATATAAAGCTGACATCTACCTGCAAGTGAGAGTACAAAGAACAAAGAAAAATTACAGCACAGGAACAGGCCCTTCGGCACTCCAATCTGCGCTGATCCAGATCCTCTATCTAAACTGTCGCCTATTTTCTAAGGATGTGTATCCCTCTGCTCCCTGCCCAGAGTAGTTTAGAAATGCAGGCTACTCTTGCCAGAACATGCAAAATTATTCACATAACTATTCAAATAATCCAAAATTGGTCAGCTATTCTCCCCTAACTACCATGACAAATTGTAGAGACTTCACAAAGTAATAAAATAGTATTTCCTGGTTTGTGATTTTTTTTAAAATTCAGTCTGATATTCAGGTAGGTATGGATCCAGGTTTTATGGTCACTATTACTCACACTAACTTGTTCTTTTTTCCAGATTTTATTTAATTAATTGAATTTAAATTCCCTGCTGCTTTGGTGGAATTTGAACTTCTGTCTCTGGATTACTAAGTAAGTAAAGTTGCCATAGACCCAGGTGACCACAGACTGCTTTCCCCTTGGGGAGAGCTGACTGGTGGTGATTGGACCTGAGGATTACCACACCTCAGGTGAGGGGCAAGGTTGAGAACGCCTTCATGAATAACCTTAGCCAGTACATGAATTGAACTCACGCTGTTGGCCTTGTTCTGCATCACTAGTCCATTAAATGTTACCACATTTACATGATAACTATCATGTTTATATTAACTTTGTTTAAATACAAAGAATGAAATTAAGACTGAACTGTGTCAAGGCTCTTCAAATAAGACTCTTCTATAAACTTCAGCTCATTCAAAATACTGTTGCTCATATCCTATTCCACACCATGTGCCCACATTCGGTCATCCCTATCCTCCTTTGTTTCAGTGTCTAGTTAAACCTGACACCATATAGACACATCTTTGGGTATTTTATAAATGCAAATAGTTGCAATTAATGGATTAAAAAATATGTTTTTAAAATTTGCATAGTTTCCCCTCTCTCTGATTTCCTAATGTGCCATATTATTTTTTTTGAATAGGCGAGCACAAATGATCTATGCCATGACGCGCAAAACAACGCTCACCAGTTGCTGTGATGTTCAGAGAAGATAATCAGTAGCAGCAGTTAATGGAATGAAGTGCTGTATGTCTTTAGGGAGGTTTGGAATTGCACGAGGTGGCTTAATTCAAAAGTCAATATGCAAGTATTGGAACAGGATCTTCTTACATTAAATCCATGTGTGGGCAGGTGATATGTTGCCCAGTTACGCTCAGGATCTTATTCCATGTACTCTTTCTATTTTAACAAATGAAATAAGATGAACCTTATTAAATTTGTTAATGGTAAACATTTTATTTGTGTACTTTGAAAGTTACACCAGCTGTTGTGTAACATCCCATTTCAAATTAGGCATTCCCACCAGAGAATATATTTCATCAGGACTCCAATGTGATTCTTTTACTTAAATTTTCACGTCAGCTTTCCTAATTCTGAATATTAAAGCAAGTTCGACTAGCCCCCAGTCCACAGTGAAGCCTGTCTGTGTAGATCCCATATACTCTGTCTCAGTTTCTTTCTCTCTGTTGCTTTCTCTCTGTAATAGAAAAATAAAAAATTCTTTAATGTTAAAAACTTTTTATTTTCCTTTTTTTAAAAATTGATTCTGACTCTTTCAATCTCCTAATTCTTCCCTCCTTCTCTGTGCTATTCCCCACTATGCCATCTTCTGCTCAACTCTTCCTCATTTGCGGTCTACTTTTATTCCCATCCGTTGCCACCTACAGGCTCCGCAACAACTTCATCCCAAAACACTTCAAAGGAGAAATAGTAAACAAAAATCGACAACATGGCACTCAAGGAGATATTGGGAAAATGTGAAGAAAAGCTTGGCCAAAGTGGTAGGTTTTAAGAAGCATCTCAACAGAAGAGGAGGGAAGAGAGGCAAAGCGATTTGGGGGGGGAATTCCAGAGTTTAAAGCCTTGACAGTTGAAGGCATGGCTGCCAATGATGGAACAATTAAAATTGGGGATGCGGAAGTGGCCAGATTTGGAGGAGTGGAGAGATTTTGGGAGAGTTGAAGGGATGGTGAACATTACAAGGATAAGGAGGGGCAAACCCTTGTACGGATTAGAAAATAAGTTATGAATTTATTTTTAAAATCGAGGTATTACGAGCCAACATAGGTCAGCAAGCAAAGGTGAATGGATCTTCAAGAGAGTTAAGCTACAGACAACAGCGTTTTAGACAACCTCAAAATTATGAGGGTGTAAAGCAAGCGAGGTCGGCCAGGAGAGCATTGGAGTAGTCCCTGATTTTGTCATTTCCCCTGTCCCCATAGAATGAAGCCCTCAAACATCATATTTGCCTTCCACAACATCACTGCAAACTACGAGAATGCAGACTGCTGTTAACTGCTAGGACACAAAAAATTGCTCTTACCTGAACCATTATTACAGAACTTACAACAAATTTAAGATGTTTCATTTTAATGATGTTAGCAGTTACTAGCAGCAATTCCCAAACATGTTTAGTGATTACGTTTTTACATCAATTGACTTGTGAAATCAAGAAACGAAGGAGAAGCTCCGAGGTGCAGAAGTTGAGCCTTCAAGATGCAGAACACATTAATACTTGGTAACCACTTGCTTCATTCTGCAGAGTAGTCAATTATCAAATAGCGTCTGCAGCAAGGTGACAGGAGGAATCTGACATCACTCCAAGGGACAGTTCCCAAGTCTGCAAATATTCCTGTTGTCTTTAATTCCATGCGTGATCAACAGCCGTATTTGAATTTAAATAATGCACATTTTTTTTTGTTGCTGATTGAACTTCAAGGATGAAGTATATATCAGGAGGCTTTGTAGGCTTTTTATTTAGTTCTTTCAATGTCATCAAGATTGTGACTGGAGGCTACATGGATTTGAGGAAAGCTGGAATACTGATTGCATTACAGACTCATCCAGGTTCCATATTCCTAGAGAATTACTGGAACAGGGGATGGTGCAGTTTGTTATTTCCATATTGAAATAAAGTAGGTGAAGTTTCAAAAATTACTGTCATCTGTAATGGCTCTTATTACTGTTTATCAGTTACTTTATAGCCTAAACCACTGCTATTCCCAAGAGGACATGCACCATATCCAGGATGCTAAATACAGCACTGTGGTCATCTGTTCCATCCTTATTTAACACAACACCAGGGAGCAACAGATTATTTAAGGGACAGTGCTTGCTGTGAAGCATAAAAGGATAAGAGCAAAATTCAAAAATGTAACTGAGTCATGAAGTGGTTGGTGTTGCTAAGCTTTGGTCTTTAAAAGTGTAAATTGTAGGAAGAAGAGAATACATGAGACAGTAAGGAGTTCCACAATTTTGAGTCTACGAAGGAGTGAGTAGGAGATGGAACAAGAATCAACAACAAGGATATGGATATATGATATACAAGTTATTTTAACAAATACAGATGCATAAAGAAATTAACAAGTAGGGACCCATTAAGGTTTAACTAAAATTACCATGTTTCAAAATTTATTTGGAAGATAAATACTCCATGTGATATTAAATTTAGAGTTGCTGCCACCTCTTATAAAAGTTAAGCTTTTGTCCTCCATTAAGTACAAAATTTCTTCTTATACGTGTAGCTTCAGACATAAAAGGTTAACTTGTTAAAAAGGTTAACATGGAGCTTCAGGCATAAAAGGTTAACTTGTTTTCAAAGTAACTAGTGTTAAGATAGATGTAGCGTTTCTTCAATAAACTGAGTAAAATGGTGGGACGATCAACCGTCTACTCATATGTGAGAAGATTCTTTGATCCACAGGCTAGCTGGAATGCACAAGTTTTGCCTTGGGGTTGAACAGGTTATACGTGATTAAAGCATGGGCCATTTACAAATGGTGTCTTATCAAGGAATTTATTATTTACTGATCGGTCTTTGACCAATGTTTTATTTGGGGGAATTTTGTCTAGGATATGTACTTCAGACTTCTCTCAATTGTCTTTACTCCCATTCAGAGCTTTTATTTTTGGAATTTACACTTAATTTAATGGGCATCAGTATCATCTCACCCACCTATTGGGAAACTGAAGTAGGAAGATTGCCTCAAAAGTCTACCAGATTATCGGACTGTTGGCTAACATAAAGTGTAGAACTAAGCGCGAGATCAGGTTGCTTAGACTTAGTATGTCCCCTTTTGTGGGGACCATGAATTGGATTCAGTTGAATTGGTTTTTGGAGTGCAAGATGATGGATTAAAGGCTTGCCCTATCCACTCTGCCCTCTGGCTTTGTAACTCAGAGGAATTAAATTTAAATTTAAAAGTTAGAAATAAGGAAAACATCTTTATTCTTTTCTGAATGTTTTTACTATCATAACTTCATTGTTTTTTATTACTTCTGTGCAAATGTATTAATTTCAACTGCAAAGGTAGATTATTTGCAAGCTTTCACAATAGACTCGAGAATGTGGTAGGCACCGAATTTGGTCTCTGGTGTGATATCCCATAATAAAAAGGATATTAATCTCATGACATGCTCTCCCATTCACAGCATATAGTCACAAATTCCAGTTTATAGAAGACCCATGGAACAGCCTGCCTGGGAATACCTGTTAATGCGTTGGGACACAGCCCAAATCCTAACAACCATCTAACTGACTATAAGTTAGATCACTAAAAGAGTTATATTAATCACCCTCCTCCCAACTACTCCAAATATAATTCTACAATTACAAACCAAGTATTAAATCACTTATGGGTCTTTCGCAAGTAATGATAGCTGGAAGTAACATATGCTGGTGAATGACTATGGTTCATGACATCACTGAGTACTGCCTCAATTATGAAATGTGGCATAGGTGGAAGCACAATTATTTTATGCGAAATATTTATCCTACCAAGAACAGCCTTAGAACAATCTTTCAATGGTACTCTACTCACCCAAGAGCAGCAGGTGTCTGCCGCGTATGTAGTTGAGGAGTGGTGGAGGTGGTGATCATGGTAAGAGATCCATCTGTCCCAGTTTTCTCCCAGTCGAAAGGGTCACTGTCGGCGACCCCATGCAGTTTAATGCTGCTGTCAAATACAGACATCAACAACTGCAGAATAAAAGGAAATAACCAAGTTAAAACAGGAGAATAATGGGCCCGATATGATGCCAAGGGATAGTTAGAGAAAAAAATAAGGTGGTACATTGCTGGCAGGGGTTTCAACAAGAAATTCAGAACTCCTTCAGCAAAGTTCATGTGATTTTTAATGGTTTTTGGAGTTCCCAAGGTGAAAATGTCATGAGAAAATCAATTTTCATGATAATGTGGAATTTGTGATAGATTTTTATTGTTGTGCAGCTTTGTAAGAAACACACTTTAGAATGAATGACCAGGGGCAGCACAGTGGTTAGCATTGCTGCCTACGGCGCTGAGGACCTGGGTTCGAATCCCGGCCCTGGGTCACTGTCTGTGTGGATTTTGCACGTTCTCCCCATGTCTGCGTGGGTTTCACCCCCACAACCCAAAGATGTGCAGGATAGGCAGATTGGCCACACTAAATTGCCCCTTAATTGGAAAAAAATGAATTGGGTACTCTAAACTTATATTTAAAAAATAGAATGAATGACCAATATACCATGTCACTGCAAAATCATTGCCACAGAAGAATTATTGATGAATCACAATTGAATAGCAGCCACAACAATTGAGCAAGAAGAAAGTTTCTATTTCTTCTCAAGGCTGTATTTATATGGTTTTGAATTCAACCATGTTTTCAAATATCTAAAAAAAATGATAGATCTGTAAACTTACCAAATCGCTAACTAAAATAGCAAAACAAACCAGAGAGGTCCAATACTACTCATAATGGGAAGAGACAGTAAACAATGTTGGTTGAATCTTGGGCTTGCATCCTCCTGCAGTACTGTATCACATTCAACATTTCACAAGTTACATTTTATTTGATGAGTTTAAATGAAAAGCAATTACAATTTATTTTGTGATGCAGATTTGCCCTGCTATATTTGCTTGGAGTAGCAAATATTTATTCATAAACTTCATCATTTTGTCACTTCTGCAATAGGTTACATTCTCACAATGAAATCTTATGTATTGTAAATAAAAAGTAAGCATGGTTATTCTGCAATGTTTTGTCGTATGTTAAATAATAGGATCCCAAACTGTAGGAACTTGGCCGATGTTGTTAGGCTCTGGGGAATCATACTTATTTGTGTTCCATAATCATTGTGTCCTTGAATTTATCACCTCACAACCTGCCTTCTGTCGAGACCCAGGACCTGTACAATAGCTTAATTCTTTTCTATGATCTCAAAAATAAGTTTCTCCAAAACTTCTTAGCAATCAAACAAAAACAATGAACCTGAAAAAAGTGTATGGGAGGCCGTTTGGAGAATGATCCATATACTACAAAAAGATAGTCTTATTTTCTTCATCAATTAGGCATCTTACGCATAATGCAATGGGTATACGAGAATTCAGGAGGAGAGTATGCCTAGCTGTTTCCAATCTCTGCTGCCAAAATATTTTGCTGAAATGCGTTTATCTACATGATGTTAACCTGTACAAATAAGGCATTAGGCAATTTATGGATGGATTTATAGAGGTACAAGGGAACCATTGGCCTTGAATTAGGAATGTTTTCCTGAGATCATCAATCCAACAAGCTCTTAAGGTCTAAACGGCCTGCAAAACTAAATTCAAGAAGGATGGGGGCTCGCACTGAAGAGCCACCTTTTTGTTAATTCTAAAGTGTAAAATCTAAGCGAAATTTGGTGAAATGTAAAATTAAGTAGATACAGATTGAGCAATTCTCATGTAAATTCTGCAATAGAAAATGGTCGAACACATTTCTTGCACTATTTAATAATCAACAGGAGCAGCCATATCTCCTTACCTAAAAATCCTAATAAGAGGCTTGTAATGGGATTGAATAGAGTGACAAATCTGCCTTCTCTCACAACTATGAGTTGATTGCTAATATTATTAGTCACTGTGTAACATATTCTCCTTAGTTTGATCACCTCTCAGGCCAACAGAACTCTGGGACACATCCCTGCGACCAGAGATCATTAGAGCGTGAAAAAACAGTTTATATAGTACATTTTATTTGAACTGGGCCTGGGTCGGATCAAGAAAACAAAGATTCAACCGAGGATACTGGATTTCAATTTTAGGTGTCAGTGATCGCAGCAGAGATCAAAGAGGTGCACCCGAGGTCCACATTGTGTTTTGTCCTGCTTTCATTCTAGAGAATGGGTGCCCAAGTTCTCTACTGCAACCTCTACGGCTGAGAATGATATAAGCAGCAACTTTGTCAGAATTCCTTCACCTCAAAGTCATACAACATCCTGAAATTGTTTCTTCACCAACACTAGGTTGGTATGTCCTTACATAATGGGAGTAACATCACCACAAGGACTGGCACAGGATTCAAAGAGAATCCCTACCACAATTATCTAAGGGTAACTAGGGGTGAACAATAAACACCAGTTATACTTGTGATACTGTATCCTGAACATAGTTGTATCTAAATAAAACAAAGACAAACCCATATTTTGACAGGGTTGTTTTTGGCAATAAGATCCCCACAGGACATCCTGAGAATTTCAGAAGTTTCTCGTTTTTTTTTAGACCAGTCTTGCTGAAGGTACAAGGACACAGCATTGCAACAGAGATTTTGAGAACAATGGATTCCAGACAGGCAAGTTTGTTATGGAAGATAGATTTTGAAACACTGGGCAGCAGACCAGTGGAGTGGGCCATCAGCCCATCAACTGGTGCTAGTGGAAGGTCTGTTCCATCTTGAAGGATAGGTGTAGTCAGCATGTCTCTGAAAACGGGTGCCCCACTGCAGCCGAGGCTGATCCTATCAGTAGCACATAGATCTGGTAGTTCGGATGAGGGGTGCATGAGGTGGCATTGGTGATGGTGAGGAAAACAGCTTTGTCCAGTTGTCTCTTAAAATGACAATCTGGGTCCTAAATTGTCTCTTAAAATGACAATCTGGGTCCTATGTATGTCATGTCAAAATTTTTACTGCCCACAGCAGGTGGGTGATTCAGCTACCCTGCAGTTTCCTTTTAAGATAGCACTGGCTGGATTGAGAGTAGGAACAGAGTGTGTGTTATACTCTCCCCTATGATTTTCAGATTGCAACCACGTCATTTCCACCCAATAGAGCCAGTGAAACTCTCTCCTAGAAGTCTTCGAATTCTGGCAACAAGCCTGTGCCAAAACAGCCTGCCTGTAACAAATCAAGTAGAAGATGAAATAGATAAGACAGATAAAAGGATAACTGTGCTTATCACTAAGAATACCTGCTAAAACAGCAGGAATTGGCCTTGGAAGTGGAGAGGTAATGCTGGGAACTTTAAAAAAAATCTGTCAAAGTGATATACAAACACACTAAAACCTCAGATTGGGAGGAAAAAGGCTGATCCATTTAGTCTGTCTCAAGAGTAAAAGTTATCTTACAGGTCCTGAATGTGTATACAGGACAGGTGATCCTGATGAGGCAAGGACAAAAAACACACATGATTCTCCAGATCAAAGATCTGTTAGGTGACTACAGTGTGAGGAATGACTGAATGACAAAGTACAATAAGTAAACCAAGAGTTTTAATAGTTCAGTGATGCACTGTATGAGCACATTTAACCCCAAAGTAGTATCTTCAGTTAATAATTATGGCCGGGGTGAGAATTTTCCCATGTTCCAGGGTAGCACAATTGTAACAACAGGTTTCACAGATGAGCTTACAGGTTTATTATATGGCATATATAGGAAGTTTCCCCATGGTGAGTTCCTAATCTCAGCTGGACTCAGGAGGAGGCAAAGATCTTTACTACATGGAGAAAATAAACTGGAGGCCATGGGAAAATATGTTAATCTTACAGTATCTTCCAGCAACGAGGTGAAGAGAGGCAGAGTCTTTGCAAAGTACATATGCCACTGGACCTATGATGAGTCTGTATAAGGTTCTCACTCACACTTTTATAATAATTTACCTGATAATCTGGTTTTGTGAAATAATCTAAACAAAGAACATGTTCCAGAAATAAAGCAAACTCTTGGGGGAGGTGCTTCAACATAAGGTGGTGATCATACTTTTCTTTTATCAGGCCTACTTGTTCCTGTAAACATAAAACAGAAAAAAAACAGGGATACAATTTAATCCAAATACATTCAACATTGTCATAAATTTCAGCTTCAGTTAGTTCACTGCTTTAACTAATTACAGATGACATCTTACTTTACAAACCAAGTCTCAGCAACAAAAAAGATCTTATATTGCTTATGTTCTTTTGTTGTATAATGTTAACCACCCACTCTTATTTAGTTTCTTTCCAGGAAAGGTGCCACCTGTGGTTTACTGGGTAACTAGGTTGATTCCAGAGATGAGGCATTTGTTGTTTGGTGAGAGATTAGGCCGATACTCTCTAGAGTTTAGAAGAATGAGGGGAGATCAAATTGTGGTATACAAGATGATAAAAGCCATGGATAAAATAGACGTGGAACGGATGCTTCCTCTTGTGGGGCATTCTAGAACGAAAGGTATTAGTCTTAGGATAAGAGGTAGCGAAATTAAAGCAGAGTTGAAGAGAAACTACTTCCCGGGACAGTGAGTAAATTTATGGAGGAGTTAGACAGATTTTCAATTGGTAATGAGCTGAAGGGTTACGGAGAACAGGCAGGAAAGTGGAGTTAAAGCCATGATGAGATTAGCCATGATCGAATTGCGGAGCAGACTCAATGGGCCAAATGACCTAATTCTGCTCCTATAGCTTATCAACACTCGCACTTCCCATTCAGAAGTTTGTGGATTCAAGCCCATTTCAGGAACTTTAGGTCCCTCGGCAACACTCCCAAAGCCAATACTAAGGGAGTGCTGTACCTGTTTTTCAAATAATGTGTCTAAGTTGCCAGTCTATTCTCAGAGAGGATTTGCAGGAAGGTGGCAAGCAAAATCATGGCATTTTTTGCAAAATAATAGTGGAGTCCTGGCCAATATTTATCGCTCAATCATCAACAATTAAACAGTTTAACTGGTCAAAATCACATTGCTGTTTGCACAAATTTGCTGTGGGCAAATTAGCTGCAATATTTCCACATGACTTTTCACAGTAACTTCATTGAAGTGCTAATGTAAGTCTACTTGTGACAATAAAGATTATTATGACAATCAAGGTTCTCCCTAAATTATGGGGTGTGCATCAATTACAAACAACATTCCCTTCAGGATGCACATATGTGGGTTAATTCTGAGGGAATTGCACAGTGCAACAAGCTGACCATTCATAACAAACAGACCTTAGAGGGAATGTTGAACACAACAGTGATTATACTTCAAAAAAGCGCTTTGGGCAGTCTGAGGCAATGTAATGCGTGGTTTAAATGAAACTCTGCTTTCCATGAACTACCTCTTGTACAAAAGGTTTAATTTATAATTGATTTTCTTTTTCTATCTCAACTATATGCTGCTTCATTCCCCTTTTCTCAGCTAAATGGTCTACTGCAGTCTCCTTTGTTGCCCTTTTCTGAATGCTTTCCACTGCATTAGCATCTTTTTGCTAAATACATTATATGGGAATCACGCTCCCTATGCGGCCCAATCAGAATAAATTCTGATTTGCTTCACCATCGTTCAGTAGGTAGCAATGGCCTTAAAATTGCTTTGGGTGAGAACACAAGAACAATAAAAATACTCTTATAACAACATTTTTACAGGGGCATTTTGTATCTCTGCTGTTTACCCTCCTCAAGAGAATCCTTTTCTCCATTTCCTCCAATTGAAGGAGCCCCTAAATATATTGGAGATGTCAAAATTGCAAGATTTGTAATCCCTTTTTTGCCTGCTCTGGAGATACCACCGTTGTAGCTCGGTGGATAACTAATTCTTTACTTGCCTTATAAATGTACGACCACTAGAAAAACCAAGACATGATAATGGCAAAATCTTCCTTACTTTCTGGAAGAGATTGAGCTTTCATAAAACAATAAATACATAAAAATGCAAGTTTGGCCCATGATGATTTTCAACTAGGTACCTTTTTTATGTTCATGGTTTCGTACCATAAGTTCAAGCAGCAAAGCACTGTGGAATCCCAGGCCCTCATACCAACATACAATTTCCTTCAAGCTTCATCACATATTTGTCAATGCTGTGTACTTCAACCACTCAATATTTTTTTTGAAATGTTTTTTATTGAGTTTTCATATTTTATATCCAACAAATTACAAATTATTAGATAACAAGAAAAAAAAACGCAAAAATTAAGATGTTTATTTACAGGTAAGCATCTTCATGATAACAACTGTGGCCGCCCCCTTTAGCCGGCATACATATTTTACATTCCCCAATATGGCCGAGGCACATGTTTATAGGGAATTATTTACAGTTTGGTTTTGAGCCTTAGCTAGCCATCAAACCCCCATAACAAACCCGTAGCCCCCCACCGCCCATTTTCCCCTGATTCTTGGCCACCCGACTATTCTTCCTCTTGTTCGTTGGCCACAAACAGGTCCCGGAATAATTGTATGAATGGCTCCCACGTTCTGTGGAAGCTGTTGTCTGACCCTCGGATGGCGAATTTGATTTTCTCCATTTGGAGAGATTCCGAGAGGTCGGACAGCCAGTCTGCAGCGCTGGGCGGTGCTGCTGACCGTCAGCCAAACAGGATTCTATGGTGGGCGACCAGGGAGGCAAAGGCAAGGGCGTCCGCCCTCCTCCCCAGGAATAGATCTGGCTGGTCTGAAACCCCGAAGACCGCCACTATCGGGCATGGCTCCACCCTCACCCCCACCACTTTGGACATAGCCTCGAAGGCGGCTGTCCAGTACTCCACAAGTCTGGGGCAAGACCAGAACATGTGGGCGTGGTTGGCTGGGCCTCTTTGGCACCGTTCACATCTGTCCTCCACCTCCGGGAAGAACCTACTCATACGGTTTCTTGTTAAGTGGGCTCTATGTACCACTTTTAGTTGCGTCAGGAGCCTTGCGCACGTGGAGGTGGAGTTGACCCTCTGCAGTGCTTCGCTCCAGAGTCCCCACCCTATCTCAATCCCCAGGTCGTCCTCCCATTTCATTCTTGTTGCGTCCAGTACGGTGTCGTCCCTTTCTACCAGTCGGCCATACATGTCGCTACAGTTCCCTTTCTCTAGGATACTTGCGTCCAGTAGGTCTTCCAGTAGTGTCTGTCGTGGCGGTTGTGGGTTCGTCCTGGTCTCCTTTCGTAGGAAGTTTTTGAGCTGCAGGTAACGTAGCTCGTTCCCCCCGGCTAGCTGAAATTTCTCTGCCAGTTCATCCAGTGTTGCGATCCTGTCGTCCGTGTATAGGTCCCTGACTGTCAGTGTCCCCCCGTCCTGCCTCCACCTTTTGAAGGTGACGTCAGTCAGTGCTGGTGTGAACCTATGGTTGTTGCAGATGGGAGCCTTGTCCAACATTTTGGTCAGGCCAAATTGCTGCCGCAGTTGGTTCCAGGATTGGAGAGTGGCTGTCACCACTGGGCTGCTGGAGTGTTTTTTGGGTGGGGATGGGAGTGCTGTCGTGGCGAGGGCCCGGAGAGAGGTCCCCATGCAGGAGGCCTCCTCCGCACGCACCCACTCGGCTTCTGGCTCCATCCCCTTACTCGCTCGGCTGTTGCCGCCCAGTGGTAGAATTGTAGATTCGGGAGGGCTAGCCCCCCCCGGATTTTGTTTTTTGTAGGACCTTCTTTGGGATCCTAGCATTTTTATACCCCCCCCCCCCCCCCCCCCCCCCCATACGAATGCCATGATATGTTTGTCCAGCACTTTGAAAAAGGCCTTGGGGATGTAGATCGGAATGGATCTAAACAGGAAGAGGAACCTGGGCAGTACGTTTATTTTGATCGTCTGGACTCTCCCCGCGAGGGAGAGTAGGAGTGTGTTCCATCTTCCAACCACTCAATATGACCACAAGTTCCAGATTCTCATAAAAACTCCTAAATTCCATATTTCATCCATTATTAGCTATCTGGTTGGCATTTAGCCTTATTCTGGGCTCATCCAAAAGTGCAAGTAATTTTTCCACATCACTCAATTGATGTTTCTCACAATTTTAAAGACTTCTTTCAGATTTCCTTTTCACCTTCTATTTTCATCAATTCCTGGCCACCAAAAGTAACTTTGTGCGAGTTCCTCCATTCACACTACTCTAATTCAATTTAATGCTTTCCAGCCAAGAATCACAGAATGTCTACAGTGCAGAAAGAGGCAATGCGGCCCATCGAGTCTCCATTGACCCACCTAAAGAACTACCTAGGCCCACCCACACAACCTATCTCCATAACCCCACTTAACCTGCACATCTTTGGATACTAAGGGACATATTATTATGGTCAATCCACAAAACCTGCACATCTTTGGACTGTGGGAGGAAACCGGAACATCTGGAGGAAACCCATGGAGGCACAGGGAAAACATGCAAGCTACAAGCATACAATCACCCAAAGTAGGGAAAATCCCAAAATATTCTATAAGTATATCAATGGGAAGGGGATAACCAGGGAAACAATAGGACCCCATTAGGGGCCAACGGGGAAATCTGTGGACAGAGCCAGAGGATATTGGTAGGTTGTTGAACGAGTACTTCATATTTTTCTTCACCCAAGAGAATGAGGAGGTAGACGTAGAACTCGGGGAGAGAGACTGTGAGGTTCTTGAGCAAATTGTCATGGGTGTGACAAGGTGTTGGAGGTGTTAGCAGGCTTAAAAGTGGACACATCACCAGGTCCGTATCAATTGTGTCCCAGGATGCCTTGGCAGTGAAGGAGAAGATTGCAGAGGCTGACCCAAATTTTTAATTCCTCGCTGTCCTTGGGGGAAGTGCCAGAGGACTGGAGAACCGTGAGTGTGGTTCCACTACTTAAGAAAGGTTGCAGAGATAAGCCAGGAAATTATAGACCAGTGAGTCTCACTTCGGGTAGGGAAACTATTGGAGAAACCTCTGAAGGAGAGAATCTATCTCCACTTGGAGAGGCGAGGTTTGGTCAAGAAGTCAGCATGGCTTTGTCAGAGGGAGGTCATGTCTAACAAATTTGATTGAATTTTTTGAATGTGACCAGATGTGTAGATGAGGGTAGTGCAGTTGGTGTAGTTTACATGGATTTCAGCAAAGCCTTTGACAAGGTCCCACATGGTAATTTGATAAGGTGGATTCAAAACTGGCTTAGCTGTAAGAGAGGGTGATGACAGATGGCTGCCTTAGTAACTGGAAGCCAGTGTCTAACGGCATACCACAGGGATCTGTGCTGGGTCCCTTATTGTTTGTCATTCATATAAATGACATAGATGACCATGTGGGGGATAGGATCAGTAAATTTGCGGATGACACAAAGATTGGCTGGGTGGTTTACAGTGAGGGGGAGTGTCTTGGGTTACAGGAAGATATAGACGGGATGGTCAAATGGGCAGAAAAGTGGCTGAAAGAATTTAACCCTGAAAAGTGTGAGGTGATACACTTTGGAAGAAGTAATGTGACAAGGAAGTATTCAATGAATGGCGTGACACTGGGAAGTTCCAAAAAACAAAGGGAGCTTGACTTGTTTGTCCACAGATCTCTGAAGGCAGAAGGGCAGATTAATAGGATGGCGAAAAGTAAAAATGGGACACTTGCCTTTATCAATCGAGGCAAAGATTATAAAAGCAGGGAGGTCATGGGGCTGGTTTAGCACAATGGGCTAAACAGCTGGCTTGTAATGAAGAACAATGCCAGCAGGGCGGGTTCAATTCCCGTACCGGCCTACCTGAACAGGCGCCGGAATGTGGTGACTAGGGGCTTTTCACAGTAACTTCATTGAAGCCTACTTGTGACAATAAGCGATTATGATTATTATGTTGGAGTTTTACAGAACTTTGGTGAGGCCACAACAGGAGTACTGTGTGCAATTCTGGTCGCCACATTACAGGAAGGATGTGATTGCAATGGACAGAGTGCAGAGGTGATTCACCAGGATGTTGTCTGTGATGGAACATTTAAGTTAGGACGAGAGGTTGGATAGGCTTGGGTTGATTTTGCCAGAGCAGATGAGGACTGAGGGGCGACCTGACAAGATTATGAGAGGCATGGACAGGGTGGATAGGGAGGAGCAGTTCCCCTTAATTGGAGGGTCAGTTACAAGGGGACACAAGTTCAAGGTCACGAGCAGGAGATTTAGGGCGGATTTGAAGAATATTCTTTTTACCCAGAGGGTGGCGATGGTCTGGAATGCACTGCCTGGCAGGGTGGTAGAGATGGGATACCTGACATCCTTTAAAAGGTACCTGGCTGAATACTTGGCACGTCATAACATTCAAGGCTATCGGCCATGTGCTGGCAAATGGGATTAGGTAGGTCAGGTGTTTTTCATGCTTCTGTGCAGACTCTATGGGCTGAAGGGCCTCTTTTGTGCTATATTATGCTGTGATTCTGTGAAGGCCAGAATTGAACCCGTGTCCCTGGTGCTGTGAGGCAGCAGTGTTAACCACTGTGCCACACCTAAAAGCAGCCAAATAGAGCTGGAAAACCTCCTCTCACCACATTTGAGTTGTAACTCTGTGGTTTGTCCACCTAGCTCATCCTTGACTGTGATGTAACCTCTCAGTGGTACCACCTCTTCAGTATCGGTTCTCAAGATCACATCTGTTGGTTTTACAAGCAGCAGGCTAAGTTTCCTTCTCAGGAATAAGGGAGACAGCAGCCCCTTTATCGATCTCCATTTTAATAGGTTGCCCATTAAACTTTGGCACTACCCAAAAATAGTGTCACTCATTCTGGATTGACAACTTTAATTCTTCATTGGAAAGAATTATTTTAATTTCATTGTGGTTGTTATTCTTCCACATTCTGAATTTTCTTAGTTGAATTTGTTTTATTTCTTCCTCTGAATGAGTTCTGCCTTCTTTTGAATGTTCTTCTCTGAAGAAGTTATTTTTCCAGCAAGCTCTTGCTGTGTGGCCAGTTCTGCCACAATTTTTACATTGGCCGGCCCTGCTCCAGCAATCAGCCTGTAAATGGCGTTTTTTTGCACAGTGATGACACATGCTGGGTAGGCATCTTCTGGGGGAAGCAAATTTATGGATCCTCATACTCACTCCGAGCTGAGAAGCCGCCTTAGATGCGGCGCCATTGAAACAGCAATATCAAATGCGGTCTTCAGACGTGGATTATGTTCGATTAATAAATTTCTTTGAATGGCCTCATTTTTCAAATCACGCACTAAACGATCCCTAAATGAATCATCTAACGAATTGCCAAATGCACAAAACTCTGCAAGTTGTTTCTGCACTGCAACGAACTGCACAACTGGTTTAGCTCACTGGGCTAAATCGCTGGCTTTTAAAACTGGTCTTGGCAAAGCAAAAAGGTAGCATCTGCCGTTGGGCTCTCCTCCGTAATATAGAGAAGTAGGTATGCACATAAAAGGAAAGCCGATGCTCCAGCTCTCCCTGATTTATCCCCCTCCACTTAGCAGAGGACCTCCGATGATGCCACTTTCCAAAATGGTGCTTCGAAAATGTGTTCCTTCTTCCTCAACCGTGATTTCCCACCTACAGTTGTTCTCAGGGCCCTCAACAGTGTGCAGCCCATCTCCCATGCCACTACCCTAGCCCCCTCCCAGAACATGGATAGAGTCCCCCTTGTTCTCACATTTCACCCCACCAGCAAACCATAATCCTGCCTCCATTTTCGCCAACTCCAGCGTGATCCCACCATCAAACACATCTTCTCTTTACTCCCTCTGTCAACATTCTGCAGAGACCGCTCCCTCCAAGATAATCTAGTCCACTCCTCCACCATACCCACCACCTCTCCCATCACCCATGGCACCTTCCCATGACCTCTTCCATGCTTAACATCCCAGGCCCAAAACACTCATATCAGGTTAAGCACCGTTTCACTTGCACCTCTTTCAATTTGGTCTATTGCATTCCCAAGGGTAGAGGAGTCTAGAACTAGAGGGCATATGTTTAAGGTGAGAGGGGAGAGATACAAAAGAGACCAGAGGGTAAATTTCTTCACAGTTAGTGAGCATCTGGAACGGGCTGCCAGAGGCAGTGGTAGAGGCGGGTACAATTTTGTCCTTTAAAAAGCAATTAGGCAGTTACATGGGTAGGGTGGATATAGAGGGATATGGGCCAAATGCAGGCAAGTGATAAAAACTGGGCACCATGGACCAGCTGGGCCGATGAGCCTGTTTCCATGCTGTAAACATCTATGACTTTATTCGCTGCTCCCAATGTGATCTCCTCTATATGGGAAAGATCAAACGCAGACTGGGTGATCACTTGCTGAGCACCTTCGGTCTGTGCTTGCCATTTTAACACAAGAGTCTGCTCCCATGCCCACATGTCCCTCCTTGTCCTGCTGCAATGTTCCAGTGAAGCTCAATGCAAACTGGAGGAACAGCATCTCATCTTCTGGTTAGGCACGCTGCAGCCTTCCGGTCTCAACATCGAATTCAACAGCTTCAGATGATTAGCTCTACTCCACCACGACCCCCTTGTTTTCATTCCATTTCATTTTAACTGTCATTTACCATTTATTTATTTCTTGTCTTTCTTTCTATACATATTCGCCCCCCACCTTATCCCCTTTTCCTTACCTTTTCCCCTCCCCCACGTCTACATCTGTCAGAGTTTACCCTCTGATGTTAGTTTCTCTGCTGTTTTGGCCTTTCACACTTTTTATTCTCTCTGGCGACTGCCATTAGCACTCTTTCCCTTGGTATTTTGGCTATGATTCATCTTTCATTCTCACTCCACAGTATAAATATTTCCCACTTTCTATGTCTTTTAGCTTTGACAAAGGGTCATCTGGACTCGAAACTATAGCTCTTTTCTCTCTCCCTACAGATGCTGCCAGACCTGCTGAGATTTCCCAGCATTTTCTCCTTGGTAAGATTTATACAATGGTGACAACAAAAAAACAGATTTCAGTAGGATTGTATATTTTTTGCGCATGAACCTTAATAATAGTCAACCTTAATAATAGTCAACCTTAATAATACCACTAACATTTATACTGATACTGGCTAAATATCATCATATCTCGGAGACTTCCAGTGACGGCGGGAGGGAGGCAGCCGCACATTGGAGGGCTCCCGTTCAGGAACGGCATTTTCGGGATCTAATGTCCGGTCCCAGGGGTAACAGAGGTGGCAAAAGCAGGGAGAAGGCATAGTGAAGGAAGATGCCGAGAACAAGTAAGAAAACGGCTGTGAAAAAAAACAGCTGAAAGTCCATCTGGGAGTGGAAAGGTCACCACGGGGATGGCTAGAAAGATGGAGGCTGGGGCACCAGGGGAGGCCGCATTGCCCACGGCTGAAGAAATGACTACGGTGATGGCCGCAGAACTCGAAAGGCAGTTCACAAAACACATGGAGGCGATGAGGAAGGAGATGGGGGCGGTATTGAAAGTGCTGGTGGAGGTGGTGATTGCCCCGGTGAGGGCGGCGATATTGAACGCAATGGCGGAGGTATGGGAGCAAGGCGAGGCGCTGAAGGAAGTGGAAGAGGCATTGTTACAGCACAGCGATCAACATACCTCGATGGGGAAGGAGATGAGGAAGGTGATAGAGATTAACAAGGATCTGCGAGGCAAAATGGACGACTTGGAAAACAGATCTAGGCGACAGAATCTGAGGATAGTGGGCCTTCCCGAAGGAGTGGAAGGCCCAAGGCCGACTGAGCATTTAGCCATAATGTTGGCGAAGCTATTTGGGGAGGGGGATGATCCCTCCCAATATGAACTGGATCGGGCTCATCGGTCGTGGAGGTCTGTACTAAAGAAGAGTGAGACGCCAAGAGTAGTGACTGTGTTTCTGTAGGTACATTGTGAAGGAGAAGGCCCTGTGCTGGGCAAAGCAGAAGCGGGTGGTGCAGTGGGCTGCAGCTAGTACACACGGGGCCTCACGGTAGCATGGTGGTTAGCATCAATGCTTCACAGCTCCAGGGTCCCAGGTTCGATTCCCGGCTGGGTCACTGTCTGTGTGGAGTCTGCACGTCCTCCCTGTGTGTGCGTGGGTTTCCTCCGGGTGCTCCGGTTTCCTCCCACAGTCCAAAGATGTGCGGGTTAGGTGGATTGGCCATGCTAAATTGCCCGTAGTGTAAGGTTAATGGGGGGATTGTTGGGTTACGGGTATACAGGTTACGTGGGTTTAAGTAGGGTGATCATTGCTCGGCACAACATCGAGGGCCGAAGGGCCTGTTCTGTGCTGTACTGTTCTATGTTCTATATATCAGGACTTTACGGTGGAGCTGGCGAGGAGGCAGGCTGCCTTCAGCCGGGTGAAGAAGGCGCTGTACATCAGTAAAGTGCGGTATGGCATAGTATACCCAGCTAAGTTGAGGGTGACCTACAAATCCAAGGACTTTTATTTTGGGACGGCGGAAGCAACAGAGGAGATTGAGAAGGCAGAAGGACTGTGGCTGAATTGAGAAATGGTCATGTACTGATGTAGCCTCATGTAACTGTATTTTTTCACTGCGGAGGGTGTATGTGCTAAATGAGCCAACGTTGTATATACTTGGACAAAGGAAGAGATAGGACTTTCACTTGCAATGATGGTTCTTTGGAGCTAGGGTGTGTATGCGGGGTTTGTGTGCTAAAGGGGATTTCTTGGTTTTCCTGGGGCCGTGCAAGGAGGAAAGAGACCTGGGCGGGGGCCTCCAGGCTGGCCGGTTTAAGCCGACCAGTGGACGGGAGTGAGGTGGGGGGAGGGGCTGTGGCCATCAGAGCCTGGCAGAATAGGTCCCGATGAGTTTAGCCAGGGTGGAAAGATTATGGGGGGGGGGGGGGGGGGGAGTTTTGTAAGAGGAAGTGGAGGGGAGGAGCCAGGGAGGGGGGCTTGAAATGCATGGGTGTCATCTACGGTACTCTTTCGGGGATTGGATGGCATTGAATTGGGGGGGGGGGGGGGGGGGGAAAGAGAAGAGGACTCTATATGTTAATGGTGACCATGGGCGATTCCTAACTCCTTTCTCTATTATTTCTCCTTTGTTTGTTCCACCGTGGGAGGGTTTGTTCTATTTGATGCTTATATTGTCAGGTGGGTCATTGCTTGGGGTGGTGGGAGGATGGGATCGTTGTTGTTGATAAGGAAATTTACTTTGTATTTGTTACCATTTACTGCTTGCGGGTGGGGTGTAAATTCTGGAGAAAATGTGAAAATGGGGAGTAAAAATATTTTACAAAAACAAAAATATCATATCTCATCCACATAGGCTTTGACTCTTATCAAAAACAAAGGCAAAACCCATTGTGTTTCCCCTGGAATAGGTTCATAGCTAGGTTAAGTAAAACCCATTATTTTCCAAATGGTTCAACTCATTTATGCGTTATCTGACTGATCTATGCGGATCGGAAAGGACAAGGTTTAATCCCCAGTCTGTGCTCAGTTAGCTAAATTAGCCAGGTAGCACTACGGATGCTATAACAGGCTGCAGTTTATAATTTATCCAAGTGCAGAGAATTACTTGAGAATTAAGAATGGATTGTACATATGAATACCAGCAGGTGCTGTGAATTCTGGACCTTTAACTTCAACCTCAGTCTCATGAATGTTTAATCACACTTTATTAATACAGATAGCTTCTAATGATGAAAGACATTGTGCAGACATATAAGCCCTGCAGTCAAGATATCAGACAAACCACAAAGGACCCCATTCCCAATAAGCCCAAACGTCCATTCCAGTTGCTGTGTATGTAATTAACTGAATGGAAGTCTTTGTAATGTTTCAGCAGTACATTGAATTTTGCCTTTGTGCTTCGGTTTATTGTTTTTATAAATACCTTGTCCTTTATCTTCCTCCATGGTAGCTGCCCAACGACAAACTCCACCAACATATAAAATAAGGACCAAAGGTCATCGTGGCGGCCCATTTCCTGTTTTTAAAATAAATCCGTAAGCATGAGAAACACCACATACCATCAGAAAACTGGATAGAGAAAACAATGTTGTCAGATCTTTTCTCAGACCAATCAGCAATGAAATCTAAAAGTTTTTATTTACTCATTAAAAAATTTACTGGATATTACATTGAGATCTATAATGTGTTTATAAAACAGACATTCTGACATAAAGACTTCCTCATCTTAAAAAAACAAATTATAAAGTGGTCTTCGACACATTAATTGTGCTGTGATTTCTTTTCTTTAAAAGGAGTTATTAACTACTGTCAAAATAGTTATGGCGCTATGGCAATTCTTCCAACTGCAAACATTGAAGAGAAAATGTTGGTTAGTCCTGTCAGTTTGGAGAGTTGCAGCTGTACATTTTAGTCTCCCACAGTACCTTGCCGCAAGGCCCTGAACCAGTTGCCATGGAAGCATGCTGCACTGGGATAAACATATAATTGCATCTGGCACTGTACAATGGATCGGTGGGACAACCGCCATTAAGGGTGCGCTGCAATAATTTCTTTAAATTGGACTAAAATATAAAAATTTTGAAAGCCTAAATTAACATTGGGGACACAGTGAAACAATTTAATTAAAAAAAATATTATTTATTTCATTTCTAATTTTATGTATTTACAATGTTGCAGTGGTTATAAAAATAAAATTAGTTGATAACCAGCAAGCACATGATCATTTTTTCCTTCAATTACTTCAGTATTTTAACCACTTTGCCCAATTTGCAATACAACGGAATCTTAATCTTGGTGCATTTTCACTCATACAATAACACCTTTCATATAGGATACTTTATGTAATAAAACATTGCAAAGCACTTCATTGCAGTATTGTAAAATAAAATATGACACTGAGCCACATAAGGAGACATTAGATCAAATGACCAAAGGCTCGGTCAGGGAAGTAGGTTTTAAGCTGTGCCTTAAGAAGGAAAGAAAGGTAGAGAGGCTGAGAGGTGTAGGCAGGTTATTCCAGAGTAGAGGACTTTGGCAATTGAAGAATGGCCACCAATGGTGGAATGATTAAAATCAAAGATGCTCAAAAGATCAAAATTCGAGAAGTGTAATGGTTAAAAAGCTGTTGCAAGTGCAACGGCAGATGGAGGATAATAGGCTATCCATAAACATGTACGGATTTTCCCTCAGGTCTGATAAATAATGGGTTATTAATGACATTGAGGCTGTGGTCTGAAGGGTGATTAAAAATGATTGGCATACTTATTATGCCTTCACAAGTAAAAGATGTCAACATTTGAAAATCTTAACGTATTAAGTCAATGTTATGAGACACAATAATGTGATGGAAGCTGTTTATGCTGTATCAAAATTGGATCATTCAACAAACTCAAAAATCTTATGTAAGAAATTTATATATATTATTTTTCATATTTGTAGCAGTAATGTTATTAAAAGCCCTGGTTTAAAATATGTACAGGCAGTATGTCTGCTAACGCTGTAATTAAAGAGTCATAAAAGGTGTGGTAATCATTCATTCCAACCACTTACCTGATTATAGATAAAGGGCTAATGAAACATTTTTTATATTTTGGGTGGTTCTCTGGAGTGTAGGCAAGTTATGAGGGATTGTATTTAGTCCTCGATAAACAAGTCATGGAACTTAGTGAGACACAGGTGATGTAATTAATGGGAGGAGCCAGGTCTGACTGTAGTTTTACAGTCTATTTAAATATTTTAAGTTGAACAACAGTTTACCATAGGATTTGAGTCTGACAAAGAAAGAAGTGCACTGGATATGCTCTTGAAAAGGTCTCTCTCGAAAACTATCTACACAGATAAGCAAGTGATCTGTTTTGTTAATTTTATTTATAAGTGGCATTTGAACTGTACTGGGTTGCTTAATTGGAATTAGCAGGAAGTATAGATAGTAAATTCAAGTGTTTCCTTTTATTTAAGAACTGTTTAACTGATAATTGTAACGCTATTTATTTGATGTTAATGTGGTTAATTCTGTGTTTAAACTAACGTTTGTTTGAACGTTCCTCTCAGTTTTACAAATAGAAAAATTGTTCAGGGTTCTCACCCAGTATACTAAAAAAGGTTGGGGCCTGGTCCAGTATCCTAACACTTTATATTCAAGTAGGTTTAAGGGCTCACTTGAGTAAATGTATGAATGTATGGTAACGAGCTATACCAACCAGAGAGGTCATGGGCAGGTGGAGTTTCCGATTGTTCTCGCGAGCGGGATCTTCTGGTCCCACCAATGATAAACCTCACCATTGGTTTCCCGGTGGTGAGGGGTGAATTCGATGGAAAATCCCACTGACAATAGTGGAACCAGAATATCCCACCGCCAGCCAACAGCAGGCCACAGATAAACACCCTGCCGGGGGCACGGAAAATCCCTCCTCATATGTTTGGACACTGGTCCCAATCAGTAGAGGGCACTACAATTGTCTTCAGGGAAAGAACTATCAGCCAAGAGTTCTACTCCTGATCTGCTAAGTGCTGCTATTAATACACTTGCAATGATTATTTTCTGCGATGATTTCTTAGCATTGAATAACTTATTAGTGACTGCCTTGATTGATACATGATTGTATAGATACTTTGGCATAGTTCAGCAGACATGCAGGAACTTGTCTTCCTTTAGGAGAGGAAACACAAGAACAGAAGAAAACAGACTTTGCACGTATGGACTAAAGGCACTGTTCTATTTCTTCACAAGAAAAAAAAGCATTCCTAAGGGCTAGAAGACTGGGAACAGACGAAGCCCTTGAGGAATATAAAGAAAGTAGGAAGGAACTTCAGCACCGAGTCAGGAGGGCTAAAAGGGGCCATGAAAAGTCATTGACAAACAGGATTAAGGAGAATCCTAAGGCTCTTTATACATATTTAAAGAGCAAGAGGATAGCCAGGGAAAGGATTGGTCCACTCAAGGACAGAGGAGGGAATCGATGTATGGAGCCAGAGGAAATAGGCGAGGTATGAAATGAATACTTTGCATCAGTATTCACAAAAGAGAAGGACTTGATAGATGATGAGTCTAGGGAAGGATCTGTAAAGAGTCTCGGCTATGTCGATAACAAAAATGAGATGGTGTTGGGCATCTTGAAAAACATCAAGGTAGATAAGTCCCCAGGGTCTCATGGGGTCTACCACAGAATACTGAGGGAGGCAAAGGAGGAAATTGCTGGGGCCTTGACAGAAATCTTTGATTCCTCTTTGGTTACAGATGAGGTCCAAGAAGACTGGAGAATAGTCAATGTTGTTCCTTTGTTTAAGAAGGATAGCAAGGATAATCCAGAAAATTACAGGTCGGTACGCCTCAAGTCAGTGGTAGGAAAATTATTGGAGAGGATTCTTCGGTGAAGGGTTTACTCCCATTTGGAAACAAATGGCCTTATTAGCGAGAGGCAGCATGGTTTTGTGAAGGGGAGGTCGTGCCTCACTAACATGATCGGGTTTTTAGAGGAAGTGACGAAGATGATTGATGAAGGTAGGGCAGTGGATATTGTTGACGTGGACTTCGATAAAGCTTTTTTTAAAAAATAATTTTTATTGGAATTTTCTACAGAAAATATAAAAATATAACAAGTAATAATATGCAACAAACTGCCCCATAACACCCGCAACTCCCCCCAAACCGTAACAACGCATGTATCCCACACCCCCCCACCCCCACAAGAGAACTTAACCATAAATTTAAATTAAATAAATCAAATTTAAATAAAATAAACAAACATAGTCATCGTTTCCCCCCCCCCCCCCCCCCCCCGGGTTGCTGCTGCTACCGTCCCAGTACCCTATCGTTGAGCCAAAAAGTCGAGGAAAGGTTGCCACCGCTTAAAGAACCCTTGCACCGATCCTCTCAGGGCGAACTTGACCTTCTCCAGCTTAATGAAGCCCGCCATGTCATTGATCCAGGTCTCCACGCTTGGGGGCCTCGCGTCCTTCCATTGTAGCAAAATCCTTCGCCGGGCTACTAGGGACGCAAAGGCCAGCACGCCGGCCTCTTTCGCCTCCTGCACTCCCGGCTCTACCCCAACCCCAAAGATCGCGAGTCCCCATCCTGGTTTGACCCTGGATCCCACCACCCTTGACACCGTCCTCGCCACCCCCTTCCAGAACTCCTCCAGTGCCGGGCATGCCCAGAACATATGGGCATGGTTCGCTGGACTCCCCGAGCACCTGACACACCTATCTTCACCCCCAAAGAACCTACTCATCCTCGTCCCAGTCATGTGGGCCCTATGCAGCACCTTGAATTGAATGAGGCTAAGCCGCGCACACGAGGAGGAAGAATTAACCCTCTCCAGGACATCAGCCCATGTCCCGTCTTTGATCTGTTCCCCCAGTTCCCCCTCCCACTTTGTTTTCAGCTCCTCTGCTGATGCCTCTTCCACCTCCTGCATAAGCTTGTAGATATCGGATATCTTACACTCCCCGACCCAGACCCCCGAAAGCACCCTGTCGCTCACCCCCCTCGCGGGGAGCGCAGGGAATCCCTCCACCTGCCGTCTAGCAAATGCTTTTACCTGCAGATATCTAAACATGTTTCCCGGAGGGAGCCCAAATTTCTCCTCCAACTCCCCCAGGCTCGCAAACCTTCCGTCGATAAACAGGTCCCTCAGCTGTCTAATGCTCTCTCTGTACCATCCCTGAAATCCCCCATCCATGTTCCCCGGGACGAACCTATGGTTCCCCCTTAATGGAGCCTCCATCGAGCCCCCCACTTCTCCCCGATGTCGCCTCCACTGCCCCCAAATCTTGAGGGTAGCCGCCACCACCGGACTCGTGGTATTCCTCGTGGGAGGGAGCGGCCACGGCACCGTTACCAGGGCCCCCAGGCTTGTATCCCCACAGGAGCTCTCTCCATCCGTTTCCATGCTGCCCCCTCCCCCTCCATCACCCACTTACGCACCATCGACACGTTGGCCGCCCAGTAGTACCCCGAGAGGTTGGGCAACGCCAGCCCCCCCCAATCTCTACCCCGCTCCAAGAAGTCCCTCTTCACCCTCGGGGTGCCATGTGCCCAAACAAATCCCATGATGCTGCTGGTCACCCTTTTAAAAAAGGCCCTAGGGATAAAGATGGGCAAGCACTGGAAGAGGAACAAGAACCTCGGGAGAACCGTCATTTTGACGTATTGCACTCTGTCCGCCAGCGATAACGGCACCATGTCCCACCTTTTAAATTCCTCCTCCATCTGTTCCACTAGTCTGGTGAAGTTAAGCTAATGGAGAGCCCCCCAATTCCTGGCCACCTGCACCCCCAGGTACCTGAAACTCTTCACTGCCCTCCTGAAAGGGAGCCTCCCAATTCCCTCCTCTTGATCTCCCGGGTGCACTACAAATACCTCGCTCTTTCCTAAATTTAGCTTATAGCCCGAGAAGCCCCCAAATTCCGCTAACAGCTCCATCACCCCCGGCATTCCCCCCTCTGGGTCCGCCACATATAACAGCAGGTCGTCCGCATACAACGATACCCGGTGCTCCTCCCCACCCCGCACCAGACCCCTCTATTTCTCTGACTCCCTCAATGCCATGGCCAGCGGTTCAATCGCCAGTGCAAAGAGCAGGGGGGACAGGGGACACCCCTGCCTGGTCCCTCGATAGAGCCTAAAGTACTCCGATCTCCTTCCATTTGTGACTACACTCACCATCGGAGCCGCGTAAAGCAGCCTCACCCATTTAATGAATCCCTCCCCAAATCCAAACCTCTCCATCACCTCCCACAGGTACCCCCACTCAACTCTATCAAACGCTTTCTCTGCGTCCAGCACCACCACTATCTCCGCCTCCCCCTCCACTGCCGGCATCATGATAACATTGAGCAGTCTCCGCACATTCGTGTTGAGCTGCCGCCCCTTGACAAATCCTGCCTGATCTTCGTGAATTACCTCTGGCACACAATCCTCTATCCTGGTAGCCAGGATCTTCGCCAGCAACTTAGCGTCTACGTTAAGGAGCGAGATAGGCCTATATGATCCGCACTGCAAGGGGTCCTTATCCCGTTTTAGAATCAAAGAGATCAGTGCCCGCGACATCTTCGGGGGCAAAGCCCCCCCCCCCCCTCCCATGCCTCATTGAAGGTTCGCACCAACAGGGGACCCACCAGGTGCGCATATTTTTTGTAAAATTCCGCTGGGAACCCGTCCGGCCCCGGGGCCTTACCTGCCTGCATTTGTCCGATCCCCCTGACTAGCTCCTCCACCTCTATCGGCGTCCCCAGCCCCTCTACCAGCCTCTCTTGAACACTTGGGAAACATAGCATGTTCATGAAGCTCTCCATTCTCTCTCTCCCCCTCGGAGGTTCCGACCAGTACAGTCCCTCGTAAAAGTCCCTAAAGACCCCGTTTACTTCTGTCCCCTTCTGCACTACATTTCCACCCCCATCCTTCACTCCACCAATTTCCCTAGCCGCATCTCGCCTACGGAGCTGATGCGCCAACATCCTGCTCGCCTTCTCTCCGTACTCATATACCGCGCCCTGCGCCCTCCTCCACTGTGTCTCCGCCTTTCTGGTGGTCAACAAGTCAAAATTGGCCTGCAAACTGCGCCGTTCTCCCAGCAACCCTTCCTCCGGTGCCTCCGCATATCTCCTGTCCACCTCCAGGAGCTCTCCCACCAGTCTCTCCCTCTCCTTCCTCTCCCTCCTTTCCCTGTGGGCCCGGATGGAGATCAGCTCCCCCCGGATCACTGCATTCAGAGCCTCCCAGACCATCCCCACCTGGACCTCCCCCGTATCATTGGTATCCAGTTACCCCTCAATGCTTCTCCAAACCCTCTTACACACCTCCTCCTCCGCCAGCATCCCCACATCCAGGCGCCAGAGCGGGCGCTGGTCCCGCGCCTCTCCCATCTCCAGATCAACCCAGTGCGGGGCATGGTCCGAAATCACTATGGCCGAGTACTCGGCATCCTGCACCCTCGGAATCAATCCCCTGCTCAGGACAAAAAAGTCTATCCGGGAATAAACCCTATGGACGTGAGAGAAAAAGGAATACTCCTGCGCTCTCGGTCTCCCAAACCTCCAGGGATCCATCCCTCCCATCTGGTCCATGTATCCCCTCAGCACTTTGGCCGCCGCCGGTCTCCTACCCGTCCTTGAACTGGACCGGTCCAGTGTGGGATCCAGCACTGTGTTAAAATCTCCCCCCATGATCAGGCCCCCTGCCTCCAGGTCCGGGATGCGGCCCAACAATCGCCTCATGAAGTCAGCATCATCCCAATTCGGGGCATATACGTTCACCAGCACCACCTTCTCTCCCTGCAGCCTACCCTTCACCATGATATATCTGCCCTCCTTGTCTAACACCACCTCAGCCGCCTCAAACGCCACCCTCTTCCCCACCAGAATCACCACTCCCCGGTTCTGCGCGTCCAATCCTGAATGATAAACCTGCCCCACCCACCCCTTCCTCAGACGAACCTGGTCCGTCACATTCAGGTGGGTCTCCTGGAGCATAGCCACGTCCGCCTTCAACCCCCTCAGATGGGAAAACACCCTGGTTCTCTTAACCAGTCTGTTCAGCCCCCTCACGTTCCAGGTAATCAGCCGGATCAGAGGGTAATCAGCCGGATCAGAGGGTAATCAGCCGGATCAGAGGGTAATCAGCCGGATCAGAGGGCAACCAGCCCCCCCTCCCCCGCCGACTAGCCATAGCTTGGCAGATGTTCGCCCCAGGCCAGCACACCCCGCTCGACCCGTTCCCCATGGCGATACCACCTCTCCTCTTCCCCCCCCCCCCCCCCCCCGGCCCCCATCGGCTCCTTCCTAGTCGTTCCAGCAGCAACCCGGTATCCCCCCCACCCCCCCTCTCTCTCCCCCCGCCCCCCCCTTCCTCCCCCCCCCCTCCCCAAGCTAGGACCCCTCCTAGTTGCGACGCTCCATGGTACTTCCGTGAGTCAGCTGACTTCTGCTGACCCCGGCAGCTCCCGCCAAAACCTATCCCCTCCCGACATGGGGTCATCCCCCTCTTGCCTCACCTCCCTGGCATTGCTGCAGCGCGGGAAACAAGACCCGTAGAGGCCCCGCCCCCACCGCAAGCTCCACCCCCCTGCCCCGCAGCGCGGGAAACCAGAGGAAAGCCCGTACTTTCACATAGCCACACCCCACCCTTCTGACGCAGTTCCCCAAAATCCAGTTTCACCTCAATCCCCAGCCCCGTACAGAAAAGAACATATAAAACACAAACCCCCAACACTTCCCACCTAACCCACAACCATGCCCAACAAACAAACCCACCCGTAAACAGAGCAAACACAAAATCAGCATACATAACACACATGTCGAAGTTAAAAAAAGTTGAAACTGTTGAAACAAAACAGCCACAGCGGAAACAACGACGGCCAAAGTATGTCCCCAGGCCCTAGTTCGAGTCCAGGTTCTCCGCCTGTACAAAGGCCCACGCCTCCTCCGGGGACTCGAAGTAGTGGTGCCGGTCCTTGTATGTCACCCACAGGCACGCAGGCTGCAGCATTCTAAACCTGACCTGCTTGGCATGAAGCACCGCCTTCGTCCGGTTGAACCTGGCCCGCCGCTTAGCCACCTCCGCACTCCAGTCCTGGTAGATCCTCACTACCGAATTCTCCCATTTACTGCTCCTCTCTTTTTTGGCCCAGCGCAGCACACACTCCCGGTCACTGAAACGGTGGAACAACACCAGCACCGCCCTCGGGGCTCACCTGCCTTGGGCCTCCTGGCCATCACTCTGTGCACTCCCTCAAGTTCCAGGGGCAAATGGAAGGAATCCGCTCCCATCAACAAGCTCAGCATCGTGGTCACATACGCCGGGAGATCCGACCCCTCCAGCCCCTCCGCCAGTACCCAGGAACCTCAGATTCTTTCGCCTCGTGCGAACGTCCAGCTCCTCCAAGCGGTCCTGCCACTTTTTAGGTAGTGCCTCGTGCAACTCCACTTTCCCCACAAGGACCATGGCCTCCTCCTCCCTTTCAACGACCTGCTGCTGCAACTCCCGAATAGACTCCTCCTGGGCCGCCTGGGTCCCAAGCAGCTTGTTCGTAGTTGCATTCATGGAGTCCAGCAGCTCAGCCTTCAGCTCAGCAAAACAACGTAGGAGCGAGGCCTGTTGCTCCTGCGCCCACTTCCACCAGTCCTCGGGTGTTGCGCCGGCCGCCATTTTGTTTTCCTTCCCCCGTTTTTTGCGGGAGTTGCTGCAGCCTTTTTCTTCGTCCCACTCCGGGTGAGCACCATATAGTGTGGGGCAAGTTCTTCCAGGCACCTTACGCCACCGGGATGCGGAAAAACAGCGCCATTTGGGGCCCTCGAAACGGCCCAAAAGTCCCTAAATAGCGGGAGCTGCCGAACGTGCGGCTTAGCTCGGCATAGCCGCAACCGGAAGTCCCTTCGATAAAGCTTTTGACAAGGTAATGCATTTTGGAAAGTCTAATACAGGTGGGAAGTACACAATAAATGGCAGAACCCTTGGGAGTACTGACAGATCTGGGCATACAGGTCCACAGATCATTGAAAGTGGCAATGCAGGTGGATAAGGTAGTCAAGACGGCATATGGCATGCTTGGTTTCATCGGGCAGGGAATTGAGTATAAACATTGGCAAGTCATGCTGCAGCTGCACAGAATAATGGTTAGGCCACATTTGGAATATAGTGTACAATTCTGGTCGCCACGTTACATAAGAACATAAGAACTAGGAGCAGAAGTAGGCCATCTGGCCCCTCGAGCCTGCTCCGCCATTCAATTAGATCATGGATGATCTTGTGGACTCAGCTCCACTTTCCGGCCCGAACACCATAACCCGTAATCCCTTTATTCTTCAAAAAAACTATCTATCTTTACCTTAAAAACATGTAATAAAGGAGCCTCAACTGCTTCACTGGGCAAGGAATTCCATAGATTCATAACCCTTTGGGTGAAGAAGTTCCTCATAAACTCCGTCCTAAATCTACTTCCCCTTATTTTGAGGCTATGTCCCCTAGTTCTGCTGTCACCCGCCAGTGGAAACAACCTGCCCGCATCTATCCTATCTACTCCCTTCATAATTTTAAATGTTTCTATAAGATCCCCCCTCATCCTTCTAAATTCCAATGAGTACAGTCCCAGTCTACTCAACCTCTTCTCATAATCCAACCCCTTCAGCTCTGGGATTAACCTAGTGAATCTCCTCTGCACACCCTCCAGCGCCAGTACGTCCTTTCTCAAGTAAGGAGACAAAAACTGAACACAATACTCCAGGTGTGGCCTCACTAACACCTTATACAATTGCAACATAACCTCCCTAGTCTTAAACTCCATCCCTCTAGCAATGAAGGACAAAATTCCATTTGCCTTCTTAATCACCTGTTGCACTTGTAAACCAACCTTCTGTGACTCATGCACTAGCACACCCAAGTCTCTCTGAACAGCGGCATGCTTTAATATTTTATCGTTTAAATAATAATCCAGTTTGCTGTTATTCCTACCAAAATGGATAACCTCACATTTGTCAACATTGTATTCCATCTGCCAGATCATAGCCCATTCACTTAACCTATCCAAATCCCTCTGCAGACTTCCAGTATCCTCTGCACTTTTCGCTTTACCACTCATCTTAGTGTCATCTGCAAACTTGGACACATTGCCCTTGGTCCCCAACTCCAAATCATCTATGTAAATTGTGAACAATTGTGGGCCCAACACGGATCCCCGAGGGACACCACTAGCTACTGATTGCCAACCAGAGAAACACCCATTAATCCCAACTCTTTGCTTTCTATTAATTAACCAATCCTCTATCCATGCTACTACTTTACCCTTAATGCCATGCATCTTTATCTTATGCAGCAACCTTTTGTGTGGCACCTTGTCAAAGGCTTTCTGGAAATCCAGATATACCACATCCATCGGCTCCCAGTTATCTACTTCACTTGTAATGTCCTCAAAAAATTCCACTAAATTAGTTAGGCATGACCTGCCCTTTACGAACCCATGCTGCGTCTGCCCAATGGGACAATTTCTATCCAGATGCCTCGCAATTTCTTCCTTGATGATAGATTCCAGCATCTTCCCTACTACCGAAGTTAAGCTCACTGGCCTATAATTTCCTGCTTTCTGCCTACCTCCTTTTTTAAACAGTGGCGTCACATTTGCTAATTTCCAATCCACCGGGACCACCCCAGAGTCTAGTGAATTTCAGTAAATTATCACTAGTGCATCTGCAATATCCATAGCCATCTCTTTTAGCACTCTGGGATGCATTCCATCAGGGCCAGGAGACTTGTCTACCTTTAGCCCCATTAGCTTGCCCATCACTACCTCCTTAGTAATAACAATCCTCTCAAGGTCCTCACCTGTCATAGCCTCATTTCTATCAGTCGCTGGCATGTTATTTGTGTCTTCCACTGTGAAGACCGACCCAAAAAACCTGTTCAGTTCCTCAGCCATTTCTTCATTTCCCATTATTGAAACTCCTTTCTCATCCTCTAAAGGACCAATATTTACCTTAGCCGCTCTTTTTTGTTTTATATATTTGTAAAAACTTTTACTGTCTGTTTTTATATTCTGAGCAAGTTTACTCTCATACTCTACCTTACTCTTCTTTATAGCTTTTTTAGTAGCTTTCTGTTGCCCCCTAAAGATTTCCCAGTCCTCTAATCTCCCAGCAATCTTTGCCACTTTATATGCTTTTTCCTTCAATTTGATACTCTCCCTTATTTCCTTAGATATCCACGGTCGATTTTCCCTCTTTCTACCGTCCTTCCTTTTTGTTGGTATAAACCTTTGCTTAGCACTGTGAAAAATCGCTTGCAAGGTTCTCCACTGTTCCTCAACTGTTCCACCATAAAGTCTTAGCTCCCAGTCTACCTTAGCTAGTTCTTCTCTCATCCCCTTGTACTCTCCTTTGTTTAAACACAAAACACTAATATTTGATTTTACTTTCTCACCCTCCATCTGTATTTTAAATTCCACCATATTGTGATCGCTCCTTCCGAGAGGATCCCTAACTATGAGATCATGAATCAATCCTGTCTCATTACACAGGACAAGATCTAGGACCGCTTGTTCCCTCGTAGATTCCATTACATACTGTTCTAGGAAACTATCGCGGATACATTCTATAAACTCCTCCTCAAGGTTGCCTTGACTGACCTGGTTAAACCAATCGACATGTAGATTAAAATCTCCCATGACAACTGCTGTACCATTTCTACATGCATCAGTTATTTCTTTGTTTATTGCCTGCCCCACCATAACGTTACTATTTGGTGGCCGATAGACTACTCCTATCAGTGACTTTTTCGCCTTACTATTCCTGATTTTCACCCAAATGGATTCAACCTTATCCTCCATAGCACCGATGTCATCCCTTACTATTGCCCAGATGTCATCCTTAAATAACAGAGCAACACCACCTCCCTTACCATCCACTCTGTCCTTCAGAATAGTTTGATACCCTCGGATATTTAACTCCCAGTCGTGACCATCCTTTAACCATGTTTCAGTAATGGCCACTAAATCATAGTCATTTACGATGATTTGTGCCATCAACTCATTTACTTTATTCAGAATACTACGAGCATTCAGGTAAAGTACACTTATGTTGGTTTTTTTACCTCTGTTTTGAGTCTTAACATCTCCAGTTTTATTCCTTTTGTTATTACTGGGCCTATTCACTGAGCTCCCCTCAGTCACTGTACCTTGTACTGTCGCCCTTTTAGATTTTTGACTATGTCTTCTCTGCCTTGCACTTTTCCCCTTACTTCCTTTTGCTTCTGTCCCTGTTTTACTACCTTCCAACTTCCTGCATCGGTTCCCATCCCCCTGCCACATTAGTTTAAACCCTCCCCAACAGCTCTAGGACATCGGTTCCAGTCCTGCTCAGGTGCAGACCGTCCGGTTTGTACTGGTCCCACCTCCCCCAGAACCGGTCCCAATGCCCCAGGAATTTGAATCCCTCCCTCTTGCACCATCTCGCGAGCCACGCATTCATCCTATCTATCCTGACATTCCTACTCTGACTAGCTCGTGGCACTGGTAGCAATCCTGAGATTACTACCTTTGAGGTCCTACTTTTTAGTTTAACTCCTAACTCCCTGAATTCCGCTTGTAGGACCTCATCCCGTTTTTTACCTATATCGTTGGTGCCTATGTGCACCACGACAGCTGGCTGTTCACCCTTCTTCCCCCCCCCCCCCCCCCCCCCAAGAATGTCTTGCAGCCGCTCCGAGACATCCTTGACCCTTGCACCAGGGAGGCAACATACCATCCTGGAGTCTCGATTGCGTCCACAGAACCGCCTGTCTATTCCCCTTACGATCGAGTCCCCTATCACTATAGCCCTGCCATTTTCCTTCCTGCCCTGCTGTGCCAGAAGGATGTGGAGGCTTTGGAGAGTATACAGAGAGATTTACCAGGATGTTGGCTGGTCTGGAGGGTGTTAGCTATAAGGATAGGTTGGATAAACTCGGATTGTTTTCACTGGAACAACGGAGGTTGAGGGGCGATCTGATAGAAGTTTACAAAATTATGAGTGGCATGGACAGAGTGGATAGATAGTCAGAAGCTTTTTCCCAGGGTGGAAAAGTTAATTACTAGCAGACACAGGTTTATGGTGCGAGGAGAGAAGTTTAGAAGAGATGCGCGAGGCAAGTTTTTTTTTACATTGATGGTGGTCAGAGCTTGGAACCTGCTGCCAGAGGAGGTGGAGGAAGCAGGTACGATAGCGACATTTAAGAGGCATTTTGACAAATACATTCAGAGGATGGCAATAGAGCGATACGGACCCCGGAGGTGTAGAAGGTTTTAGTTTAGCCAGGCATCATGATCGGAGCAGGCTTGGAAGGCTGAAGGGCATGTGCTGTTCCTGTGCTGTACTGTTCTTTATTCTTTGACAATGGTAAGCTTGAATTTTAAAAGTATGACTGTAGCTTCATTTTAGATTGTAAAAGAAACTGTTAACGTATTTCAGGTAAAAAAAACACTACAACTAACAAATATTCTGTTTATCTATTGACACACACAATCTGAAATGTAAAATTTTAAGGGGAGCATAAAAGAGCCACCTGGGGATGTTGTGCACAAATCTTCAAACGTGGCTGCACAGGTTAGCAAAACAGTTAATAAAGCATGTGGAGTTCAGAGTTTCACAAATAGAGGCAGACAGTACAACAATAAGGAAGTAATGCTAAACCTACAGAAAATGAGCTTGGCTCCAGCTGGAGTTCTGGGCACTATATTTTAGGAAGTACGTGACGGCTTTAGAGAAGGTACAGAAGTGACACACCAGAATGGTTCCAGGGTTGAGGCTCAATCATTATGTAGACTGATTGGAGATGCTGATGTTGTTCTTTGTCGAGCGGAGGTGGCTGAAAGGAGGTTTGATCGAGGTGTTTAAAACATGAACAGTTAAGATAGTTTAACAATGAACCTGTTTCTAATGGTTGAAGGGTCAACAACGAGTGGGCACAAATTTAAAGTGATTGGAAAAAGAAACAAAGGTGCCACAAGAAACAGCTCTTTAAAAAAAACACAAGTGATTTGGATTTTGAATGCACAGCCTGTTGGGGTGGTGAACACAGATTCAGTAGCATTTTTTAATAGTTAATTGGATGCGGCTTGAAAGAGGGAAGGATCACAGGGATATGAGGAAAGAGTGGAGCAGTGGAACTAACTCGATTGCTCTCTGAAAGAGATAGATTTAATAGGTCAAAAAGCCTCCTGTGCGATCTTATGATTTACCTGTATAAATTTCTTAATTAAATGTCCTGTAAATTCACAATTCCCATTAATGATTACATTTTGCAATCAGTGTAATGGGCAAAATGGATTTGTCAACTATATTCTTGAAAGAACCTTCATTATTAAATCATGGTACACTTTTGATTAAGTTCCAAAATCCTTGTCGTAACCTTCTTATCAGTATAAACATTGCCATGTAACCTGAAGTGGAATAAAGCATGTGTGAGAAATCAAACGCACTCATTCTTTGATAGGATAAGAAAAGTCTGAAGTTGCATTTATGGGTTTTTGTGACAAACAAACAAAATATCATGAATGGTACTACACTGTTCTTCTTCTCCCTGGAAATTCATAGGTTGTGAAGCACATGAAGGAACACCAGGTTCTGGATGGTAGAGGGGGTAGCAGAAAATAAACAAAGACTGACAACAGAATTTATCTTTCAAATTACTGGGATAAACCTTGCATATATTCCAGTCATGAACACAGAAGGCCTATACATAACTCAACATAGTGTTGAGTTATTCTACTTGTATCTTGTGAGGTGGAAAATTGAAGAAAATTAATTTTATTTTGGCAATAGCTGTATTTCATTCTCCACTATAGTAATAGGATTCAGGTCTAATATTTCCAAAATCCGCAACAAGTATTCATAACTCTCTGGGAAATTTTGTGAATCGTCTTTAAAAATATTAGCAGAATTCAAGTAAAAAATTAGGGACATATTCCTGTCAATCAATTGAGCTAATAACTTGTTAAGGAGCTCATTTAAATTCGTGGTTTCCGGCCTCTTGGCACAATACATTTTACACATCAATAAATAATTATTGGCATCAGCAAATAGTCTCAACAGTTACTGCCAGAAACAGGAAGAGCTTCCCAGATCAGCTGCATCTAAAATGCTTGGATTTTAAAATATTGAATTATCTAACATGAACCACTGGGGGAAGAGTAGTAGACCCATGGAGGTTTGCACGGCCAAGGACGATGGAGTTTTCCTTTTTTCCCCCACACGTTGACAATGTATACTCTCGCATCGACATTTTTGTTCTGAGCAAGGCATTAATGCCGAAGGTGGTGGATACGGAGTATTCGACAACTGCAGTGTCGGATCATGCCCTGCACTGGGTGGATCTACGGGTTAGTGTGGAGAGAGGGCAATGCCCGCTGTGGAGACTGGATGTGGGGTTGCTAGCGGACAAAGCGATCTGTGAGCAGGTTAACAAGTCCATCCAGAACTACCTGGAAACAAATGATACGGGGAGTTCTCTGCAGCAACGGTCTGGGAAGCTTTGAAGACAGTAGTCAGAGGGGAATTAATCTCGATACGGGCCCACAGAGAAAAGGTGGAAAGGGCTGAGATGGATGCGGAGAAGGCTTCTGATCCGGTGGAGTGGAATTACCTGTGGGAAGCGCTGGGAAGGTTTGGGTTTGGTGAGGGCTTTATTGACTGGATGCGGTTGCTCTATCAGGCACCAGTAGTGAGTGTGCGTCCGAACCGGCTGAGGTCGGGGTATTTTGAACTGCACCAAGGGACGAGGCAAGGGTGCCCCCTCTCCCGCTACTGTTTTCTCTGGCCATTGGCCATGGCGTTAAGAGCCTCAAGGAACTGGAAAGGGCTGGTTCGGGGGGGGGGGGGGGGGGGAGACGACCCGGGACAACGGGTCTCGCTCTACGCAGATGACGTGCTCGTGTACATTACGGTCCTCCCCAGATTTCTGTTTGCCTTTCAGTGCCTCCCTATCTTCATCCCCAAGGCCTTTTTCAAGTGGGTGAATAAGGTTATTTTGGGCTTTGTGTGGGCAGGTAAAACCCCGCGAGTGAAGAATGTGTTGTTGGAGCGCAGTCGGGGGAAGGGTGGGTTGGCGCTGCCGAGCTTCTGCAATTACTACTGGGCGGCTAATACAGCCATGGTTAGGAAATGGGTACTGGGGGAGGGGTTGGCATGGGAGCGGATGGAGGCGGCGTCATGTAGAGACACCAGTCTGGGAGCATTGGTAATGACACCTCTGCCATTCTCGCCAACCCGATACTCCACAAGTCGGTGGTAGTGGCGGTTCTGAGGATCTGGGGGCAATGGAGGAAATATAAAAGAGTGGAGGGAGCATCGATTTGGACCCCGATTTATAATAATCATTGATTTGTACCGTGTAGGCGGGTTCCGGAGTTGGCAGAGGGCAGGAATTGGAAGAATGGGGGGTCTATTTATAGATGGGAGCTTTCCCAGCTTGAAAGCTTTGGACGATAAATTTAAATTGCCAGCAGGGAATGGTTTTAGGTATTTGCAGGTGCGAGACTTCCTGAGAAAACAGGTGCCGGCCTTTCCGCTGCTGCCGCCACGGGGGATACAGGATAGAGTAGTTTCCAGCACCTGGGTGGGAGAGGGAAGGTAACGGATATTTACCAGGAGCTTTAGGAGGCGGAGGAAACTCCAGTGGAGGAACTTACGGGTAAGTGGGAGGACGAGCTAGGAGGAGAGATAGAGGCGGGTCTTTGGGCGGATGCCCTTAGCAGGATTAATAGATCCTCATCATGTGCCAGGCTCAATTAAGGTAGTCCACCGGGCACACATGACAGCGGCGAGGATGAGTAAGTTCTTCGGGGTAGAGGATAGATGTGCGAGGTGCGCGGGAAGCCCATCAAATCATGTCCACATGTTTTGGGCATGCCCGAAGCTCAGAGGGTTTTGCTCAGGCAATGTCCACGGTACTAAAAACACAGGTGGTGCCCAGTCTGGTGGTAGCGATCTTTGGAGTGTCGGAAGATCCGGGAGTTCAGGGGGCGAAAGAGACCGACGTCTTGGCCTTTGCTTCCCTGGTAGCCCAGAGACGGATCTTGTTCATGTGGAGGGACTCGAAGCCTCCGAGTGTAGAGACCTGGGTTAGTAACATGGCTGGGTTTCAGTCTTAAGAAAATAAGATTTGCGTTAAGAGGGTCAATGTTCGGGTTCTCCCGGAGGTGGCAGCCGTTCGTCGACTTTCTTGGGGAAAATTAAAATGTCAGCAGATGCAGTATTCCGGGGGGGGGGGGGGGGGGGGGGGGGGGGGGGGGGGGGGGGGTTGTTGTATGGTTGAGGTGCGTGAAGATTGGGCTGGGGAGGGGGGAAATATTTATTTTACCATGTTGATGTCATTGTTTATGTTCTTGTTAGAAACATTTTCAAATACCGTAATAAAATATTTTTTTTAAAACAATTTAATGGAAGAGTTTCCACCTTCCAACAGCACTGCTATCCTGTTGATTTGTTAGAAACATTCTTCATCTGCTCATGTGAAACCAATGTTTATTGAACGCTGGATAAACGAAGACCACAGGATGGCTGTGCATCCTTTGAGAAAATTTATTTTAATGTCATGGAAAGCATTAAGACCACTGTCTCATGGTCTAGCTGAACAACCTCCATCATCAACATCTTGGGTGGGGGTAGGGGGTGCAGGGGAACATTCAGCAATCTTCAGATGTTTAAATGAATCAGCCATATCAAGGCCGTGGCTACAACAGCAGAACACAGACCAGTGAGACTGTGATTAATGGCTCAACTACAAATCCCTTGAACCCTCACGGTAAAGGACAAGGCTCGATATGTTGTTGAATTGATGTAAATTCAAGGTGATTCAGGAATATCCGTTCAGAAAGAAAACCTGCTGTCCTTAACCTGACTGACCTATATATATGATTCCAGTCACTTGCCAACGTAGTTGACTCTTAACTGCCCTCAGCAAAGCCTTGCCAATGACACCCACAATCCAAGAAGGAATAAAGCTAGTTAGGAATATAATGCAATAATTACCGCTCACCTGGATGGCACACTCAATAAACCCAATACCATTCAGAGCAGGGTATCTGTGTGATCGGCAGTAATGAATTGCATTTATTTGCACCTTTCATGTAGAAATGTTTTTAACATAGCACTCGATGGGGCTTACTCTGAATTGGCCTGGTAAACCACAACTAGATACAACGAGAGAAAAGTCAAAGAAGAATAAAACTAGAAAGACCACCAGGCATTGACCGAGGCAGCAGAAACAACAACGGCACACCCTGCTCAGTCAATTCTGCAAAGTCCTCCTCATTGACATCTGAGGACTTGTGCCAAAATTGAGAGGGCTGTCTCACAGACTAATTATGCAACTGCCTGATAGTCATACTCAACGAATCATACCTCACAGCCACTGTCGCCTCTATCTCTATCCCTGGGTCTACCATGACCCACTGTCAGAGTAGACCTGCCAAAGGTGCACGGTGGTATACAGTGGGGAGGGAATTGTATTGGGAGTCCTCAATATTGAATCCACTAAATCTCATGGCATCAGGTCACACATGGCCATGGAAACCTCCTACTGATCACCACTTACAGTTCTTCCTCAAAATTAGTGCTCCTGCATGTTGAACATCCCTTGGAAGAAGCACTGAATGGACCCTGGGTCGGAGACTTCAACGTCCATCGCCAAGAGTGGCTACGCAGCACTAACATAGCTGAATGAGGCCCGTAAGACATATCTGCTAGACTGGGCCTGTGGCATGTGGTGAAAGAAGCAAGAGGGGAAAACCTACTTTCACTTTCACTAATGTGCCTGTTGAAAATGTCAATATTGGTAGGTGTGGCCACCACAAAGTCCTTGTGGAGATAAAGTGCCATCTTCACACTGTTCACATCATGGTCTGAGGCACTACCACTGTGCCAAGTAGGATAATAATCAGAACAGATCTAGCAGCTCAAAGCTGGACATTCATGAAGTACTGTGGGTCATTAGCAGAAGCAGAATTCAGTTCCATTTCAATCTGTAACCTCATGGTATAGTATATCCCTGGGTGGCATGGTGGCACAGGGGTTAACACTGCTGCCTCACAGCGCCAGGGTTAGATTCCAGCCTTGGGTGACTTTGTAGAGTTTGTACTTTCTCCCTGCGCCTGAATGGGTTTCCTCCGGGTGCTCTGGATCCCTCTCAGTCCAAAGATGTGCAGGCTAGATGGATTGGCCATACTAAATTGCCCCTTTGTGCCCAATGATGTGCAAGTTAGGTGGGGTTACAGGGTTACGGGAATAGGGCAGTGATTGTGTCTAGGTAGGGTGCTCTTTCGGAGGGTCTGTACAGACTAGATGGGTCGAATGGTGGCCTCCTGTACAGTCGGGATTTTATGGCTCCATGGTATAATTCTATGGTACAAGCCAGAGGATGAACTAAGTGGTTCAATGAGGAGCAGCAACAGACATACTTAAAAATGAGATGACAATACATGCATGCTAAACAGCAGAAGCAGCATGCGTAGGACACACAACCAACAGAACAAATTAAAAGGTCTGCAGTCCTGCCATTTCACTTATGAACAGTGGTGGACAATTAAGCTACTAACAGGATGAGGCAGCTCTCTGAACATCCCCAGTGTTGGTGGAACCTTGCACATCGGTTCAAAGAGTCTAGGCCGAAGCATCTTCACCTACCCTCTTGCTGTGGGCCCGAGCATCAAAGGTGCCAGTCTTGCCAATTCGATTCACTCTACCTGGTATCAGAAAACAGCTGGATATAGCAAGATCACTGAACATCCTGGCTGTAGTAATGAAGGCTTGAGCACTTGAAGTAGCCATACCATAGCCTGCTCCAGTACAGCTACAGCTCTAACATTTATCAAATGATGTGGAAAATTATCCAATACATCCTGACCATAGGAAGCAGGACAAAACCAGTTCAACCAATCACCGCCCCATCAATCTACTCACATACATTAGCAAAGTGATAGAAAATATCAACAGTAATGTAAAGTGGCACTTGCTCAGCAACAACCCACTCAGCTTACATTCTGGCACGGCTTTGGCTCCAGAACACATTACAGCCTTGATCCAAACATGGATAAAACATTTGCATTTCAGAGGTGAAGTGAGATTGAAGTGTGGTCCAGGCAGGCTGCATCCCACATCTCATTTGCAGCCCCGCCCCACCACATCTGGTCAGCAGTCTTTCTCCTCCCTAGCCCCAGCCTGGCCAGCTCCACCACCCCAAACCCCAGCAGTGTTCCTTACTTTTTCCCCCAGAGTTGGCCACCCCGATTGGGATAAATGGTATTGAACAGGGAAAGCTGCCACTAGCTGTGGTTTCACAACCGAGAGGGAGTTAGACGGTGGCACGGTGGTTAGCACTGCTACCTCACAGCACTAGGGATCACTGATTCAATTCCAGCCTTGGGTGACTGTCCGTGTAGATTTTGCACATTCTCCCAGTGCCTGCGTGGGTTTCTGCCCACAGTCCAAATATGTGCGGGTTAGGTGGATTGGCTCTGCTAAATTTCCCCTTCGTGTTGAGGAATGTGCAGGTTAGGTTATGGGTATAGGGTTGGGGGGGGGGGGGGGGGGGGTCTAGGGAGAGTGCTCTCTCAGAGGGTTGGTGCAGACTCGATGGGCTGAATGACCTCCTTCTGCACTGTAGCAATTCTGTGGTTCTATCTCATTGCACTTTCCTGGTATGACAATTTGAAAGGTTTATATTGTTTCTCTTAGATATTTTACGGTAAAGTATATTTTTACAAATTTAAAAATATCAGTACTTCACCATGATGTCGTTGAGTTGATGTTCTGCATTGATTTTAATAAGACACTTTTACATACCCGGTTTTTATGTGCATTGATTGATGCATAGCGCACTGTGCCTCTGAAGCCTGCTACCACTCGAGGCTGAAAAAAAATTAGGAAAAATAGATCAGTCAGTTACTAAGAGGAAAAATAAAACAAACATATGCAGTGCTTCAACAAACTCTGGAGCTCAGCTAATCCGCCACTGAACTAAACAGTTATCCTGCAACAAAAAGAAAGACAAAAGGAACAAGGTTTACTTTGTCAGCCTACAAATATGATGATAATTAATTACTTGTTTCTGAATTAATCCAAACCAAAGTGTTTATTTGCAAGGTGTGACTTGTTTAATCAGTAACTCCAGTCCAATTTCTGTAAATTAGTTTTATAGATTAAGTACAACCAGAAGTCTCTCAAGGATGTCCAAAGTCCCATGAATCTCAACCTTGCTAAAAGAAAAGACAGCTTGCTGAGGTTCTCTGTGGTGAACTATTTGCAATGACATAATCCAGCATGCAATCAAACTTTCTATCAATGTGTGGAAAACTGATCTTATTTTTGCAACACTGACCAATGGAATTTAAAACACCAATTTGAATAGCATTTTTGTGCAGTAAATTATCCCATGCTGCTTCACAGAAGGGTTGCCAAACAAAAATTGATACTAAGCAACATGAGGAAATATTGCGACAGAAGACAAAAGCTTGGTTAAAGGAATAGGTTTTAAGGAGTGCCTTAAAGGAGAAAAGAGAGATAGAATGACAAAGGTTTACGGCGGAATACCAGAGCCAAGGGCTTTAGCAGCTAATGGCACAGCCACCAATGATGGACTGATTAAAATTGGGGACACTCAAGATGCCGGAATTGAAAACAGAGATATCTCAGTGGGAGGGTTGAAAGAGATTACAGAGATTACAGAGATTACAGAGATTACAGAGATTAGGAGGGGAACAGAGAAAGCCAGAAAGGGATTTGAAAACATGACTCAGAATTTTAAATCAAGACATTACTTCACGGATAGCCAATATAGCTCAACGAGCACTTGGTGATGGGTGAATAGGCTTGGTGCAAGTTATAAGGGGCAGCAGGGTAGCATGGTGGTTAGAATAAATGCTTCACAGCTCCAGGGTCCCAGGTTCGATTCCCGGCTGGGTCACTGTCTGTGTGGAGTCTGCACGTCCTCCCCCTGTGTGCGTGGGTTTCCTCCGGGTGCTCCGGTTTCCTCCCACAGTCCAAAGATGTGCGGGTTAGGTGGATTGGCCATGCTAAATTGCCCGTAGTGTCCTAATAAAAGTAAGGTTAGGGGGGGGGGGGGGGGGGGGGGGGGGGGGGGGGGGGGGGGGGGGGGGGGGTTGTTGGGTTACGGGTATAGGGTGGATACGTAGGTTTGAGTAGGGTGATCATGGCTTGGCACAACATTGAGGGCTGAAGGGCCTGTTCTGTGCTGTACTGTTCTAGATATTCTAGATAACGTGAGATGAAGAAATGGAAGTTTATCTGCATAAAGTATTTATTTGTCATCTACCGTTTATAACTTGGCCAATCTCTCACCTGTATCACTGCCACTAGCGAACATTTCATGTTACATTTTGGCAGGACAAGTAGATATTCCAATAACAGGACAAGCAGATATTTCAATTGCAGAATAGGCTGTTTTAGCAGCCTATGGGCTAAATAGCTGGCTTGTAAAACAAACCAAAGCCAGCAGCACGGGTTCAATTCCCGTACCAGCCTCCCCGAACAGGTGCGGGAATGTGGCAACTAGGAGCTTTTCACAGTAACTTCATTTGACGCCTACTTGTGACAATAAGCGATTTTGATTTTTCATTATTCCAATTTGCAGCATTTTCACAACTGGTATAGTGAAAATGGAAAAATCAGAATTTAAAAACAGCCGAATTACCATTAAAAATTACATGATCAGGTATTGAGTATCTTAGTGAAAATGTAAAACATTTTCAAACTTTACTGGTGAACAAAGGTCTCTGGCATGTTCTGAACAATGTATTATGGGGAAAATTGAGCTTAGAATATTGAACCAATTGGCTCCAATGCACAGTGACTCAAGTGAATGAAATTTATTTTGTTACACAAATTTGATCAATATTTAGGTGCATGAAACAAACATTTTTCAAAGATCACACAAAAGATTATCAAAATTGTACAGTATATTGAAATCTTAAAATAAAACATTAATTTCTCCGTCTTTGTAATTGCATAATCTTCATGCTTTCGCCCTTCTCTCAGGTAACGTGTAATTTGGTGTCCTCTTTAACAGACTAGTACAGTAGTCCCCCGTTATACCGTGCTCCGCAATACACGCGATATACCCTTCCCATTGAGAGTCTACGGGGGTCTGATCTCTCCCCCCGCCCCCCCGTAGACTCACAATGGGAAGCGCATGCATAGATTTTTAAATAAATTTAGAAGTGCTACTTTCTTACTTTAACTTATATTTAACTTATGGTAGCATAATGTAATAATTCTGCAGTTAACTAAAGTAAATTCTTATCAGAACTCTGATCGAAGGTTTTATCCAATGCTGCCGGTCCAAAAAAAAAGTTGCAGAGCCATAAAACCCCCTTCGTGGATATCCGCGGCTCGGATGCAACGCGGGTGGCTGTCTTGGACCCCAACACCCGCATTATAACGGGGGACTGTAATAACTGTATAACTGTAATAAGACTGGCAATAAATAGACTGGAAAATGTAGCAGAGCTAGAGGGCTAATGTAATGACATTATTCAAAAAGGGAGGGAGGCAGAATGTAGGATTATAGACCAGTTAGTTTAACATCTGTTGTTGGAAAATTGTTAGAATCAATTATCAAGGGGCAGCAGGGTAGCAGGGGCAGCATGGTGGTTAGCATAAATGCTTCACAGCTCCAGGGTCCCAGGTTCGATTCCCGGCTGGGTCACTGTCTGTGTGGAGTCTGCACGTCCTCCCCCCTGTGTGCGTGGGTTTCCTCCGGGTGCTCCGGTTTCCTCCCACAGTCCAAAGATGTGCGGGTTAGGTGGATTGGCCATGCTAAATTGCCCGTAGTGTCCTAATAAAAGTAAGGTTAAGGGGGGGGGGGGGGGGGGTTGTTGGGTTACGGGTATAGGGTGGATACGTGTGTTTGAGTAGGGTGATCATGGCTCGGCACAACATTGAGGGCCGAAGGGCCTGTTCTGTGCTGTACTGTTCTATGCAAGGGCGTAACATCAGGACATTTGGAAAGCTAAAGGCTATCCATCAGAGTCAGCATGGCTTTATGAAGGGCAAATCATATTTGACTAATTTGCTAGAGTACTTCGAAGATGGATAGCACAATTGCTTCACAGCTCCAGGGTCCCAGGTTCGATTCCGACTTGGGTCACTGTCTGCGCGGAGTCTGCACATCCTCCCCGTGTGTGCATGGGTTTCCTCCGGGTGCTGCGGTTTCCTCCCACAGTCCAAAGATGTGCAGGTTAGGTGGATTGGCCATGATAAATTGCCCTTAGTGTCCAAAATTGCCCTTAGTGTTGGGTTATGGGGATAGGGTGGAAGTGTTGACCTCGGGTAGGGTGCTCTTTCCAAGAGCCGGTGCAGACTCGATGGGCCGAGTGGCCTCCTTCTGCACTGTAAATTCTATGATAAATTCTATGATGTAACAAGCAAAGTGGACAACTGGGATCCTGTAGATGTAGTATATCTGGACTTCCAGAAGGTGTTAGATGAGGAGTCGCACAGGTTAATTCACAACGTGAGATCACATGGGATTAAGGGTAATTTCTTGCCTTGGATAGAAGGCTGGTTGACGGACAGGAGACAGAGAATCGGCTCTTATTCTGGATGGCAAGATGTAACTAGTGGGGTGTCACAGGGTTAGGTCCTTGTGCCCCAGCTATTTACAATCTATATTAATGACTTGGGTACAGGGATAGAAGGTTCTATAGCCAAATTCACAGATGACACAAAAATAAGTGTAAGTTGCAATGAGGAAATAAGAACCTTACAAACGGATATAAATACGTTAGGAGATTGCACCAAAATGTGGCAGACGGAGTTTAATGTCGATAAGTGTGAGGTCATGTATTTTGGTCGAAAAATGGAAAGGCAACTTATTATCAAATGGAGAGACTTTGAAGCGCTACTATGTAGAGGGATCTGGGTGTCCTCGTGCAGGAGTCATAGAAAACTAGCATGCAGACACAACAGGTAATAAGGAAATCAAATGGAATGTTGGCATTTATATCAAAGGAATTGAATATAAAGGTAAGGAAGTGTTGTTGTAACTATACAAGGTATTTGTAAGATTTCACCTAGAGTATTGTGCACAGTTTTGGTCCCCTTATTTGAGGAAAGATGTAGTGGCATTGGAAGCTGTTCAGATGAGGTTCACTAGATTTATTCCAGAGACAAGGGGTTTGTCGTATGAAGAGAGATTAGGCCTATAATCTCTAGCGTTTAGAAGAATGAGGGGAGATCAAATTGAGGTATACAAGATGCTAAAAGGTATGGATAAAGTAGATGTGGAGGAAATGTTCCTCTGTGGGCATTCTAAAATGAGAGGTCATAATCTTAGAATAAGAGGTAGCAAATTATAAACAGATTTGAGGAGAAGTTACCCCAGAGTGAGGTGGATGGAGGGACATTGAGTAAATTTGAGCTAGATAGATTTTTTAATTGGTAATGGGTTGAAGGGTTATGGAGAACGTGTAGGACGGGGGAATTGAGGCCATGACGGGATCAGCCATGGTCACATTGAAGGTTTTTAGGCTTGAGAGGCTAAATTGCCGACTTCTGCTCCTAGTTTGTGTGTTTTAGGGAGGAGATGCTGACTTATTTTGCAATCCAGCTCTTGGTCTGTAGCTTTGTATATAATAGACGAGGAACATATCAGCCATGATCGAATAGCGGAGCAGACTTGATAGGCCTAATTCTGCTCCAATATTTTATGAAGGATGTAAAAAGCAGGGTGGAACTAGTAGCTTAATAAGGGGATCAGGCAGGCCCCGAGGGCCAGCGTCAGGACCAACAGAGAAGTGTCGGAGTACTTTAGGTTGTACCGAGGGACCAGGCAGGGCTGCCCGCTCTCCCCGCTGCTGTTTGCGCTGGCCATAGAGCCGCTGGCGATTGCGCTGAGAGCCGCAGAGGGTTGGAAGGGGATGGTGAGGGGCGGGGTTGAACATAGGGTTTCTCTTTATGCAGACGACCTGCTCCTGTACGTGTCGGACCCAGTGGCCGGGATGGGAACTATACTGGGAATGCTGAGGGAGTTCGGCCAGTTCTCAGGATACAAATTAAATACGGTCAAGAGTGAAATGTTTGTGGTACAGGCAAGGGGCCAGGAGAACAGGTTGAGAGGGCTACCGTTTAGGTTAGTTGAGGAAAATTTCCGGTATTTGGGAATCCAGGTGGCACGAGACTGGGGCAGGCTGCATAAGTTAAATTTGGCCAGGGTGGTGGAGCAAATGAAGGGAGAGTTTCGGAGATGGGATGCACTCCCGCTGTCGCTGGCAGGGAGGGTGCAGACTGTAAAGATGACAATCCTCCCTCGATTTTTGTTTATTTTTCAGTGCCTCCCGATCTTTATCCCACAGTCCTTCTTCAAAAGAGTTAACGGGCTGATCATGAGCTTTGTCTGGGCGGGAAAGTCTCCGCGGGTGAAGAAGGCAATGTTGGAGAGGAACCGCAGCGAGGGGGGGCTGGCGTTGCCGAGTCTGGTCAATTATTACTGCGCGGCCAACATCGCTATGATAAGGAAGTGGATGGTGGGTACGGGGTCTATTTGGGAGCGAGTGGAGGCGGCTTCGTGCAGGGGCTCCAGTTTGGAAGCCCTGGTCACGGCTCCTCTACCGCTGCCGCCGGCCAAGTACACCACCAGCCCGGTAGTGGTGGCGACCCTGCGGATATGGGGCCAGTGGAGGAGGCATGTGGGGGAGATGGGGGCGTCGGTCTGGGCGCCAATCTGCGACAACCATGGGTTTGCCCCCGGCAGTATGGATGGGGGGTTCCGAGTATGGCGGCGAGCAGGGGCGGGAAGGGTGGGTGATATGTTCCTGGAAGGGAGCTTCGCGAGTTTGAGGAGCTTGGAGGAGAAATTTGAGTTGGTAGGGGGAAATGATTTTAGATACCTACAGCTGCGGGACTTTGTTCGTAGACAGGTCCCATCTTTCCCGCGCCTCCCGCCAATGGGGATCCTAGACAGAATAGTCTCTGGGAGGGACGAAGGGGAGGGTAGAGTCTCGGGTATTTATAAGGTGCTCATGAGGGAGGAAGGGTCCCAGACAGAGGAACTGAAACTTAAATGGGAGGAGGAGCTAGGCGGGGAAATGGAGGATGGGCTGTGGGCAGAGGCCCTGAGTAGGGTAAACTCGACCGCGACATGTGCAAGGCTCGGGCTGATCCAATTTAAGGTCGTTCACCGGGCCCATATGACGGTGGCTCGGATGAGCAATTTTTCGGGATAGAGGACAAATGCGCTAGGTGCGCGGGAGGACCAGCGAACCATGTGCACATGTTTTGGGCATGCCCTGAGCTGAGGGGGTACTGGGAGGGATTTGCGGGGGTCATGTCCCAGGTGCTAAAAACAAGGGTGGTGATGAGTCCAGGGGTGGCAATTTTTGGGGTTTCGGAAGACCCGGGCGTCCAGGGGGAGAAAGCGGCCGATGTGCTGGCCTTTGCTTCCCTGATAGCCCGGCGACGAATATTATTGGCGTGGAGGGACTCAAAGCCCCCGAAGACTGAGTGGTGGCTTGCGGACATGTCAAGTTTCCTGGGGATGGAAAAATTAAGTTCGTCTTGAGGGGATCTGTGCAGGGGTTCACCCGGAGGTGGCAACCATTTATTGACTTCTTTGCGGGAGAGTGAGCGTCAGCAGGGGGGTGGGGGGAGGGGGGGGGGTAGAGTAGAGTAGGAGGGAAAATATGGCGGGTAGTACGGGTGGGAGGGGAGCGGGCTTGTGCAATATGTTACGATGGAAGTATTGAAAGTACGTGGATGTTTGCACATTTTTGCCTTTTTTGCTTCCTTTCTGATGATGTCTGTAACTGTTTATAAAGCCAAAAACTACCTCAATAAAATTGTTTATTAAAAAAAAAAAATAAGGGGATCAGGGTTTCTGAAAAGGCAGGAGAATGCGGATGAGAAAAATGTCAGCCATGATTGAATGGTGGAGTAGAATCGATGGGTCAAGTGGCCTAATTCTGCTCCTATATCTTATGGTCTTATGTACTGTATTTCGATTTCCAAAAGACATTTGATAAGGTGCCACATAAAAGGTTACTGCAGAAGAGCTCAACGCGTTGGGCTGAAATTTATTATAACGGATAGAGGATTGGCTAACTAACAGGAAACGGAGAGTCATATTAAAAGTTCAATTTTCAGGTTAGGGTGGCACAGGAGGCGCAGTGGTTAGCACTGCTGCCTCATATCGCTGAGAACCCGGGTTCGGTCCCGGCCCCGGGTCACTGTCCATGTGGAGTTTGCACATTCTCTCCATGTCTGCGCGGGTCTCACCCCCACAACACAAAAAGATGTGCAGGGTAGGTGGATTGGCCACACTAAATTGCGCCTTAATTGGAAAAAAAAAAAGAATTGGATACTCTAAATTGAAAAAAAAAGTCTGGTTGGTAAACTAACTAATGGAGTGCCAGAGGGGTCAGTGCTGAGGCTTCAGCCATTTACGATCTAATCATAAGCTTAGGTGAAGGAACTGACTGTGTTACAGTTAAATTTTCTGATGATACAAAGATAGGTTAGTGGTGATAGTGTAACAGTGGTTAGCACTGTTGCTTCACAACACCAGGGTCCCAGTGCGATTCCTGGCTTGGGTCATTGTCTGTGTGGAGTCTGCATGTTCTCCCCGAGTCTGCGCGAGTTTCCTCCCACAAGTCCTGAAAGACATGTTGTTAGATAATTTGGACATTCTGAATTCTCCCTCTGTGTGCCCAAACATACGTTGGAATGTGGCGACTAGGGGCTTTTCACAGTAACTTCATTGCAGTGTTAATGTATGCCTACTTGTGACAATAAAGATTATTATTATAGATACGAAAGCAAGTTGTGAGGAGGATACAACAGCCTGCAAAAGGATATAAACAGGATAAGCGATTACAAACAAAATGGCAGATGGTGTATAATGTGGGAAATGTGAGGTGGTCTACTTCGACAAGAATATAAAAACAGAATATTATTTAAATAGAGAGACTGCAGAATGCTGGGTATCTTTGTACATAAATCACAAAAAGTCAGCAAATAGGGACACAAAAGGAATGTTGCCCTTCATTACAAGGAGAATTTAGTATAACAATAGCGAAGTCTTGCTACAACTGTGCATTGGTGAGGTCACATCTTTAGTAGAGTCTCTAGTTTTGGTCTCCTTTCTTTAGGAAATATATACTTGCGTTGGAAGTAGTTAAGAGAAGGCTGATGAAGAAGTTGACATGAGTAAAAGTTGAGTAGTTGGGCCTATACTCAATGGAGTTCCAAAGAGTGCAAGATAATCTTATTGAATCATACAAGATTCTGTGTGGTGGTGGGGGGGGGGGGGGGGGTTATTTTAAAAATATTCTGAGGGGCTTGACAGGGTAGATGCCGAGGACGTGTTGACTCTTGGTGGGGAATCTAGAACTAAAAGTTTAAAAATAATGAGTCTTCCATTTAAAATGGAGATGAGGAGGAATTTATTCTCTCAGAGGGTGTTCAGTGTTTGGAATTCTCTGTTCCAGAGAGCAGTGAAGACAGGAGCTTGAGTTCAAGGCTGAGTTAGACATGTTTTTGATTCACCAGGAGTCAAGTGTTATGGGAAATGGGCAGGAATTTGGAGTAAAGGCCCCAACCAAATCAGCCATGATCTTATCTAGGAGCTGAATCACGTACTCCTACTTCTTATGATAATTTTAAAAGGGAGCTCTCCTCTGCTTCTGGTTGTGCTACAGCCAAACTGGAAAAAATGAAAACACTGGGTACTGACGGAGGGGTTATGTCTTAGTTCCATAGCATGGATACAGTAGTGTCAGTGTCTCAAATCCAGCTATCCGAAAATTGTTCTGGTCTGTAAACTGGATTTATTTCTAAAGCCGCCATGTATGAATTCATTATAATTAGATGAGTAAAATAACTTATTGGCTCTTGGGTTAGGTGCTGCATTGGCACAGTAGTGTGCCAACTAGTTATCAGCTTTGTGCACCTGACTTTTTCTGTGTTCCAACTGACCTTGACCAGACTCAAAACGTTCAACCCGAAAACTGGCAATGTCCAAAATATGGCATATACTCAATCCCGAGGTTGCTTGTTTTGAGACACTGTATCTGTAATTAATTTTCCAGATTGTCCTGGGGGTTGAAGTAGGGGAAGAATGTGGAGCTCGATCAAGTTTTGGACATGGCTGTTGAATTAATTTGACTTTCATTCTCCAAGGTTATACTTGGTCTGTGGAACCTAATGAAGAATACTATCCCTTTCATATTTCATGCTTCACATTATCTTTTTGTTATAAAATGAAAGACCAAACAGGCAACAAGAGGGCATTTTTAAAAGAATCCCATGCCAAAACTTGCTGAACCACTAGGAAACTCAAGTCAAAAATTGAGAAACATTCAAGGAGACAAGCAACCCATCTCATTTAAAGTACTGCAGGTTATATACTGTACAGTTTTTTGCTACAACAAATTACCAATTATTTAGAGAAGTAGGAGGAACCTCCCATAACAAATCATTCTTATACAACATGAAGTTTCATTTCAGTTGCTGCTAGTCATATATTTTCATTAACAAGAAAATGATTAAAATGGTGTCACCTGTGTCTAACCACAAGGTCATTTTCAATTATTTCTCCAACTGAAAACAGGAAAAGCATTTAAATGACTATAAAATCATTGACGTACAGTTGTCAAAATATCAAATAAGAAATAAATTATTTGTGCAATTTTGAGGGACTAATTAAAAATGCAGCAAAATGTTTGGTCAGAGTAGAAGATTTGAACTTATATTGCATTAATTATGAGTACAGATTCTGTTTCCTGCTATCGACATTCAATTGCACAGCATAATTTTGAAGGTCATTTTTGCTTGCTTGTCATGAATTTTTTTCAAGTCACCTGGGATACACATCAGTGAAAGTCATTTAGAACTCAATGTCTATTATATAGAGCAGGATAAAAGGGAGATAAATAAAGGACAATAAGTATAACAGAACCCTTAAAAAATCTTACAATACAGGCGCGATAAATGATATATTATGCAAAGTTATGGCTAATGATTGGACAATTGGAACACTTCCTCAGCCTCACAAAGTGAATATTTCTACGGCCCAAAGAAACAATAGGAAGCCAATGCATGAGGGATAGCGGGGTAAGGCAATCCTGTCAAGTGACACCATCAGCACTTACATCATTATACTCTGCTATCTCTAGGAGATATCAAAACTGCACAACCACAACTGCTGCAGGACACCCTGACTGGACTACATAAAAAATGACTACTGCAGCATTTGACGATGTGTTATTTTTGACTGCTGCGTTAAACACAACCTTGCTTAAAATATTCCAATGTGCATCCTACCAGAACTGTGAAATATTTACTTGAGTCACAGATCTACAATGGAAAGTGTGAATGATCACTACACATGCTGCTGGAGATAAATAGAAACAGTACAATAGTAAAGGAATTGTAACAAACAACAAAGACTGGCATCCCAAATACTTACCGCTCCTGAAATACATTCAAGGTTAAATAATTCCAAATTAGATGGATCAATTCCCACAGAGCATGACTAAATATAAATATGAATATGAATAGCCTTCAGTATGTTCAGAGAATTCTACTTTTTGGCACAACAGGGAAACATTTAGTAAGTAAGCACCTTAGATCCTAGATCTGGTGCAGATATGATGAGCCGAATGGCCTCCTTCTGCACTGTAGGGATTCTACTGGGATAAATTGTGTGAAAGAAAAGCGTATGTACAGGAAAGCTAATGGCACTTACTCCAATCAAAGTCACATCACCCCCAGTTTTCTTTAGTGACTGAACACTTTTCCCACCACACAACTCGAGTATTATTTAAAACTACACGGGTGGAAAGAAAGTGATACAGGGATCAGTGGAGTTCTAGTTGAAGAGCTGGCTCCAAGGCTGATGCAACAATCAAATGGTTTCCTGCTGGACGGCAAGCAAAGATGTGTAGGATAGGTGGATTGGCGACGCTAAATTGTCCCTTAATTAGATAAAAAAATGGGTACTCTAAATTTATTTTTAAAAAATCGTTTTCTGCTATGCTGTAAGGGTTGAAGATTTTGTCAAACTACCATCATTCCCCACAATTGGTTTTACCATTATCCATTAGCTATCATATCACATGCACTCCCTCTCAAAAACGCAATCCGCCATGCTTGGTTATGCATTGCGGTTTTGCCAGAGGATACTATCTAATTTGTCTAACGGCTGTATAACACCACTTTTAACATATTATACAATGACAGATCACATGCCTGATGCAACATAACTTAGAGTCTAGTTCTGTCTAAATATGAACTTTGTTAAAACAGTGAATGTGTTGGGCTTTCTATAAATAAAATGTATGGGGATACAATTGCAATTCATTATTTCTTTCCACTGAACAGTTGGGTAATTTTTTGTGCCCAGGATGAGAGAGGGCATTAACCTTTTTTTAAATTTAGAGTACCCAATTCATTTTTCCAATTAAGGGACAATTTAGCATGGCCAATCCACCGACGCTGCACATTTTTTGGGTTGTGGGGGCGAAACCCATGCAAACACGGGGAGAATGTACAAACTCCACACGGACAGTGACCCAGAGTCGGGATCGAACCTGGGACCTTGGCGCCGTGAGGCTGCAGTGCTACTCACTGCGCCACCATGCTGCCGAGAGGGCATTAATCTGACCATAGATGGACCTGCTGAACTTGCTGGAAAGTACAAGGTGATTTATCCGTATAGGTGTTTATCCTCCATATGAACAATCGTTCTAATCTCACATACAAGGAAAAGAAACAGATTAAAGAACAGAAAAGTTTTATAGTTTGGACAGAATGCAATGGGACGACGGAGGGAGCACATTCAGCTTTATAAAATATGTGACTGTGGTATGGAGAATCTGGAGCATATTTCAAGTAACGGAAGATAGCAAGACCAAAGGATGTAAATTTAAATTTGTGGGGAAAAAAAACAGACAATTGTGTCATTATTCAAAGTGTGGCAAATGTTTTAATAACATGCCGGGCAACATAGTGCACAAATGTGGTTGGATGCTAAACTGAGAAGCTAGGTTACTGGAGGGACAAATCTAATGGATAGAGTGGCCTTGCCCGAAGCTTGATCGCTTTTATGTTCTTATGGAACAATTCTCGATTCCTACTTTCAGTATCAATTAGATTGGATGCAGAATGAAACACATATATATCGCATAGAATAGAAAATGTTCCAATGGGGCAGGAGCGCTTCACAAAGTAGCAATCAGGGAAAAACAGATAGAGACACAAAACAGGAGCTTGTTGAGGGAGTTGGGATTTAATGAGGGCCTTAAAGGAGGGTGAACTAGATGAGTGTAGGGAGAAAATTCCAGAGCATGGAGCCTAGACAGCTGGAAGCAATGAAACCCATGGCGAGGTGAAGGAATACACAAAAGGCAAGAATTGAAGGAACAGAATGTATTTTTTTCTTTATTCTTTCTTGGGATATGGGCATCTCTGGCCATCCCTAATCGCCCTTGGATTCAACATTTTGAAGGGTAGTTAAGAACCACATTGCTGTGGGTTTGGATTCACATGTAAGCCAGACCAGGCAGATTTCCTTCCCTAAAGGACATTCGTGAACCAGCTACGTTTTTTTTGGCATATTACAGACAATTTGAGAGGTATTTTTGGCATTGTAAACAGTAACAATATACATTAGTGTGCAGATACCAATTACAAAAAACATAGTGCAGATAACAGTACCACTCTCGCAGATAGATCCGTCTATTCTACCCCCACCCCGGTCCGCTGACAAGCAGTTCCCCGCGAAGTCGTCGATGAATGGTTGCCACCTCCGGGTGAACCCTGATAGTGATCCTCGTAAGGCGAACTTGATTTTTTTCCAAGCCGAGAAAGCTTGCCATGTCTGACAGCCATACTTCGGTCTTTGGGGGCTTTGAGTCCCTCCAGGCCAACAGTATTCGTCGCCGGGCTATCAGGGAAGCAAAGGTCACCACGTCGGCCTCTATCCCCTCTTGGACTCCCGGGTCCTCCGACATCCCAATAATCGCCACCTCTGGACTCATTGCCATCCTTGTTTTCAATACCCGGGATATGACGTCCGCAAATCCCTGCCAGTATCCCCTGAGTTTTGGACACGCCCAGAACATGTGGACATGGTTCGCTGGTCCTCCCCCACATCTAGCACACTTGTCCTCCAGCCCAAAGAATTTGCTCATCCGGGCCACCGTCATGTGGGCTCGGTGAACTACCTTCAACTGACTCAGGCCGACCCTGGCACATGTTGCGGTTGCATTTACCCTCCTCAGAGCGTCTGCCCATACGCCTCCCTCCAATTCCCCACCAAGCTCCTCCTCCCACTTAAGTTTCAGTTCCTCGGTCCCTGTGTCCTCCGCTCCCATAAGCTCCTTATAAATATCCGAGACTCTCCCCTCTCCTTCCTCACCCCTGGAATTTACCCTGTCCTGGATCCCCCTTGGTGGAAGGCGCGGAAAGGACGGGACCTGTCTACGTACAAAATCCTGCACCTGCAAGTACCGAAAGTCATTCCCCCTCGCCAGCCCGAACTTCTCCTCCAGCGCCCTCATGTTCGCAAACCTACCTTCCAGGAACAAGTCGCCCATCCTTCCCGCCCCCCAGCGCTCCGCCACGCTCGAAACCCGCCATCCATCTTCCCCGGGACAAATCGGTGGTTATCACATATTGGGGACCAGACAGACGCTCCCACTACTCCCGCATGCTTCCTCCATTGGCCCCAGATCCGCAAAGCCGCCACCACTATAGGGCTGGTGGAGTACCTGGCCGGCGGGAGCGGCAGGGGAGCCGTGACCAGGGCTGCCAAGCTGGTGCCCCTGCACGAAGCAGCCTCCACCCGCTCCCAAACCGACCCCGTACCCACCATCCATTTCCTTATCATGGCTATGTTAGCCGCCCAGTAGTAGTTGCTGAGGTTCGGCAACGCCAGCCCCCCTCGCGACAGTTCCGTTCCAGCATCCCCCTATTTACCCGCGGGGACTTCCCCGACCAAACAAATCCCAGGATGATTTTATTGATTCTTTTAAAGAAGGACCGCGGAATGAAAAGAGGGAGACACTGAAAAATAAACAGTAATCTCGGGAGGATCGTCATCTTCACCGTCTGTACTCTCCCCGCTACTGACAGCGGGAGTGCATCCCACCTCCGAAACCCACTCCTCATTTGTGCCACCAGCCTGGACAAGATACCTAAAACTTTCCCCAACCAGCCAAAATGGTAGCTCCCTCAGCCTATTCTCCTGACCCCCGCCTGCACCACAAACATCTCGCTTTTTGCCATGTTCAACTTGTAGCCCTAAAACCGTCCAAACTCCCCTAGGATTTCCATAATCCCATCCATCCCTGCTGCTGGATCTGACACATAAAAAAGCAGGTCATCCGCGTAGAGCGAGACCTTGTGTTCTATCCCCCCCCCTTGACCATTCCCTTCCATCCCCTTGCCACTCTCAGCGCAATTGCCAGCGGTTCTATGGCCAATGCAAACAGCAGTGGAGAGAGGGGGCATCCCTATCTTGTCCCGCGGTGTAGTCTAAAATACTCAGATGTCGTCCTGTTCATCCTTACACTAGCCTCCGGGGCCTGATATAACAGTTTAACCCAATCCACAAAGCCATCTCCAAACCCAAACCGTCCCAACACCTCCAATAAATAGTCCCACTCCACCCAGTCAAAAGCCTTTTCGGCATCCATTGCCACTACTACCTCCACCTCTCTGCCCTCCGGGGGCATCATAACCACATTGAGTAGCCTTCTTAGATTGGCTACCAGTTGCCTGCCCTTAACAAACCCCGTTTGGTCCTCCACAATCACGTCCGGTACGCAGTCTTCGATTCTGGATGCCAGGATCTTGGCCAGCAGTTTAGCGTCTACATTAATCAGGGAGATTGGCCTATAGGACCCACAGACCTCCGGATCCTTATCCCGTTTTAATATCAGCGAGATGGTGGCTTGCGGCATCGGCGGGGGTAACACCCCATTGTCCCTCGCCTCGTTAAACACCCTAACCAGCACCGGCCCCAGTATACCCGCAAACTTTTTGTAGAACTCCACTGGATACCCATCAGGCCCCGGGACTTTACCTGACTGCATAGCCTTCAGGCCCCCCATTACTTCTTCAGCTCTAATCGGGGCCCCCAGCCCCTCTACCATCCCCCTGCCCATCTTTGGGAAGGTCAGCCCATCTAAGAAGCACCTCATCCCCTCTGGCCCCGTGGGGGGTTCAGAGGTATACAGCTTACTGTAAAAGTCCCTGAATACCCTGTTCAGTCCTGCCAGGTCTCCCACCCGGTTCCCTGCCCCGTCCACTACCATCCCTATCTCCCTGGCCGCCTCCGTCTTCCTAGGTTGCTGTGCAAGCATTCTGCTGGCTTTCTCCCCATACTCAATACACCGCACCCTTGGCCTTTCTGAGTTGCTCCAAGGCCTTCCCAGTGGATAGTGCTCCCAGCTCCGCCTGCAGTCTCCATCGTTCCCTAACTATCTCTGCCCTCGGGGAGTCCGCATATTCCCTATCCGTCCGTGTATTCTCCTGCACCAGTCTGTCCATCTCTGCCCTATCCGTTCTGTCCCTATGGGCTCGGATTGAGATCAGTTCCCCTCTCACCACCGCCTTCAGCGCCTCCCAGAGCACCGCTGCCAAGTCTTCCCCTGTATCGTTGACCTGCAGGTAGTCCTGCATGCATTTCCCCACTCTCTCTCACACCCACCCCTCTGCCAACAATCCCACCTCTAACCTCCATTGTGGGCACTAGTAATTTTCTTTGCAGACCAGCAGGTCGACCCAATGTGGAGCATGGTCCGAAATAGTGATCGCCGAGTATTCAGTATCCCTCACCCCTTCCAAAAAGTCCCTACTCATAATAAAGATGTCAATGCGAGAATAAACCTTGTGAACATGTGAATAGAACGAGAACTCCTTCCCCGTCGGCCGGCGGATTCTCCAGGGGTCCACCCCTCCCCATTTGTTCCATGAACCCCCTCAGTTCTCTTGCCATTGCCAGGACCCTGCCCATTCTGGAGCACGAACGATCCAGGTCGGGGTCGAGGACTGTATTAAAGTCCCCACCCATAATCAACTTGTGCGAATCCAAGTCGGGGATTTTTCCCAGCAGCCTTTTGATTAAATCTACATTATCCAAGTTTGGAGCGTAAACATTCACTAGGACCACCTTCACCCCCTCAAGCTTGCCCCGGACCATGAGAAATCTACCAACCCCATCCGCAACTGTGCTGTCCGCCTCAAACTTAATCGGTTTGTTAATCATGATCGCGACCCCTCTGGTCTTAGTGTCAAGCCCTGAATGGAAGACCTGGCTAACCCAGCCCTTCCATAATCTAATCTGGTCCGCCACTTTCAAATGCGTCTCATGCAGCAACATTACATCCGCCTTCAGAGCCCGTAAGTGCGCGAACACACGTGTCCTCTTGACTGTCCCGTTTAATCCTCTAACATTCCAGGTGATCAGCCTGGTTGGAGGGCACCCTGCCCTGCCCCCCCCCACACCTATCAGCCATCCCTCTTCTTGGGCCCACCCGCTGCCCATGTGCCGCGCCTCGCCTGGCCCGTCTCTTGGCAGCTCCCACCCCCGACTCCTTCCCTGTTACCTGGTTCAGTCCCCTCCCTCGTCAGCAGATCATCTTCCCAACCCCCCACCCCCAGCAACAACCCCTTGTAACCTAACCCCTGCCACATACTGGCTGTATACACACACCCCACCTCGCTCCCGTTGGCTAGCTCAAAGCAGCTAGCCTGGTGGCTCTCAACTCCGGCGTCACCATGTCTCACACCTATTGTCCCCCTGCTCCCTCCCCCCCAGCCCATCCACACCACCTCCCCAGCACAGCCCTGTTCGAGCAATCGCTCTGGGACCGAGACAGAGAGAAATCAAACAAAGAACAAAGCAACATTCCCAGAAGGGGAAAAAAACAAAGAGAACCCGAACAGCCCCCCAGCACCCAACAACTTAAACTTTAACTATCACTTTGGCTTTAACTTTAAAACTTTCAAGCAGGCAAACACAAACACAAGAACACCCCCAATTTTCAGTAAAAGAGCATGCCGAACGACATCGCTAACACGAAGGGCAATCTGTGAACAACTGCAGACATCCCTTAGTACACTCTAACTTGAGTCCATGGGTCCTCAGTTCGGCACCAGTCAATGCCCCTTAGCGAAGTCCATTGCTTCCTCCGAGTCGTCAAAATAATGTTGCTGTTCTCGGTATGTGACCCAAAGCCGTCCCGGGAAAAGTAGCCCGAACTTGACCTTTTTAAACAGGAACTCTTTAATTTGTCTGTAGGCTGCCCTCCTTCTGGCCACCTCCTGGCTCAGATCCTGGTAGATGCGCAGGACACTGTTGTTCCATGAGTAGCTCCTCGTGCTCTTGGCCCACTGTAGAACCAGCCCCTTGTCCACGACCCTATGGAACCTGACCACCATCGCCCGGGGGGAGGGCCCCCCCCTCGTGGCTGCCTCGCCTGCACTGTGTGCCCTGTCCAGCTCCAACGGATGCGGGAAGAAATCATACCCCACCAGCTTCTGCAGCACGTCTGCCACATATGCCGTGGCATCCACTCCCTCGGCCCCCTCCGGGAGCCCAATGATTCTCAGATTCTGCCGGCGAGACCTGTTTTCCAGGTCCTCCAGCTTGTCCATCAGCCTTGCTTGCTGCTCCTTCAACTTACTAATTTCCACGTCCGCTACCGTTTGGAAATCCGCCTGCTCTTCCACTGTCTTCTCCAGTGCCTGGACCTTCTTATCCTGAGCATCCAGCCTCTGGTCAAGTCGCTCCATCGCTTTCTGGAGCGGTTCCAAATGATCCCGCTTCAGTGCTGCGAAGCTCACTTTCATGACCTGCAGCATTTTGTCCAGCACTGTCTGGATCGTCCTTTCCGTGGTCCGTTCATCGACCATCTTTCCTCCCACTTGAGCTTCCACACCACCTTTGTCCAGCCCCTTCTTCGCCTGTTTTCGCTCCCTTCTGCTCCTTAAGTCCAGACAACTCTGTATGGATTCAGATCTAGAGTGCTATTGTTTTTCACTCCAGCGCTCAAAAGTTCAAAAAAAGTCAGGAAAAAAGGTCTTAAAGTCAGACTGGAGCGAGAGCCACCAAATGTGCGACTTACTCCCTCATAGCCGCCACCGGGAGTGCCACCAGCTATGTTTTTACGACGATGGTTTGATGGTCACCAATACTGAGACTGGCTTTCAATTCCACATTTTATTTGCACCCACGCCCCCAGAACATTGACTTGGATTACTGGTTTACTAGTTCAACGACATTCCCACAACACCACCATCTCCACCAAATGTACTGGGAGAGCCGTAAAATATAAAGGAGATTACAGAGACAGGAAGGGAAACAATGCCATGAAGGGATTTAAAGAGAAGTATGAGAATTTTGAAACTGGAGGCACCATGAGATAGGGAATCAACAAACACAAGCAGGACATTTGTGATACAGGAGTAGGATCTGGTGCCGGATAAGAGTGTGACAACAACATTTTGGTTGAGCTGAAATTGAGAGCGGCTGGAAAATGGGAAGGTCCTCCAAAGAGAGAGCACTGAATTAGGTGACAAATATATGGATGAGAGCTTCAGTTAGGCTGGGACAGGGGTAATTTTACTTAGATGGAGGTAGGTTGTCCTTATAACCCTGGATTCCCTTACTGATCAAGAATCTATCTATCTCAGCTTTAAATATACACAAGCATTCTGCCCCCACAGCCCTTTTAGCAAGGAGTTCCCAAAGACTCTCAACCCCTAGAGATGAAATTCCTCCACATCTCAGTCTTAAATTGACATCCCCTTATTCTGAGACAATGCCCTCAAGTCCTGGACTCTCCGAGGAGGGGATACATCCTTTTAGCATTTACACCCCTTATGAATCCTATATGTTTCAATGGGATCACCTCTCATTCTTCTCAATTCCAATGAATTCCAACCTGCTTAACCTTTGCTGATAAGACAATCCTTCCATACAGGGGCTCATCCTAGTGAACCTTCTCTGAACAGCCTCCAATAAAAAATGGGCATAATTCAGTGGCCTAGTCATGCCTGACATGGTGTCACGATGAGGCTGCTGAATCTCATAAGAGGCCTCCATCAGGAATCACAATGGTCAAAAGATTTGCCACCGTGATCTGGATCTCGCTCTCGCTGGGGGAGGTCCAGGTGTGCATATTTAATTGAGCCACAGAAAACAGCAACCACTCATGAAAGAGGTCTGTGCCTTCAGGAGATCAAAGGAAAGTACCTAAGGGGTAGGGGTGAGGAGGGTAGGAAAGAAGCAAACAAATCCTATTTGTTAAGCGTGAGTCAATGTTAAATCACAAAACCTGCCCTTTCTAGAACGTGGAGAAAAGAATGAAGAATGTTTGGTACAAACTAAATAAGTTTCTGGAATTTATCTTCCAATGAAAAAGCAGCTTTTCCAAGCACAATGAAAATAGTCAACAGTCAGCATTTAAGTATTGAATATCACTAGATGCATATGTGGATTAATATTTAATGCAGACCTATTTTGCAGTAACAGTATTCCACAATCAATATTTTTACTTTTTTATTTAAAAAAAATACTTGTTGCAGAAAAGGAGAAGCAATTATGAGAAATCAAAATACTTTTGCTCAACCTTATGTTTAAATTTCCAAGCAAATAAAATATATGCAAGCTTGCCAAGCACAGCTTTCTACTAAAACTCATGCGACTGGTTTCCGTTTCAACAGAAAATCTCCATTAACTCCAAGTGCCTTTGCTTTAATAACGAGACAAAGAAAATAGTCACTCATGCGGCGTGGTGGCTCAGTGTTTAGTACTGCTGCCTCACAACGCTGAGGACCCGGGCTCAATTCTGAACTTAGAACATAAGAACATAAGAACTAGGAGCAGGAGTAGGCCATCTGGCCCCTCGAGCCTGCTCCGCCATTCAATTAGATCATGGCTGATCTTTTGTGGACTCAGCTCCACTTTCCGGCCCGAACACCATAACCCTTAATCCCTTTATTCTTCAAAAAACTATCTATCTTTATCTTAAAAACATGTAATGAAAGAGCCTCAACTGCTTCACTGGGCAAGGAATTCCATAGATTCACAACCCTTTGGGTGAAGAAGTTACTCCTAAACTCAGTCCTAAATCTACTTCCCCTTATTTTGAGGCTATGTCCCCTAGTTCTGCTGTCGCCCGCCAGTGGAAACAACCTGCCCGCATCTATCCTATCTATTCCCTTCATAATTTTAAATGTTTCTATAAGATCCCCCCTCATCCTTCTAAATTCCAACGAGTACAGTCCCAGTCTACTCAACCTCTCCTCATAATCCAATCCCTTCTTGAATGAGTGTGGAGTTTGCACATTCTCCCCGTGTCTGCTTTCCCTGGGTTCTCCAGTTTCCTCCCACAGTCCAAAGATGTGCACGCTATGTGGATTGGCCATGATAAATTGCCCCTAAGCGTTCAAAGATTGGATGGGGTTACGGGGATAAGGCGAGAGATTGGGCCGAAGTAGGGTGCTCTTTCCGGGGGGGGGGGGGGGGGGGGTCGGTGCAGACTTGATCAGCCAACTAGCCTCGCACTGTAGGGATTCTATGATTCTATGTCACAGCAGCTACTAAACAATGCATGCAAATGCACATAAAAGATAAAATAATGAGCTAATGGTTTTCTTTGACCATTATTGTAATGAAAGGATATTATATATGGGAGCAAACTGGCTTAATATATTGCCATTATTAGAGTTCCATATGCCTCTACCATCACCACTATTTCTTATTTTCATGGTTGATATAAAGGAGGGCTTAAAGGGAATTATCCTTCATTTGTGAATGTCACAAACACATGCATAAAGTTAACAATGCAAATCAAACAGGATGGTTTGGGAAGGAGAGGCGGTGTTGCGGCAACATTGACACAGAATACACTCGGGGGGGGCGCAAACGACTTCAATCTCCATCACCAACAGGATCTCAGTAGTATCACCAGACCAAGCTGTAGAATTGTACACAACAATCTGAAACCTCATGGACTAGCAAATCCCCCATTCTGGCATTACCACCAAGCTAGGGAATCAATCCTGGTTCAGTAAAGAGTGCAGGAGCATCACCAGGCAGAGGTATAAATGAGGTGTAAACCTGGTGAAGCAACAAGAGAGGACTACTTGCAAGCCAAGCAGCAAGTAATAGACAGAGCTAAGCAATTCCACAACCTATTGACTAGATCTGAACTCTGCATTCCTGCTACATCCAGCCATGAATGGTAGTGGACAATTAAACAACTCACTGGAGGAGGCGGCTTGACAAATATCCCCACCCTCAACAATAATGGAGGAGCCCAGCACAAGTGCAAGACAAGACAGAAATTTCCACAACAATCTTCAGCCAGAAGCACCAGGTGAATGATCCATCACGACCTTCTCCAGAGCTGCCCAACATCACAGATGTCAGTCTTCATCTAATTCGGCTCCCTCCACATGATATCAAGAAAGCTGAAGAAACTGGATACTGCTATGGTCTTGACAATATTCCGCCAATAGAACCGAAGACTTGTGCTCCAGAACTTGCCTTGTCCCTAGCCAAGCTGTTCCAGTACAGCTACAACATAGGAATCTGACAGGCAATGTAGGAAATTGCACAAGAACCAGACAAATCCAACCGGGCCAATTACAGCATGCCCCCAAATCAGTCTACTCTCGATCATCAGTAAAGTGGGAGAAGGGTCATTAAAAGTGCTATCAAGTAGCAATTACTCACCATTAACCTGTACACTGAAGCTCAGTTTGGTTCCATCAAGGTAACTCAGCTCCTGACCTCATTACAGCCTTGGTTGAAACATGGATAAAAGAGCTGAATGCCAGAGGTAAGGTGAGAGTGACTGCCCTTTACAAGGCAGCATTTGACCGAGTATGGCATCAAGGTGCCGTAGCAGGGTAGCATGGTGGCGCAGTGGTTAGCACTGCTGCTTCATGGCGGCAAGGTCCCAGGTTCGATCCCGGCTCTGGGTCACTGTCCGTGTGGAGTTTGCACATTCTCTCCGTGTTTACGTCGGTTTCACCCCCACAGCCCAAAGATGTGCAGGGTAGGTGGATTGGCCATGCAAATTGCCCCTTAATTGGAAAAATAAATTGGTATTCTAATTTTTTTTTTTAAATCAAGGTGCCCTCGCAAAACTGGGGTCAATGGCAATCTAGAGGGAGACCCACCACTGGCTAGGGTTGTACTTGGCACAAAGGAAGATGGTTGTGGTGGTTAAAGGTCAATCAACTCAGTTCCAGGACATCACTGCAAGAGTTCCCCAGGGTGGTGTCCCAGGTCCAACCATCTTCAGCTGCTTCATCAATGACCTGCCATCCATCAAAAGGTCAGAAGTGAGGATGTTCGGCAATGACTGCACAATGTTCCACATCATTCGCAACTCCTCAAATACTGAAGCAGTCCATGTCCGAATGCTACAGGTTTGGACTGTGTTACGACACTCTGGACTAATGCACGGTCAATTCTAGCCCCACTTGCCCACAACACAGTCACAACACAAGTGAATGAACCAATAATTCGTAGAAAAATACCCAAAGTCTATGGTCCTTGGCTACCCAACAGTTACAGTTACAGCCACCAGGTTTGTAAATGTAGACACTATTACTGTTTATTTATAACAAAACTATAATGAAATATGCAGCAAATACAACGGGTTAACAAATGACTAATAACTAATTCCCACTTCAACTAGCATCCCACTGTCTACACACAAACACAAGACAAACATGGGAAGAAAGGGGGTAAAGAAATCATAAGAAAAAGTGGGGGGCACAGAGCCTTTGTTTCAGATGGTGGTTTCCAGCACTTTACTCCTCTTCAAACCTGGTTTTCAGTTCGTGGTTTCATTGTATGTTCACTCAGGGTTCGTGGTTTTATTGAAGGTTCACTCAGGTCTCTGCAGTTTCAGAAATACAGTACACAGGCCCTTCTGGAACGAGATAGCAGGTTCTGGCCTTTGGTTTGCAGCCTGTAATGGTTTTCCTGTATGTAGATTCATTCAGGTTTTCATCCAATTCAGAAATACAGCACTTGTACTTTTCTGGAGAGAGATATGGAGGAGAGCGAGAGCGTCTCCCTGTGCCTTCAGGGACCAAAGTGAAACTCCTTGGGACTCTGAAAATAATTCCAGAGGGATAGGATCCAATCACCATCTATTACCGAGCAGAGTAGAGCCTTTTGGAACAATTTATTGGCTACCAGTCAATCAAACCGAGTCCCACCCACCTCTCTCTCTCTGGTGCTGCCAAGTCTGCAGCTCTTCAAACCAGCAAAAACTAACAGACTTCTCTCCTGTAACTTCTGAATTTGGCTGTGTTATAACCTGCCTGCTTACCACTGGCTGGGGACTAATGGCAATCCCACAATCCTGTGAGAGTATGAGCTTCCCCAATGAGAGGGGCGGAGAAATCATTAGCAGATTCCCTGCATAAATAAAGCTGGCCAGTTTGGAACCGGCTAGAGGAGAGTGAGCAGCAAAGGAGTTGTTGCTGCTGTATATATAAGTTATTGTAAATAAATGTTAGTTCTGTCTATCCTTCAACTCGTGCTGGATTCTTCGTGGCCCTCACAAAAGGCTGCTTGCCTTAAAGAAACATGTCCATTAATCCTGTTTAACTTAAACATGTCCATTAATCCTGTTTAATTTAAACATGTCCATTAATAATCCATGCATCAAAAAGAACAAATAAATGAAGTGGGAAATAATGAAATAAACAGAAAGGACCCTTACAATTGACAAGTGGAAAGTACCATTCATGCCCACAAATTCAAGGTAATGACCATCTTCAACAAGAGACAACCATCATCCCATGACATTTAGTGGCACAGTGATTAGTGCTGCTGCTGCTCAGTGCCAGGGACCTGGGTTCAATTCCTGTCTTGGGTGACTGTCTCTGTGGAGTTTGAACATTCTCCCAGTGTCTGTGTGGGTTTCCTCCCACAGTCCAAAGATGTGCAAATTAGGTAGATTGGCCATGCTAAATTACAGAATCATAAAATTTACAGTGCAGGAGGCACAGTGCAGTGCAGCCCATCGATTCTGCACTGGCCCTTGGAAAGAGCACCCTACCCAAGCCCATATCTCCACCCTATCCCTCTAACCCCACCTAATGTTTTCTGGGTAAGGCCACTAAGGGCAATTTAGCTTGGCCAATCCAACTAAGCTGCACATCTCTGGATTGTGGGAGGAAACTGGAGAAAACCCAGGTAGACATGGGGAGAACGTGCAGATTCCGCACAGCCAGTGACCCAAGCTGGAATCAAACCTGAGACTCTGGAGCTGTGAAGCAACAGTGCTAACCACTGTGCTACCGTACTGCCCCTTAGTGTGCAACGGTTAGGTGGGGCTATGGGGATAGGGTAAGGGAGTGGACGCAGGTGGGCTGCTCTTTCGGATCAGTGCATACTCAATGGGCCGAATGGCTTCCTTCTGCACTGTAGGGATTGTATGAGAACTTCCCTGAATACCCCCCATTATTGACATCCTGGAAGTTAGCGTTGACTAGAAACTGAACTGGACTAACCACAAAAATGTGGATACAAATGCAGGTCAGAAGTTAGGAATCGTGCGGCGAGGAACTCATCTCCTGACCCCCCAAAGCTTGCCCACCATCTACAAGGCACAAGTCAGGAGTGTCATGTAATATTTTCCATTTGTCTGCATAAATGCAGCTCCAACAACACTCAAGAAGCTTGACACAATCCAGGACAAAGCAGCCGGCTTCACTGGTGTCCCTCCCTCAAACATTAAATCCCTCCACCCCGCAGAAACCCTACAGTGCAGAAGGAGGCTATTCGGCCCATCGAGTCTGCACCAACCCTCTGAAAGAACACTCTACCTATGCCCAATCCCCCTCCTAGCCCCATAACGCCCCACACTAATCATGGTCAATCCACCTACTCTGCACATCTTTGGACTGTGGGAGAAAACCGGAGCACCCGGCAGAAACCCACATGGACACGGGAGAAGGTGCAAACTCCACACAGTCACCCAAGGCCAGAATTGATCCGGGTTCCTGGTGCTGTGATGCAGCAGTGCTAACCACTATGCCACTATTGCAGGAACTCACCAAGGCTCCTTAAGCAACACCTTACAAACCCATGACCGCTACTCTCTCGAAGGATGAGGGCAGCTGATACCTGGGAACACAGCCACCAAGAGGTTCCCCTCCAAGTCACTTACCATCCTGACGCAGAAATATATCGCCATTCCCTCACTGTCTGTGGGTCAAAATCCTGAATCTCTCTCCCTAACAGCACTGTGGATGTAGAACATAGAACATACAGTGCAGAAGGAGGCCATTCGGCCCATCAAATCTGCACCGACCCACTTAAGCTCTCCCTTTCACCCTATCCCTGTAATCCAATAACCCCTCCAAACCTTTTTGGACACTAAGGGAAATTTAGAATGGCCAATCTACCTAACCTGCACATCTTTGGACTGTGGGAGGAAACCCCCGCAGACATGGGGAGAACGTGCAGACAGTGACCCAGCGGGGAATCGAATCTGGGACCCTGCCGCTGTGAAGTCACAGTGCTACCGTGCTGCCCTTCATGTACCTACATGTAAGGAGGTGCAACAATTCAAGAAGGCAGCTCACAACCACCTTCTGAAGGGCAATTGCAGATGGGCAAAAATGCTGGCCTAGCTAGCAACACCCACACCCCATAAACTTTTGAATACAATGTTTAGTTTTGTTCCGCCATACGCTAAAGATGTCAAGGTTCTGAAAATGAATAACTGAGAATGATCAATCCTGAGTCCTTATTAATCTGGATAGATATATAAATCTACATTGAGGGTTATTTATTTTGGAGAAATACACCGTTGAAAGGTTCTGATTGAGATTTTTCACACAGGTGAGGGATTGTTCAGGTAGGTTATTTGAGATTGATAGTGATGATTGGATTAGTGCAGCTGAAGAACCCACAGACAAAAAAAATCAAGTTAAAGCCAGGGAGCATTTCACAGAATAGGTCTGCGAAAGGGCTGATCGCCGCTCCGATGATCCTTTTGCTCTCTGAGCCACTGCTCTTCGAAACAACCTGCCTAAACACACCCATGGAGTCACTACTGTCATTTAAAGGAACTGTGGCACATTCTTGAATGAAGAGGACATTTAAAGTTAAAACTAAATCATTAGCTGGGATGCTGTTGTGTTACAGTCTTCCAGAGCGTGCTTCCATATGGAGCCAAAGAAGAATTTTCTTGAATTCACTACAGTTTATTTAGCTCTCTAGTAAATAACATGGTTAGTGGGGAGCAGAATGGTGCATGCGGTTGCAGTATTGTTTGGATGGAACAAATCTGCTGGTGCATTACCACCCCTTCATAGTTATAATGGCACATCAGAGCCATGCCACCTCTCTGTATAACAATCCAATCAGTTTAATTCCCCCACTTTATTCTATATCCCTGCAAGCTTTGTTCCCTCAATTGCCCAACTTTTGTTGAGTTTCTTCTGAATCTTGCATCGTCTCTACTTACACGACCCCTGTAGACAGCGAGCTATAGTTATAGATCATTGTCACTCTTTATGTAAAACGTTTCCCCTCCCATTCCCACTGTAGCCCAAAACCCTAACTCAGTATTCCCTGGATCATGTTCCATCTGTTAATGGGAATAGCTTAGCTTTGTTTACCTTATCTAAATCTGTCACAACCTTGCATACCTCTTATCAACAAATCTCCTCTCAATCACCTTTGCTCCAAGGAGCACAATTCCAACTCTCAAACCTAAATCTTTCAAGGATCCAGAACTGGATACAATAGTCTAGTGGCCCAACACGAGCTTTATGAAAGGTTTTGTGTAACTGCCCCATTTTTGTATTCAAACCTCAATGAAGCCTGAGATCTTATACAATTTACTAACTACTCTTATGTCCTGTCACTTGAAAAGCTTCATGCACATAAACCCTCATTTTTGCACATCCTTTAGAACCGGCTATTCAGTCTATGTTACCCCTCCATAATCCTTGTGAAAATACATCACCTCACACTTCTCTGTATTAAATGCCATCTGTCATTGTCTGTCCATTCTGCTCGTTTGTGTCGTGTTGCAGTCAATTACTGTCTTCTTCACAATTTGCCACAGCTCTTTGTCTGCTTGTGAGTATTTAAATCATTAAAAGAAATATCCGGACACAATTCAGTGCAAAAGTGATAACTTCTAAAACATGCCACCACTGGATGCAAAATATAGCATAAAACCCTTCTACTCAGCCTGAACAATGCTAGGTTCTTCACCCTTTCCAAAACAACTTAACCTGAAACGTAGTCAAACCAAATCCACCATTTCCCACATTGACCATCCTGTCAACTTCTTTGACTATCAATTCGTGGTAACAAATTGTGGCCAGTTCAATATTGTGGTCCTGCCTCCTTCAGAGTGGCTGTGGAGAAAGTTTCATCCTGCTTCACAATTACAAATTAAAACGGGCAACCTTTAGTCCAGGTCTTAAAAAGATGAACTAGCATGGCTAGAATTGATTACATTAGTTAATGTTTGCAATATGATGGTGTTTAAAATTTAAAACATGGAAAAAATACTTACAGGTCTAACGTCACCACAGGAATTTGTGAATTGCCGTGCCAAACCAAAGTCCAGCATAAAACACTTTCTACAGGTGCTAGGAAAGCGGCCCATTGCAAAGTTTGACTGAAAATAGAAAATAACATATTCCTTGTTTTACTGAACATATTATCAGAGACCATTCTAGTGAGCAGCCTCATAATTAGAAAAATACTTTCATTTCTGCAGTGCGTTGCATGACCCAGAATGTTCAAGTTTTACAGTCAATGAGGTTCTTCCAAAGTGCAGTAACTGTCAAATGTTGGAAATTAGTGCAAAACAAGCTCCTCCCACAAACAGCAACAAGATGCATCACTGAAAAAACTATATGAGTATTACCAGTTAACAAATACATTTTCTACATAATGTTCCCAATGAATAGCAGGGAGTGAATTGATCAGCCAGAATCTGATTGACGTAATACTGTTTGATGTGGCACTCCTCATGCAAAAACATTTCCAGACATAAAAGCAGGAAAATAAGAAAATTGTGCAGGAAGAGGGATGCAGTAAAAGGCAGTCTAACGGGGCTTTTCTTTTTAGTGTTAATGGCCATCAGAACCATAAAACTACAACACATGGGTCTCGTGCAGTCTGTAACCCTAAAGATGCTGGATCTGCAGATACAGAAGGGCTGGAAGATTCAGTAAGGCACGCCACCCTGGTCACCGGTATTAGCAAAGCAGAAAGTTTACTTTGGAGGTAATTGTTTGAAATATGTTTTTATTAGTTTTTTGCATTTAACTTGTAACAACATTGCTTAATAAAGATTTAAATAAAAAAGAAAAGAGAACAAAAAATCCAAAGGCGTCAACACAGTATAAAACAAAACGAAATCGGGGAAACAAAGTGATCCGGTATAAATACACAAGAAACCTATATACAGATTTGGAGCCCCTCCTCCCTGATTGGTTGCTGGTCATGAACAGGTCTCAAACAGGTTGGTAAATTGTTTCCATGTATTGAGGAAGCCCTCCTCCGATCCTCTGATGTTGTATTTTATCTTTTCCAATTTGAGGAATTTACCAAGTCGGACAGCCAGTCTGCGGCCTTGGGTGACACAGCTAATCTCCAGCCAAGCAGGAGTCTCCAGTGGACGATCCAGGAGGAAAAGGCTAGGGCATCTGCCCCATCTCCGTAAAGAGTTCTGGCTGTTCTGATACTCCGAAGACCACCATTAGTGGGCATGGCTCCACCCTCACCCGCACAGCCATGGACATGGACTCGAAAAAGGTGGTCCAGTACCCGACAACTCTGGGACATGACCAGAACATGTAGGCGTAGTTGGCCAATCCTCCCTGGCACCGTTCACATTTGTCCTCCTCCAGAAAGAACCCGCTCATGCGTGTTCTGGTCAGGTATGCCCTGTGCACACCCTTCAGCTGTATTAGGCTCAGCCCCATGCATGAGGAGGTGAAGTTCACCCTATGCAGTGCTTGCTCCAGAGACCTCCACCTATTTCCAAGCTTAGTACTTTTCATAATTTTGTACCTCTCACTTTTCCAGTGTGTCATCCAGTGATGACCGCATCTCCTCCAGTAGTTGACGGCACAGTTACCATCCTTAATTCACCCGTTAGTAGATTTCTGTCCAGTAGGGAGTGTCCTGGTAGTTGGGGAACATTGCTGTCTCCTTGCCGAGGAAGTTCATTGGTTGCATATATCACAACTCGCTTGCTTTTGGGAGCCATAGCTTATCCACCAATTGCCCCAGGGTCGCTGGTTTAGCTCACTGGGCTAAAGCGCTGGCTTTTAAAGCAGACCAAGCAGGCCAGCAGCATGGTTCGATTACCGTACCAGCCTCCCCGGACAGGCGGCGGAATATGGCGACTAGGGGCTTTTCACAGTAACTTCATTTAAGCCTACTCGTGACAATAAGTGATTTTCATTTCATTTTTATCTATGTATAGATCCCCTAGCGTCAGTGTCATCATGTCTACAGATTTTAAAGGAGGTGCCTAATGTTCCCAGGGTGAATTTATGGTTTTTGCAGATGGGGTACAAGGCGGCATTGCTACCAGTCCATAGTAGTGCCTGAGTTGGTTCCACGACCACTGGGAGGGGCACCCCTGTAGAGAGCTCTCCTTCATTCTACCCATTCCATTCCCAGCTCCTTGACCCAAACCCGTATTCTCTCTGCGGTGACTGCCCAGTGGTAGCATTGGAATGACAGAAGGACTCCGGGTAACATACAGTAACAAGGGATATTATTACAACATGTCGGAAGAAGCAGACAAATTCATTCGGATAACCTGGCTGGAAAGTCAGCAACAATGGACACACATGAACCACCAATAACATTCTTTTTTAAATTATTCTGTCCGAATGAACACCTGAATGTCCTAGGGCGAAGGATAGGAGGAAACGCTCCGGGGCGAGCCATCAAACCGGTGAACCTGCGAGTACATGGAAGTACGAGGAGAGGGAGGCCACAGCGCAGCTCTTGAAAGGGTGGGGGGGCTGGCAGAAGGCGTTTGGGGGGGGGGGGGGGGGGGGTGGGATAACAGAAAAGGGGGGGGGGGGGGAGGAGAGATGGGTTAGCAAGAGCGATGGGGGTTGAAGAAGGAGGGGGATCAGGGTGCAAGTGGGGTGGGGTGGGGGGTGTAGATTGCTGGTTACAACAGGTCGTACTGTGGAGCTTTGCAATGATCACCCATGGTGGTTCTCCTGTTTTGGGCCTTTGTCAGAGTGACTGTGAGCCCTGTCCACCTCTCAGCCGACAAACATCCCCAGCATTTGTGCTACGTGTTCCATTGGTAGCCCAACAATCCTGAGGTCCTGGCGGCGAGACCCATTTTCCTGGTTCTCCATCTTCCCTTTGAGCACTCCCTGGGCCACCACCAACCTTGTCACTTCTGTCTCAAGATTCTTCACTCTGATCGGTGGCTGCTTTTTCTAGTTCCCGCTGGGTTTCCAATGCTGCTTCGTCCTTCCCACCGCCTCTTTGAAGGACGCCAGAGTGATAACTATGGCCACCTGCACGGTCACCATGAAGGCCTCCTTAACAGAGTCCCTAAACTTTATGAGCTCTTGTATTAGTTGCTCCATCCACTGTGGGTGAAGCGGCATTCATGTTAGTGAAATTGTTCGTTCCACCATGTCCCGCTCTGCTTCACTCATCGTGCCCGCAGCTTAGGTCTTCCTCTCCTGACTTTGGCTGCTTTTACTATCTTTTCAGCTTCTTTGTTGACTTGAGAGCATTCCTCGGGTGGTTGATCGTTTTACGGTGAGGGTGGAGGGAGTTAGAACATAGAACATAGAACAGTACAGAACAGGCCCTTCGGCCCTCAATGTTGTGCCGAGCCATGATCACCCTACTCAAACCCACGTATTCACCCTATACCCGTAACCCAACAACCCCCCCCTTAACCTTACTTTTATTAGGACACTACGGGCAATTTAGCATGGCCAATCCACCTAACCCGCACATCTTTGGACTGTGGGAGGAAACCGGAGCACCCGGAGGAAACCCACGCACACAGGGGGAGGACGTGCAGACTCCACACAGACAGTGACCCAGCCGGGAATCGAACCTGGGACCCTGGAGCTGTGAAGCATTTATGCTAACCACCATGCTACCCTGCTGCCCCTGACTTAATGGCCGAAATCCAGGTTAAAAGGACCCCAGGTTAAAAGGATCTCACTATTGGAGATAGTGACCACAATTGTGACTTTCACTTTAGTATTGAGAGGGATAGGTGCATGCAACAGGGCAAGGTTTACAATTGGGGGTAGGGTAAATACAATGCTGTCAGACAAAAACTGAAGTGCATAAGTTGGGAACATAGGCTGTCAGAGAAGGACACAATTGAAATGTGGAACTTGTTCAAGGAACAAATACTACGTGTCCTTGATATGCATGTCCCTGTCAGGCAGGGAAGAGATGGTTGAGCAAACAAAGTTCAGACAGGGCGCTGGAGGGATACAAGATAGCCAGGAGGGAACTGAAGAAAGGGATTAGGAGAGCTAAGAGAGGGCATGAAAAATCTTTGGCGGGTAGGATCAAGGAAAACCCCCAAGGCCTTTTGCACATGTAAGAAATATGAGAATGACTAGAGGGTGGGTCCGATCAAGGACAGTAGCTGGAGATTGTGTATCGAGTCTGCAGAGGTAGGAGAGGTCTTGAACGAGTATTTTTCTTCAGTATTTATGAATAAGAGGGGCCATATTGTTGGAGAGGACAGTGTGAAACAGACTGGTAAGCTCGAGGAGATACTTGTTAGGAAGGAAGATGTGTTGGGCATTCTGAAAAACATGATGATAGACAAGTCTCCTGGCCTGACAGGATATAGCCAAAGATTCTATGGGAAGCAAGAGATTAAATTGTAGAGCCGTTGGCAATGATCTTTTCGTCCTCACTGTCAACAGGGGTGGTACCAGGGGATTGGAGAGTGGCGAATGTCGCGCCCCTGTTCAAAAAATGGAATAGGGATAACCCTGGGAATTACAGGTCAGTTAGTCTTACTTCAGTGGTATGCAAAGTAATGGAAAGGGTACTGAGGGATCGGATTTCTGATCATCTGGAAAGGCACTGCTTGATTAGGAATAGTCAGATTTGTGAGGCATAGGTCTTGCCTCACAAGTCTTATTGAATTCTTTGAGGTGACGACCAAGCACGTGGATGATGATAAAGCAGTGGACGTAGTGTACATGGATTTAGTAAGGCATTTGATAAGGTTCCCCATGGTAGGCTTTTGCAGAAAGTAAGGAGGCATGAGATAGTGGGAAATTTGGCCAGTTGGATAACGAACTGACTAACCGACAGAAGACAGAGAGTGGTGGTGGATGGCAAATATTCAGCCTGGAGCTCAGTTTCCAGTGGCGTACTGCAGGGATCAGTTCTCAGTTCTCTGCTGTTTGTGATTTTCATTAATGACATGGATGAGGGAGTTGAATGGGTGGGTCAGTAAATTTGCAGACGATACGAAGATTGGTGGAGTTGTGGATAGTGAGGAGGGCTGTTGTCGGCTGCAAAGAGACATAGATCGGATGCAGAGCTGGGCTGAGAAGTGGCAGATGGAGTTTAACCTTGAAATGTGTGAGGTTGTCCATTTTGGAAGGACAAATATGAATGCGGAATACAGAGTTAACGGTAGGATTCTTGGCAATGTGGAGGAGCAGAGAGATCTTGGGGTCTATGCTCATAGATCTTTGAAAGTTGCCACGCAAGTGGATAGAGCTGTGAAGAAGGCCTATGGTGTGCCAGCGTTCATTAGCAGAGGGATTGAATTTAAGAGCCGTGAGGTGATGATGCAGCTGTACAAAATCTTGGTAAAACCACATTTGGAGTACTGTGTGCAGTTCTGGTCGCCTCATTTTTGGAAGGATGTAGAAACTTTGGAAAAGGTGCAAAGGAGATTTACCAGGATGTTGCCTGGAATGGAGAGTAGGTCTTACGAGGAAAGGTTGAGGGTGCAAGGCGTTTCCTCATTAGAACGGAGAAGGATGAGGGGCGACTTGATAGAGATTTATAAGATGATCAGGGGAATAGATAGAGTAGACAGTCTTTTCCCCTGGTGGAATAAACCATTACAAGGGGATATAAATTTAAGGTGAATGGTGGAATATATGGGGGGGGGGATGTCAGAGATAGGTTCTTTCCCCAGAGAGTAGAGGGGGCATGGAATGCACTGCCTTTGGAAGTAGTTGAGTTGGCAACATTAGGGACCTTCAAGCGGCTATTGGATAGATACATGGATTACGGTAGAATGATGGGGTCTAGATTAATTTGTTCTTAATCTAGGACAAAGGTTTGGCGCAACATCATGGACCGAAGAGCCTGTTCTGTGCTGTATTTTTCTATGTTCTATGTTGAAGTTTCTAGAGAAGAGCCACCTTTCGTGTGACTCTTCAGTAAATCACCCCCACCGGAAATGGAGGTAATTATTACCAACATCACAGGACTGATAAATTGGGGACTAGCAGCCTAAGGCCTTCACTCGCCTCAATGGCAAAAGAAAAAGGTGTGGAGTTTCTTAAAAAGTCAATGAATGCACAAAAAACATTTTTAATGAGTAAAGAATTCCAGAAGGCAGGGGTGCAAGTGACTGAATGGTTTGGCTCATTGGATGTTGATCAATCAAAAGTTTTCATCATGGTTTATGGTCTAATGGGCCAAGAGGCCTCCTTCTGCACTGTAACAATTATGTGATTCTATGATATATCTGACAGCTTGATAAAACTGAAATTATAAATTTTGCAACCTTGGGAAAAGGTTGTGTTTCCAAAGATTGCCCCAGTTGACCGAGTAAAGTTACAGGTGAAATAGTAAATAGAAGCCTCTTTTAGCTGGACGCAAAAGATCCCATGGTACTATTTAAACAGTTGCCTCTAGTTAATATTCATTCTTCAACCAACATCACTGTTGGGGCAGCAGGGTAGCATGGTGGTTAGCATAAATGCTTCACAGCTCCAGGGTCCCAGGTTCGATTCCCGGCTGGGTCACTGTCTGTGTGGAGTCTGCACGTCCTCCCCCTGTGTGCGTGGGTTTCCTCCGGGTGCTCCGGTTTCCTCCCACAGTCCAAAGATGTGCGGGTTAGGTGGATTGGCCATGCTAAATTGCCCGTAGTGTCCTAATAAAAGTAAGGTAATGGGGGGGGTTGTTGGGTTACGGGTATAGGGTGGATACGTGGGTTTGAGTAGGGTGATCATGGCTCAGCACAACATTGAGGGCCGAAGGGCCTGTTCTGTGCTGTACTGTTCTATGTTCTATGAAAAAAAGCAGGTTATCAGGTCATCATCACCTTGCTGTTTGTGGGATTTGGCCTTTGGTTAACTATACATCTAAGATACGTGAACGGCTGCAAAGGGCTTTAGAACTTAGTGAAAAGTCTTTTTGGAGTGAAAGCATCCCAATAATACTTTTCATAATTTTGTACCAGTTTGCTAAAAGTTAAAGAAATTAGGCAGTCCAAATTAGTATTTGATTCTCTAACTGCATGGTTTGTTAAATTCATTCTTTTAGCGGACATGGTTATCGCTGGCTCGGCGAGTATTTATTGCCCATGAAATTGAAATGGAAAAAGTCAGGAAACTGCAAGAGCGACTCAGACTCAAAACATTAATTTGGTTTCTTTCTCCCCAGATGCTGCCAGACCTGCTGAGTTTTCCCAGCATTTTCTGTTTTTATTTCAGATTTTCAGCATCCGCAGTATTTTACTTTTATTGCCCATGAGGCGGTGGCGCATAGCTTGAAGGGGCTGACGTGGACAAACTTAAAACACATTAAGAAAAGCAGCCGTAACTGTCCGAAATAAATGAATCACTTACAGGTTTGATGTCCCTGTGAAGGAAGCCCACAGTGTGAATACTTTCTATTGCTTCAAGAATCTGTTTCCCCAGTCGCAGAGTAGTGCTGATGCTAAAGGTGCCTCTAGACTGGCTGCGACGTAGATCAGCAAGATTTCGACCCTGAGCAGAGAGAAGAGAAACGGTCTTAGTTCTAAAAGAATGATATATTTCTCCTGTTAATCCACTTGTGATGTGGACTCTATATATAGATGGTTGTGGAAATTTCCCAGCAAAAAAGTTACTTGCTGCATGGCAATAAAAAAACAATGAAATTCAAGTAGGTTAATATCTGCAAATCATCTATTGCCATCTCAGTTGGCCCTTCTTCTCTTAATCTCCAGGCCTGATGCATTTCCCCTTCTCTCGGAATTATCCCACAATATCGATTTCGCACTTAGCTTTCTCAGTTAAAAAAAGACTAGATTTTCCAGTCACGGTGGGGGAGGGGACAGAAGTCAAGATATTTCATTTTAGTTGCCGTTTTATTATATTTTGCTCACAACATCCTCTGCAAAAGGTTAGCATGCAACATTAGCACCTTCATAAATTGAAAGCTCATACCTGTTCCATTAAAACTATTCTACAATCTATTATTCAATAGGAGTATCTTTGTTAGGGCATGTGCAAAGATGATAATGCTGGAAAATGTTTTTATGGAGGTTAATATTTCCACCCCAAGCTTTTGCAAGGTTAAGCAATCTCAGCTGCGGAGGCAGTAGTGTGCCTCCCATTAGCCTTTGTGCACCTCAGTTAGGAAGGAAACAATTACTGTCCAGTGACCCATGCTGGAAGTCAGATCAGGACAAAATCAGTGCAATTTCCTTTGGACATACAGAGGTATCAGCTGGTTCATCGAGCCAGTCCCAATAAATTATGCTGCAACTTCCAACCTTGAGGGGCAGCTAGGGTCTCACTGCAGAGCATCAAGGGAGATGAGTGTTTCCTGGATCATACATTCCAGGAAGTGAGACAGGTGATACAGGCACTCAGCACTGGAGACTGTTGGAAGTGATGATACTGTTGGGGGAGGAATTGGCAAATATGTAACCGTAATCCCTCGAGGATAATCTCCGGTTATTCCTAATGCTACGTGCTAGCCAGAGTAGAAATAGGGAGGTAGGGAGCTTTAGCGTGTTGCTTGAAGCATCTCGCAGGATGGAGGGCTTCATATTTTTGGGCACTGAGACCAGTTCCGGGACAATAGAAGGTATCTATTGCACTTCAACAGCACTGGGATCAATGTTCTCGTGGAGAGGTTAGTGTGGTTGGGAAGGAGTTAAGCTTACTTGGCAGAGGATGGGCACGAGCATCTCGCAGTAGAAAAGAAAAAAAGGGTGCATCAAGTGTTATACAGTACTAGAGAAGGAAGTAGTATCATATTACTTAGCAGCAGACTAAGAAGAACTACGAGAAATGTATGTGTAAACACACAAAGTATGGTGAATAAGGTTGATGAATAAAGAACAAAGAGGAGTACAGCACAGGAACAGGCCCTTCGGCCCTCCTAGCCTGTGCTGACCATGCTGCCCGTCTAACCTAAAACCTTCAACACTTCTGGGATCTGCTTCCCTCTATTCTAATCCTATTCATGTATTTTTCAAGACGCCCCTTAAAAGTCACTATCGTACCTGCTTCCACCACCTCCTCCAGCTGCGGGTTTAGGCACCCACTACCCTCAGTGTAAAAATAATTCCCTCGCACACCTCCTCTAAACTTTGCTCCTCGCATTTTAAACCTATATCCCCTAGTAATTGACTCTACCACCCTTGGAAAATGCTTCGGACTATCCACTCTGTCCATGCCCTTCAATTTTGTAGACTTCTATCAGGTCGCCTCTCAACCTCCGTCCTTCCAGTGAAAGCAAATAGAATTTATCCAACCTCTCCTCATAGCTAATGCCCTCCATACCTGGGAAACCTCTTCTGTACCCTCTCCAAAGCCTCCAGTAGTGTGGCGACCAGAATTGAACACTATATTCCAAGTGTGACCTAACTAAGGTTCTATATAGCTGCACATGACATGCCAATTTTTATACTCAATGCCCCAGCCGATGAAGGCAAGCATGCCGTATGCCTTCTTGACTACCTTCTCCACCTGTGTTGCCACTTTCAGTGACCTGTGGACCTGTACAATCAGAACCCTCTACCTGTTAATACTCTTTAGGGTTCTACCATTTACTCTATATTTCCCACTGTATGAGACCTTCCAAAATGCATTATCTCACATTTGTCCAGATTAACCTCCATCTGCCATCTCTCCGCCCAAAGCCTACTCGTGACAATAAGCGATTTTCATTTCATTTTCCTGATGTCCTCATCACTATCTGTAATTGCAACCTTTTTTAAAAAAAATAATATTTTATTAAGGTCCCCCCCCCCCCCCCCCCCCCCCCGGAATACTGCATCTGCTGACATTTTAATTTTCCCCGAGAAAGTCGACAAGCGGCTGCCACCTTCGGGAGAACCCGAATATTGACCCTCTTAACGCAAATGTTATTTTCTCAAGACTGAGAAACCCAGCCATGTCACTAACCCAGGTCTCTGCACTCAGGGGCTTCGAGTCCCTCCACATTAATAAGATTCATCTCTGGGCTACCAGGGAGGCAAAGGCCAGGACGCAGCCTCTAATCCTAGCCACTGTCATGAGTGCCCGGTGGATTACCTTAAATTGTATCAGGCTAAGCCTGGCACGTGATGAGGATGTATTAACCCTGCTAAGGGCATCCACCCAAAGACCCAACTCTATCTCTCCTCCTAGCTCGTCCTTCCACCTGCACGTAAGCTCCTCCACCGGAGTTTCTTCCTCCTCCAAAAGCTCCTGGTAAATATCCGATACCTTCCCCTCTCCCACCCAGGTACTGGAAACTACTCTATCCTGTATCCCCCGTGGCGGCAGCAGCGGAAAGGCTGGCACCTGTTTTCTCAGGAGGTCGCACACCTGCAAATACCTAAAACCATTCCCTGCTGGCAATTTAAATTTATCGTCCAAAGCTTTCAAGCTGGGAAAGCTCCCACCTATAAGTAGATCCCCCATCCTCCTAATTCCTGCCTCTGCCAACTCCGGAACCCGCCATCTAGCCTACCCGGTACAAACCTGTGGTTGTTATAAATTGGGGTCCAAATCAATGCTCCCTCCACTCTCTGATATCTCCTCCATTGTACCCAGATCCTCAGAACCGCCACTACCACTGGACTCGTGGAGTATCGGGCTTTGGTAAAAATGGGACCCGGAAAAAAAGTTTGAAAAACACCAATCCACTGCCTTACCTTTATCAATCATCTTCATCACTTCCTCGAAAACCCCGATCAAGTTAGTGAGGCACAACCTCCCCTTCCAAAACTATGCTGCCTATTGCCAATACGTCCATTTGCTTCCAAATGGGAGTAAACCCGGTCTCCGAGAATCCTCTTCAATATTTTCCCTACCACTAACTTGCTACTCTTCTTAAACAAAGGAACAACATTAGCTATTCTCCAGTCCTCTGGGACCTCATCAGTAGCCAGTGAGGATACAAAGATTTTGGTCAATGCCCCAGCAACATCCTCCCTTGCCTCCCTCATTATTCTGAGGTGCATCCCATCAGACACTGGGGACCTATCTACTGTAAAGTGAGTTAAAAGCACTAATAGTGTGGGAATATAATATCGTGGCAGTAATGGGCATGTGCCTTAAAACGATGTGGGCTGGGCACTTAATATGCAAAGATATAAAATACTCACAAAAGATGAAGAAAAAAAGGGAAGTAGGGATGCAGCATTAAAAATTCTAATCAATTCTCAGCCCAACTAGAAAGAGGCATTGCTGGATATTGTGCTGGGAAACTAGATGGGCCAAATGGACTAAGTGCCTGCAGGGAAAAATTTGGATAAGAGTAGTCATCATGTCAAAAGGTTTAGATCAGTAATAAAGACAAACAACGGTTCTGCGATTCTGTAAACTGAGAGGGGGTGAATTTCAATTCGATGAGAAGGGATCTTAACCAAGGTAAAATGGAACAATGGGTGATCTTCTGAAGACAGAGATGCTTGAGATACAGTTGGTGCACCCCAAAAAGGGCAAAAAGTAAGAGAGCAAAAAACTCTTTGCCTTACTCGTTAAATCTTTTACAGATATGGGGGAAGCGCCAGAGGATTTGTTCATTCATTGGTGTCATCTTGGCTGACAAGGGAGACAGAAATTATGATGAAGTAAACAAAGCAGGGTCTATGATGCATGTCAGGTGAAGTCATCGAATCATAGAGAATGCCCATGGAGCACAATGAGGCCATTTGGTGCATTGAATCTGCACCGGCCCTCCAAAAGAGCACCCTACTCAGGCTCACTCCTCCACCCTATCCCCATAACCCTGTAACCCCACTTAACCTGCCCAACTTTGGAAAGGGGCAATGTAGCTTGGCCAATCCACCAAATCTGCACATCTTTGGACTTCAAGAAAGAACCAGGTCAAATACAATAGTGCGAGGGGGAGGTGAAGAGAAAAAAAGGATTGGCAAAGAAAGAGTCTATGAAGTCAGAGAGCCTTACTCTTTAAATCTTTTACAGATATGGGGAAAGTGCCAGAGGATTTGTTCATTCATTGGTGTCATCTTCTGGCGACTGCAATGGATCTCCATCTCTCATCTTTCCTGTACTGCTCTTTCTGTTCCCTATAGGTCAACTGTACCCAATCCATTATATCAATCATCCATTTTCTCCACAGTTTCCCTCTCTTATGCTTTCTGTTGATCTTTCCATTCAACAATTACCTGTTTACCGCCTGCTCTAATGATAGGACCACGTCTCTGAGGCACGACAAAATGTAGAACCTCAACATTGTTTTCCTAAGATTTGGATTCAGTTTCTTTGATATCGTCGAGTCCTTCAGCCCATTGCACCTGCACCAGTCAAAAAAACCCACCGAAGTATTCGAATCCCATTTCCCACCACTTGGCACATAGCCTTGTATGCCTTGGCATCGCAAGTGCACATCTAAATACTTCTTGAATGTTATGAGGGTCTCTGCCTCCACCACCCTTTTTGGCAGTGAGTTCCAGACTCCCACCACCCTCTGGGTGAAAAGGGTTTTTCTCATATCCCCTCTAAATTTCATGCCCCTTATCTTAATCTATGCCCACTGGTCATTGATACCTACACCAAAGGGAAATGTTTCTTCCTGTCTACTCTATCCATGCCCCTCATAATCTTACACATCTTAATCATGGCCCCCCACAGTCTCCCTTGCTCCAAGGATAACAACCCTCGTCTATCCAATCTCTCTTCATAAACTCTCCAGTCAGGCAACATCCTTGTAAAACTCCTCTGTATCCTTTCCAGGTATATCACATCCCTTCCATGTGTTGCCTGCAACATTAAGTCTATATTGCCTCGCCCTATCCCTTCTGCCAAAGTGTATCACCTCACACATCTCTATATTATATTCCACCTGCCACCTGTCTGTCCATTCTGCAAACCTATCTGTATCTTAATCGCACAATTCTCAATAGTGCACAGGAAAAAGGAACCTGGGGTGCTTCAATCTTTGAAGGTGACAGGGCATATTGCGAGAGTGGTTAGCAAAGCATATGAAACCTTAGGCTTCATAAATAGAGGCATTCAGTACAAAAGCAGGGAAGTTATGCTGAACCTAGTTTTGTCAGTGTAGAGTCAATGGGGTGAAGGATGTCTTCTGTACTGTATAACTCTATTGCATCCAGTTCTGGTCACCACACCTTATGTAGGGTGTAATTTACTATGAAGACTGTGAGGATGGAGAGTTTTATTTACAAGGTTAGGTTGGAATGGCTGGGGTTTAGAGAAGGAAGACAAGGAAAGGGTTTCCCATTTGCTGATAATACAAGGACTGGACACACAGGTTTAAGATTTTGAGCAACAAGTGCAGAGTTAATGTGAGGAATAACCTTTTTTTTGCACCGCAAATGATAATGACCTGCAACGTGCTGCCCAGGAGGGTGGTGGCAGCAGAAACAATCAATGATTTCAAATTGAATGGAAACTTGAAGGAACTAAACTTGCAGAGCTATGTAGATCAAACAGAGGAGTTGGACTGACTGGATTGCTCTGCAGGTGCCGGCATGGATCCAATGAGCTGAGTGGTTTCTATCTGTGCCACACATGACCCTGTGACCCTTAAATTCTCTCACCTATCAGTAGCCAAGCAATGTGCTGGGAAATGCAAAATTAAACCTTTCAGCATGTGAAGCTCCCCACAGGAAACATGAACTCGGTAAAGCATTCTCAAGAATGACAGTTGGAAGTAATGCATAGCACGTATTTTTTTATCCAACGACTATTGACTACTCATCAGGCAGTAAAGAACACGGTAATATCAGGTGTCCCCAAGTCAGAGACCACGTGAGGGAACTGGAGCTGGATGAACTTCAGATCATCCGGGAGGCAGATGGAGTTGTGGAGGCCAAATCACTGAGTATCTTTAAGACAGAGATAGATGTGTTCTTGATTAATAAGGGGTTCAGGGGTTATGGGGAGAAGGCAGGAGAATGGGGATGAGAAAATATCAGCCATGATTGAATGGCGGTGCAGACTCGATGGGCCAAGTGGCCTAATTCTGCTCCTATGTCTTATGGTCTTTACAGAGAGTGGAGGATGCGTGGAATGCACTGCCAGCAGAGGTGGTGGAGTCAGAGTCATTAGGGACATTTAAGCGACTCTTGGACAGGCACATGGACAGCTGTAAATTGACGTGGTGTAGGTTAGGTAATATTAGATTAGGATAAATGGTTGGAAAAACATTGTGGGCTGAAAGGCCTGCACTGTGCTGTACTATTCTACGTTCGATGTTCTACAAGGAGAAACCTCCTTCAGCTAGGAGAAACCTCCTTGGGAATAATGATGGAGGAATGGGTTCTCCAAAATGCTGTTCCAAAAGTTTTAAACTTAATCTCTTAATCTGTATTGCAGTAATGCAAAGGGGTTTCAAAATGTCATTTCAATATGTAATCTCAGATCTGTGTGAGAACATTAGCTGGAAACTACCAATTTCTTCCTGAATCTGGCTTGTACTACTGACATGTTTCCCAGTATCTGGTCCTCCCTTACAATTCGTCCAAGTCTCCTTTCTACAGTACCCATCGGCCATTCAGCCCAACGAGTCAGCAACAAACCCTCTGAAAGAGCACCCCACCCAGGCCCACTCTCCGCCCTATCCATCACCCCACCTACTCTGCACATCTTTGGACATGAAGAGTCAATTCAGCATGGCCAATCCGCACATCTTTGGACCCATAGAGATTCAATTCCGCATTCAGTCAGGCAGGGCCATCATAATTGCCTCTGATTACATCCTGTTGGTGTGTTGGAGAATAACTAATAAAAGTACTGCCACCTTTAGCATCACTGGTGAAAGGAATTGTGGACAAAGTTCAATTCACTGTCAACTTAGAAGGAGCTACAAACGCTTGACTGTGACAAAAAGATGACACAATGATTACGTCCACAACATATGCATTTCATAATCCAGTGGTACAGAGTATAACACAACTGGAATCCAGTCACCCTATCTGAAATGCTAATGGGCCGTGACAATAAAAATCTCTGCTTTACTTTAGAATATGGCATGGTTGCAAATATTCCATCGATGAATTTAAAAATGTACTAAGTTTGTCTTCCTCCACACTCCTCCAACTTACAAAATGTTTCTTCTGGCAGATTTATTTTAGAAAGCTGGAGTTCGAGAGCTAAAGGAGGGGGACAGCAGTGCAAGATGGAAGAGACAACTTATCACTAATATCATATGATGCATACCTAATAAGACATCATCACATGTTCCTTCCACTGCCTGGACAGTCCAACTACACAGATATACAAAGATTGATGAAAAACTCAAACACAATAAGATAAGCAAATCTGAATGGTTCCCTAAAAAAGTAACAACTTAAATGGTCTCAGGATGTTGAGACATTTAGCTGTTGTAGTATAAAGAGTCAACGGTTGCGCTGCTTTTCCACAAAACACCTTTAATTCCTTTAAAAGACTTTGTACAAAACTTTAAACATCACATCACCTGACACAAGGGCCACCTGAAGCCCCTTTACATATCAGTGTCGATTATTGGATGCTTAACATAAATGAGACAACTAATTGGAATGTCTCTTACCCCATTACTTAACAGTCTCCCCTTCCTTGGAGGAAAAAAAATAATTAGGTGAAAACAAAGTTACAAGAAACTCAAAAACACACACGCAATTTCCCCCCTTCTTTTTTTTCATTTTTGGAAGAAGAAAAAGTCACAGAAACAGGTGCCCTTCTTTAACAATATCCAAACGTTTCTGTGACTAGCCCCTCATTTTGGAAAACAGTCTGACAATTGATAGCTACTGTCAACGCATTTAATTTTTGCAATCTCCCCTCTGTCCAACATCTGCTTCAAACTTGCAATGTCTTTCCTTAACCTTTTTTCATTGCCCCTTTTTGTAGAGTGCACATTTTCCCATAGGGATTTATTGTCAATGTGGCATTCAATAGGTATATTTCCCAAATCCCCTAATCCCAAAATTTCTGTCAATATCAGAGATATATAAAAGGCATATCCACCACCTCTACAAGGCTTACTGTCTCAGCAGCCAAAGTGCTTTTGAACACTCTCCTTATTTTCTTTGTTTCCCACACAATAGGGCAACATTTACCATTGTTCCACAAAGGGAAAATTATAAAACCTACTTCACTTGAAACCCCATCACATAAATTTGCATTGTTCGCATCACTATAAACTATGAGTTTCAAGTGCCTATGGTCACCAGAAACCGGGAAACTCAAAACACACTCCTGCGTTTTTAGTTTGGCCAACGCTTTATTTGCTCTTATTATGTCTTCCACTTTGGGATCATTCATTTTTGTACTCAACTCTAAGACATCAAAACTCACATCCGGTCTAGTCTGTCTACCCAACCAATTCAGTTGCCCAACTAAACTTCGCAGTTGCTCTTTTTCCAGCTTTGAAACCATTGCGTCTTTTTGTGAAACCCGGCCACAACTAATTGCTATGGGGCTGATGCTTTCCAAATAAGATTGCTGACAAAGTTGCCCCTAACTTAGTCTGCCCGATTTCTAGTCCAATATATTTAAATGCACGGAAGCCTGACTGCCAACCCGGAATTCTTTCCTCAAACCAGAGATTACAATAGCTTCAAAATCACTAGTCCCACCCCACAAAAAAATCATCGACATGCATCATAAAGATGCCAGAAAGATTTCCTTTATAATGCCAGTAAAACATTGTCGGATCTGCTTTCAACTGGCAACAGCCTAACTTTAACAAAACTGACCTTACTGAAAAGTACCAGACTCTAGATGTATCATTCAATCTATATACACATTTGTTCAACTTCCAGGGTACCCCTTCTGTGTTAGCAGTCTCTTTCAAAGGACCGGGAAAAATGTCTCTTTGGAGCCCCTGCAAAAAGGCAGCTTTTATATCTATAGATTTGTATTTCCATGCCTTTGTGGCTAATAGAGCCAGGAAGATCATTAAAATAACCTTTCCTGCTGTAGGTGAATCTACCCTTAAATCCTGATCTTCTAAGTTTTCTTCAAATCCCCTTGCCACAAACCTGGCCTTTGCCTTATAAATTCCATCCACAAGAACCTTTTACATGCAAATCCATCTGTGGGATAGAGCTTTGTCCTCTATCCAGTACTTCCGTGTATACCCCAAATCCACTCCAACTATGCAGTTCTTGCTGTTTGGCATCTTTGATAACTTTTTCATCTAATTTATTAGAAGCCACCAAAATCTCATTTGCATGTGGGCTTCTACTCCCATTAGTATTCGTAGTCTTACTCATGTTCCGAGATCTTGATAAATTACATAAGAACATAAGAACATAAGAACTAGGAGCAGGAGTAGGCCATCTGGCCCCTCGAGCCTGCTCCGCCATTCAATTAGATCATGGCTGATCTTTTGTGGACTCAGCTCCACTTTCCGGCCCGAACAACTTAACCCTTAATCACTTTATTCTTCAAAAAACTATCTTACCTTAAAAACATGTAATGAAGGAGCCTCAACTGCTTCACTGGGCAAGGAATTCCATAGATTCACAACCCTAAACTCAGTCCTAAATCTACTTCCCCTTATTTTGAGGCTATGTCCCCTAGTTCTGCTGTCACCCGCCAGTGGAAACAACCTGCCCGCATCTATCCTATCTATTCCCTTCATAATTTTAAATGTTTCTATAAGATCCCCCCTCATCCTTCTAAATTCCAACGAGTACAGTCCCAGTCTACTCAACCTCTCCTCATAATCCAACCCCTTCAGCTCTGGGATTAATTTAGTGAATCTCCTCTGCACACCCTCCAGCGCCAGTACGTCCTTTCTCAAGTAAGGAGACCAAAACTGAGCACAATACTCCAGGTGTGGCCGCACTAACACCTTATATAATTGCAACATAACCTCCCTAGTCTTAAACTCCATCCCTCTAGCAATGAAGGACAAAATTCCATTTGCCTTCTTAATCACCTGTTGCACTTGTAAACCAACCTTCTGTGACTCATGCACTAGCACACCCAAGTCTCTCTGAACAGCGGCATGCTTTAATATTTTATCGTTTAAATAATAATCCCGTTTGCTGTTATTCCTACCAAAATGGATAACCTCACATTTGTCAACATTGTATTCCATCTGCCAGACCCTAGCCCATTCACTTAACCTATCCAAATCCCTCTGCAGACTTCCAGCATCCTCTGCACTTTTCGCTTTACCACTCATCTTAGTGTCATCTGCAAACTTGGACACATTGCCCTTGGTCCCCAACTCCAAATCATCTATGTAAATTGTGAACAATTGTGGGCCCAACACGGATCCCTGAGGGACACCACTAGCTACTGATTGCCAACCAGAGAAACACCCATTAATCCCAACTCTTTGCTTTCTATTAATTAACCAATCCTCTATCCATGCTACTACTTTACCCTTAATGCCATGCATCTTTATCTTATGCAGCAACCTTTTGTGTGGCACCTTGTCAAAGGCTTTCTGGAAATCCAGATATACCACATCCATCGGCTCCCCGTTATCTACTGCACTGGTAATGTCCTCAAAAAATTCCACTAAATTAGTTAGGCATGACCTGCCCTTTACGAACCCATGCTGCGTCTGCCCAATGGGACAATTTCTATCCAGATGCCTCGCAATTTCTTCCTTGATGATAGATTCCAGCATCTTCCCTACTACCGAAGTTAAGCTCACTGGCCTATAATTTCCTGCTTTCTGCCTACCTCCTTTTTTAAACAGTGGTGTCACGTTTGCTAATTTCCAATCCACCGGGACCACCCCAGAGTCTAGTGAATTTCGGTAAATTATCACTAGTGCATCTGCAATTTCCCTAGCCATCTCTTTTAGCACTCTGGGATGCATTCCATCAGGGCCAGGAGACTTGTCTACCTTTAGCCCCATTAGCTTGCCCATCACTCCCTCCTTAGTGATAACAATCCTCTCAAGGTCCTCACCTGTCATAGCCTCATTTCCATCAGTCGCTGGCATGTTATTTGTGTCTTCCACTGTGAAGACCGACCCAAAAAACCTGTTCAGTTCCTCAGCCATTTCCTCATTTCCCATTATTAAAACTCCCTTCTCATCCTCTAAAGGACCAATATTTACCTTAGCCACTCTTTTTTGTCTTATATATTTGTAAAAACTTTTACTGTCTGTTTTTATATTCTGAGCAAGTTTACTCTCATACTCTATTTTACTCTTCTTTATAGCTTTTTTAGTAGCTTTCTGTTGCCCCCTAAAGATTTCCCAGTCCTCTAATCTCCCAGCAATCTTTGCCACTTTATATGCTTTGTCCTTCAATTTAATACTCTCCCTTATTTCCTTAGATATCCACGGTCGATTTTCCCTCTTTCTTCCGTCCTTCTTTTTTGTTGGCATAAACCTTTGCTGAGCACTGTGAAAAATTACTTGGAAGGTTCTCCACTGTTCCTCAACTGTTCCACCATAAAGTCTTAGCTCCCAGTCTACCTTAGCTAGTTCTTCTCTCATCCCCTTGTAATCTCCTTTGTTTAAACACAAAACACTAGTATTTGATTTTACTTTCTCACCCTCCATCTGCATTTTAAATTCCACCATATTGTGATCGCGCCTTCCGAGAGGATCCCCAACTATGAGATCATGAATCAATCCTGTCTCATTACACAGGACAAGATCTAGGACCGCTTGTTCCCTCGTAGGTTCCATTACATACTGTTCTAGGAAACTATCGCGGATACATTCTATAAACTCCTCCTCAAGGTTGCCTTGACCGACCTGGTTAAACCAATCGACATGTAGATTAAAATCCCCCATGATAACTGCTGTACCATTTCTACATGCATCAGTTATTTCTTTGTTTATTGCCTGCCCCACCATATCGTTACTATTTGGTGGCCGATAGACTACTCCTATCAGTGACTTTTTCGCCTTACTATTCCTGATTTCCACCCAAATGGATTCAACCTTATCCTCCATAGCACCGATGTCATCCCTTACTATTGCCCGGATGTCATCCTTAAATAACAGAGCAACACCCTTACCATCCACTCTGTCCTTCCGAATAGTTTGATACCCTCGGATATTTGACTCCCAGTCGTGACCATCCTTTAACCATGTTTCAGTAATGGCCACTAAATCATAGTCATTTACGATGATTTGTGCCATCAACTCATTTACTTTATACCGAATACTACGAGCATTCAGGTAAAGTACACTTGTGTTGGTTTTTTTACCTCTGTTTTGAATCTTAACATCTCCAGTTTTATTCCTTTTGTTATTACTGGACCTATTCACTGAGTTCCCCTCAGTCACTGTACCTTGTACTGTCGCCCTTTTAGATTTTTGACTATGTCTTCTCTGCCTTGCACTTTTCCCCTTACTTCCTTTTGCTTCTGTCCCTGTTTTACTACCTTCCAACTTCCTGCACCGGTTCCCATCCCCTGCCACATTAGTTTAAACCCTCCCCAACAGCTCTAGAAAACACCCCCCCTAGGACATCGGTTCCAGTGCTGCCCAGGTGCAGACCGTCCGGTTTGTACTGGTCCCACCTCCCCCAGAACCGGTCCCGATGCCCCAGGAATTTGAATCCCTCCCTCTTGCACCATCTCTCGAGCCACGCATTCATCCTATCTATCCTGACATTCCTACTCTGACTAGCTCGTGGCACTGGTAGCAATCCTGAGATTACTACCTTTGAGGTCCTACTTTTTAGTTGAACTCCTAACTCCCTGAATTCCGCTTGTAGGACCTCATCCCGTTTTGTACCTATATCGTTGGTGCCTATGTGCACCACGACAGCTGGCTGTTCCCCCCCCCCCCCCCCCCCCAAGAATGTCCTGCAGCCGCTCCGAGACATCCTTGACCCTTGCACCAGGGAGGCAACATACCATCCTGGAGTCTCGATTGCGTCCACAGAAACGCCTGTCTATTCCCCTTACGATCGAGTCCCCTATCACTATAGCCCTGCCATTTTTCTTCCTGCCCTGCTGTGCAGCAGAGCCAGCCACGGTGCCATGAACCTGGCTGCTGCTGCCTTCCCCTGGTGAGCCATCTCCCTCAACAGTATCCAAAGCGGTATATCTGTTTTGCAGGGAGATGACCGCAGGGGACACCTGCACTGCCTTCCTACTCTTGCTCTTTCTTTTGGTCACCCATTTTCTATCTCCCTCAGTAACCTTCACCTGCGGTGTGACCAACTCGCTAAACGTGCTATCCATGACCTCCTCAGCATCGCGGATGCTCCAAAGTGAGTCCATCCGCAGCTCCAGAGCCGTCAAGCGGTCTAACAAGAGCTGCAACTGAACACACTTCTTGCACGTGAAGGAGCCAGGGACAGTGGACGTGTCCCTGAGCTCCTACATCGCACACGAGGAGCATGACATGGGTCTGGGATCTCCTGCCATGTCTTAAACCCTTGGTAAACTTAAACAACTAGAATTTCAAAATAAAAATAAATAAATTAGACAATGAAAAGAAAAAGAGAGACTACTTACCAGTCACTTACCAGGGTTAAAAAGCACCTCCTCACACTCTGCACCAAAATACCTCACTGCACCAAATTACCAAGTTTCAATCGCCACTCTGGATTAGTCTCACTCCGAATGTGTCTCCTGGAAAAGTGCTAGCTCTCCTGCCTGGTATCTCGGTCTGTACTGCTGCCGCTTGATTTTTCACTTCTGCTCTGTCCTTTCAATAGTTCTCGACCTTTTCCTGCAGGCCTGTTCACTATCCGATGTACTATCAGAACTGACACTGCGTCTCGGTGTCTTCCATTTTTGAACTTCGTTTCCCCAATCCATTGTCTGGACTCCCTCCCTCGAATGCTGTACATTCAACCAAAGTTTATACTTTCCAGTGGCCTTCCCTGGTCTACTAATAACAGTTGCATCCTTCCATTGACTAGACCCTTCAGGCAAGTATGTCACTTTTGTACCAACTTTTGGCATTCGCCCTTTCGGAAAAATGGCCTGCACTAATTCATCAGAAGCGTGGTGTTCCTCCACAGAAACCCTGTCCATATCAGTTAACTGGTCCTCCTAGTTCTGTAACACTTGTGTACCAGATGACTCTGGTTCCCCGTCATGTCTGTCTGCTCTGTCTAAATTTGAAAATTTGTAATCTATACCCATTATCCTTGATGAATGTACCCTAATAGTTTGATTACCATGTTGCAAAATAATTGTTTTGCCATCTATGCCTATGATCTTCCCTGGGCCTTTCCATTCATTAGAATCGTCTCTCTTGTAGTATACTATGCCTCCTTGCTGAAAAATGACATCTGATGGCCATACATTATGTCTTAAAGCTCTGCGAATTCTTTCAGAGACTTCTGCTTCCAAAAAGGCTTTTCTACTGCTATGTAATGCATTTAAATGCTCAGCATAAGCAGAGCTAATTGTTGTCCCTTCCCAAGCTGGAGGCTGGTCATCTAAGATGGACAGAATTTTAAGGTTTCTACCAAACACTAATTGATAGGGACTATAGCCCCCAACCATCTGCAATGAATTTTTTGCATGTACCGCCCATGCTAAAGCTGAATTTAACTTGCAGTTTGGTCTATCCGCCAAAATTTTCCGGAGCATGTCATCTATTACCGTGTGGTTTCTTTCACACACACCATTACTAAATGGGCTTTCCGCAGCCGTATTCATAACTGTGATATTCACATTTTCACACATATCCCTAAACTCATCATTCGCAAATTCTCCTCCATTGTCCATAAGGAATTTTGACGGTGGGCCCATTCCTGTCTCTATCCATTTTGCCACGATTTGATCTAGAATTATGCTCTTTTCTTTACTTCGTACAATCATTGCTCGACTAAATCTGGTTGCTAAATCTACAAAATTCAAAATAAATATATTATTGGCTTTATCCCTGATCTTAAGGTCCATGGCCACAATGTCATTAAAATCCTTGGCCAAAGGTAAGGTTACTATCAGTCGTGCTGGTGTCCTTCTGTACTTCCTACAAACTTCACAGCGATCACTAACTTGTTCTATCAGTTTAGTATCGTCTTCATCCCTTACCCCTGCATCCTTTAATAAATTTTTCAGCCTCCAAGGAGACAGATGCGTAAATTGCATATGCAGTTTTAATACAACAAGATTTTTATCAGCTAAGCTAAAGTCCCATTTTCAACTGCCATTAACACATCCTTAACAACTGTACTTGAAATATTATTTGTCAGTAATGGAAAACAATCGTGTCCTGACTGTGTAAATTGTAAGTCCACCGTCTTTCCAAAAACTGTTGCCTTATCCTATTCCATATCCAGTTTCATGTGTGCTTTCTTCATCGACGGTCTGCTCAGAAGCAAAGGTATCTCACTTGATACAACATCCGTGCTAATGAAATGATTCACTCCGGCAATATTGCAAGGGATCACCACTCTTTTCAGCGACTTCAGAGTATTATCATCCCCAAACCTGAAACTTGTGGGACTTTCAAATTCCTTAATCTTGTTACAATTTTCAGCATTCAAGGAGTCCAGGTAACATTTTAACCAGTCAATTCCACACAGTAGATGTGCAGCCACTGTCCAATACAGCACAATTGAACAATTCTGCAACCGACACCCTCATTGCCGGTGTAAAACTACTCGTTAATAGGACAATGCCTTCTTTCTGGTCACTATCTTTTGCCTCTTCTGACTCTTGTGTGTCATGTGTCGCTTCAAACACTCTTATTATAACGTGTTAGGCAGTTGAAAGCATAATGGTATTGAAAGTCACATTGAAAACATCGATTTATCATACCCCGGGCATTTCTGGGGTTCATCTTCCTATTGTAGGTTCTAACTGGGTTTCTGTCTTCATACTTTCCGGGTCCCGATCTCCCTCTCTAGTCTTGGAACCTGTTTGTAGCCATGCGATTTCGCCATGCTGTTGGTAGTGTGTCTTCCATATTCTGCTTTATTGCAGGTTGACCTATTTGGGTCATCAGAGCCATCGGATTCGAATGTTTCCCCAGAAACTTTTTTTAAAGCTTCTGTCATCTGATCGAATAAGGTATCCTTATTCGCAAACTGAATTCCTGTCAAAACCAGGAGCCATGTTGCTCACTCTAGCACAGTCAAGTAATTTAAAGGCCAACACAGACTGTGGAAATTCCAGGTTGTGTTTCTGCAGCCTTTTATATAGTCTGCCAAACTCCATTGTATAATCTTCCATGGAGAATTCCTCTATTTTCCGGAACCTATCAAAATCCGACCATGGTTCATACGCACTTAACAAGTCATCCCTTTTATAAATCTTATCCATATAACGTAATAGAGTCTCCAGACCTTCTTCTGAGTCTAACTCTTCCAATTCCAGCTCAGAAAACACTTTGCGTCGGATTTTACTGTCATAAGGTAAAGAAAGAGCAAATGCCATACCTTGCTTTCTCTTTCCCAAGGCAGTTACCTTAGTCCACATAACTACTGCACTTCCCCATTGATCGTACGATCCCCTTTCAGAAAATAAGGGGGGGGTAGTCATATCCAGCCATCTCTTTTTTCTCATTCACTCCTTGGTTTGGTCTGGAAAAGTTGTATCTTTCAACCCTTCACACTTGCACAGCAACTGCTACCATTTGTTAGACATTTAGCTGCTGTAGTATAAAAAGTCAAAGGTTCTGCTGCTTTTCCACAAAACGCCTTTAATTCCTCCACAGACTTTGCACAAAACTTTTAACATCACATCACCTGACACAAGGGCCACCTGAAGCCCCTTTACATATCTGTGTCAATTATTGGATGCTTAACATAAATGAGACAACTAATTGGAATGTCTCTTAACCCATTACTTAACACAGGAAAACAGATTGAGTGCAGAATAGTTGCTTCACCCAAGTAGCAAGGAAAAAGTAAACCAATGGACTTAATTTGCTTGTTAGAAATATGCAACTTTGCATAAGAGGTATAATGTATGCCTCAAGAAGTAGAACAGTGAGAGAAAACCAAGTGATGCCAAATGAGAATGGAAGCAGAATTTCTTTAAGGTGGCCTGTGTAGACTTCTCAAAATTATGTTAATTGTAAGTATCACAGTGACCTGAACTTGCTCCATGTCACCTCTACTCGTATTCAAAATAGTACATTTACAAAATATTGACCTGGTTACAAGCAACAAAAGCAGTACCTGTTTACAGTATTATTCAATCCTAAGAATATTATTTAGGTCACTCAACTGGAAGATGGTGCTATCTCCAGACTTCAGATAAAAGACAATCACGTGTCCTAAACTTGCGTTCTAATAATATGTGAAAAAATTTAACACAAACTAATAAAGTAGAATCAGGAAACTGCAGAGGTTGGAGACTCTAGAAACAATGAGGATTATATAGACAAACAGTAAACGGACATTTTTGCATTACAACAAATTATAGTTCAACACTTTGAAAATAATCGACAAAAGAAGTCAAATAGCATATGATGTCTGTGGAAATTTAACATAAACATTAGTTGTAATAAATGCTTTTATTCATTTTTTTAAATAAACACAAATGCATTAAGATGACCTAACTAGATCCTTCAATGACAAGGTGAAACATACATTTTAGCCACCTGCACATTAAATGTAGTTGGTATTTTTAAAATAAACTTACCTGCAGCTGCATAACAACATAATTAAATCGGTCATTTCTTCCACAGCCAATGAATCTACAAACATGATCCTTCCCTATTGTAAAGAGGAAAAATTCAATCAACACTTGAGAGAATTTGACTCAGCTGAAACACGGTGCAGACACGCACTACAGGAAATTGCAATAATTGACAAACCCCAGGCATAATCCATCCAATTGCATTCACATCAATTTTTCATTCGAGCGCAGTAACACGGCGGCACTGTGGTTAGCACTGCTGCCTCACAGTGCCAGGGTCCCAGGTTCAATTCCAGTCTTGGGCGACTGTCTGTGTGGAGTTTGCACATTCCCCTCGCATCTCCTGGTTTTCCTTTGGGTGCTCCCATGTCCTCCCACACCCCCAAGTTTGCATGTTAGGTGGGTTGGCCGTAATAAATGCGCGAGGTAACAGGAATGAGCAGCGGAGTGGGTCCTTTTGGAGGGTCAGGGCAGACACGATGGGTCGTATGCCCTCCATTTGGACTGTAGGGATTCTATGGAATTCGGCAATTTACTATACAATAATTTGTAGTCTGTAGTCCATAGGCTACTAAACATTAATGATAGGGATGGAAAATCATAGAATCCCTACATAGAACCCTCAAGTGTAGAAGATGACCATTCGGCCCATTCAGTCTGCACTAACCGTCCAAAAGAGACTCCACCTAGGCCCACTTGACCACCTTATCCCCGTAACCTAACCTACACATCTTTGGATACTACGGCACAATTTAGCATGGCCAATCAAGCTAATGTGCACATCTTTGGACTGTGGGGAGGAAATCAGAGCACTCAGAGGAAACCCACAGAGACAAAGAGAAAACGTGCAAACTCCACAGAGAGTCACCCAAGGTGGGAATTGAGCCTGGGTCCCTAGCTCTGTGAGGCAGAGTACACTGTACCACATGCTGCCTATTCTACAACTGAAATTATCTCACCTCAGCGCTGCAAGATGAATTTGCCCTCAACTGCTTCATAAACTATAGAGTTGGATAAAATGCTCTTGAGATTTGGTAATATTTACAGGGATTTCGCCTTTCATATGCATATCAAGTTTACGAATCGTCAATGGCAAACAAAAAGGCTAGATAAACTTTGGTTAATCAGAACTTCCTTGTTTTGATGTCAGTACAACACATGACAAGTGACATTTTATTAAATGTTAGCCTAAACAGCTTAACAACGAGTGCCACAATGTAATCCACGCTGACAGGAAATACAAACCAGTTAAGCTAGCACGTCCCTGTTTTCTTAATAAACTCTTAAATGGATCAATTACTGGAGCATAGAAGGCTGAGGGGCGACCTGATTGGGGTGTAAAAAATAATGATGGGCATAGATAGGAAGGGATTTTTCTCCTTAACAGAGGGTCAATAACCAGGATGATTTAGAGGGGATGTGAGGAAAACCTTTACACCCAGAGGGTGGTTAGAATCTGGAACTGACTGCCTGAAAGGGTGGTAGAGGCAGGAACCCACGCATCATTTAAGTAGTATTTAGATGAGCACTTGAAATGGCAAGCGCTGGAAAATGGGATTAGGGTAGATTGCTGCATGATGCCTGGGGCAGACACGACGGGCCGAAGGGCCTATTTCCGCTCTGCAAAAACTCTGACTCGAATTACATTTGAAAGAACATTTATTGTCTAGTTTAGATAACACAAAAGCAGCACTTGGCTGTGAATGCATAAAATGAAAGCTTTGTGTTTACAAAAACGGAATACTTCTCAAATCATGGGAATTTGTCAAGAACTATGGAAATAATCTCTACACCAGCCTAAAACTACATAGGTTAGCTTGAAACCCTTTTCTTTCCCACTAACGCACAGGATGTGGGCCTTGGTAGCAAGGCCAGAATTTGTTGCTCATTCCAAATTGCCCTTGGAAAGCAGTTAAGAGTCAACCACGTTATTGTGGACCTGAAGTCACATGTAGGCCAGATTAGTTACGGATTGATATCCTTTCTTCTCTATTCAGCAGACTTCCTTCCCTAAAGAACATCAGTGAACCAGATGGGTATTTATCACAATCAATAAGTTTCTTGATTACCATTACTGAAACTAGCTCTCAATTTCAGATTTTAAAAAAAGTAATTTGATTAAATTCCACCAGCCGTCTAGCTGGGATTGAACCCATGCATTAGCACAAGTCAGGTGTCATTACCACAATGCCACCATGTCTTTCCCATCACTCTGATGGACATTTTGCTGTGCAAATCATTAATCTATCTGTTACTGACATCATCATCCATCTTTCATCAAAATATTTCTGAATATGTACATGTGTACACTGAAAGTAAGTGAGAACTGGTTGGGAGGTAGGAGACGGAGAAGAGAGATAGGAAGAATGCATGCCAATGCAGTATGTGACATGTGCTGTTCTTCAGGTGTCTGTTCTGGTGCCTCAGTATTTTACCTTGTATCTCAATAACAAAGGAACAGAGAACTGCATCTCCAAGTTTTCAAATTACACTAAGTTGGGAGGCACAGAAAAATTATGTAGATAGATGAAAGCAGGAAGTTACAAATTGGCATTAACAGAGTAGAACATACATAGAACATACAGTGCAGAAGGAGGCCATTCGGCACATCGAGTCTGCACCGACCTTCTTAAACCCTCACTTCCACCCTATCCCCATAACCCAATAACCCCTCCTAACCTTTTTGGTCACGAAGGGCAATTTATCATGGCCAATCCACCTAACCTGCACGTCTTTGGACTGTGGGAGGAAACCGGAGCACCCGGAGGAAACCCACGCAGACACGGGGAGGACGTGCAGACTCCGCACAAACAGTGACCCAGCAAGGAATCGAACCTGGGGCCCTGCGCTGTGAAGCCACAGTGCTATCCACTTGTGCTACCGTGCTGCCCCAAGAGTAATTGATCGACAGACTACAGTAGATAAGAGTTCAATGTGCAGAAGTGCAAGGTCTTCAATGTTGGATCCAAGAATTACAAACCAAAATATTTCACACTGGCGAGTGACAGAAATCAGTGTCCAAAGGATTTGGGAATCCAGGCATACAAATCACTAAAATCGTCTGCACAGGATGGAATACAACACAGAGGAAGTGATGTTTCAGTTGCACAAGGCCCAACTCAGATCCATTCTGGAGTAGTGTATTCATTTTATGATTCCATATTTAAGAGATTCTCTGAAAAGGAAGAATATGGAAGGCTACGAGAGAAGGTGGACGAGTGGCACTCTCCTTCAGAAAGCCATACAGACACAGGGCTAAATGACATCCTTCTGTGCTATAACCATTCTAGGATCCTATTATAAAAGCAAATTACTGCGGATGCTGGAATCTGAAACCAAAGAGAAAATGCTGGAAAACCTCAGCAGGTCTGGCAGCATCTGTAGGGAGTGAAGTGGGTGAAGGCAGAAGTGGGGCTTAAAGGAGGCTGGACAGGGGGAGGGTTTTAAAGTCTAAAGCAGATTTAGCAAAAAGATACTCCCTAACAAAACCCAGGAAAAGAATGACAGTCAGTTAGGTGAAACAAAGAAACTAGGAGCAGGAGCAGGCCATTTGAGCCTGCTCTGGCATTCAATATCATGGCTGATCCATATTCCTGCTTTCTCCCCAGAGTTCTTGCAGCTGTGCTGGCATGAATTACCAGCAATGCAATTTTTTCTCCCTTTTAAAAAAAAAAGTGGGGCAGAAAACATCCTTCAACAGACATTTTTCTTGTAATACTTGTAATAAATTGCTTCTTCTTGTAATAAAGTTGGTTACCAATAATTACAGAAAATATTACTGTACTTCATTTGCCTGGTATTGCACATTGACATAACATGGCTCACTCTCTCTCACACACACACATACTATTTACAATAGAGCAACGGTGTACAACACAGTACAGCACAAAAACAACTAACCTAGAGCAGAATAAACTTCAGCAAACACCTCATTAAGGAATGGATCAGTTGCCGACCTCACCCCCACCAGCAGTGAATCAAAGAACAGTGAGTTATGTAATTTTGCAATTCCTGAGATCCAAATATCATAAACTTGCTGAATTTTTAGAAACCTTTAGTTCAAATATCCAACCTATTTCATGTATATAATAACTAACAGTTTAATATAAGCTGCAGTGAGTAAAGTTACCAGAGTTCCAGGTGACCATAGGCTGCTTTCCCCTTTGAGGGGGAGGACTGACTGGTGCTGATTTAACCTGAGGATCACCACACCTCGGAGAGGGGCACAATTGAGAAGGCCTTCATGAATAACACAATCGGTACGAGAATTAAACCCACGCTGTTGGCCTCGCTCTGCACACCGAGAAATGCCTGACAATAACTCCAGGACCCAAAATGATGGCAGAGCCAGCAAAAGCCTGGTGAGAAGGAACAGTATGGTGGCAAACCACGAGCGAGTCGGAGACAGCCACACCTGAGTGTGCTTGGTTGCTGGGACCCACACCGGACTATCCACCGATAAGCGAGTGGATGGAACCCTTGACTCAGGAGCTCCAGAAACACAGATGCCATTAAGCTGGAAATGATGACACAGTGATACCCTGGTCCCTTTCAAGGTGGCGTTGGAGATAAGAACATAAGAACTAGGGAGCAGGAGTAGGCCATATGGCCCTCGAGCCTGCTCCGCCATTCAATGAGATCATGGCTGATCTTTTGTGGACTCAGCTCCATTTTCCGGCCCGAACACCATAACCTTTAATCCCTTTATTCTTCAAAAAACTATCTGTCTTTATCTTAAAAACATTTAATGAAGGAGCCTCAACTGCTTCATTGGGCAAGGAATTCCATAGATTCACAACCCTTTGGATGAAGAAGTTCCTCCTAAACTCAGTCCTAAATCTACTTCCTCTTATTTTGAGGCTATGCCCCCTAGTTCTTCTTTCACCCGTCAGTGGAAACAACCTGCCCGCATCAATCCTATCTATTCCGTTCATAATTTTATATGTTTCTATAAGATTCCCCCCCTTATCCTTCTAAATTCCAACGAGTACAGTCCCAGTCTCCACAACCTCTCCTCGTAATCCAACCCCTTCAGCTCTGGCATTAACCTAGTGAATCTCCTCTGCACACGCTCCAGTGCCAGTACATCCTTTCTCAGGCAAGGAGACCAAAACTGAACGCAATACTCCAGGTGTGGCCTCACTAACACTTTATACAATTGCAGCATAACCTCCCTAGTCTTAAACTCCATCCCTCTAGCAATGAAGGACAAAATTCCATTCGCTTTCTTAATCACTTGTTGCACCTGTAAACCAACTTTTTGCGATTCATGCACTAGCACACCCAGGTCTCTCTGCACAGCAGCATGTTTTAATAGTCTATCTTTTAAATAATAATCCCATTTGCTGTTATTCCTACCAAAATGGATAACCTCACATTTGTCAACATTGTATTCCATCTGCCAGACCCTAGACCATTCACTTAACCTGTCCAAATCCCTCTGCAGACTTCCGGTATCCTCTGAACTTTTTGCTTTACCACTCATCTTAGTGTCGTCTGCAAACCTGGATACATTGCCCTTGGTCCCCAACTCCAAATCATCTATGTAAATTGTGAACAATTGTGGGCCCAACATTGATCCCTGAGGGACACCACTAGCTACTGATTGCCAACCAGAGAAACACCCATTAATCCCAACTCTTTGCTTTTTATTAATTAACCAATCCTTGATCCATGCTACTACTTTACCCTTAATGCCATGCATCTTTATCTAATGCAGCAACCTTTTGTGTGGCACCTTGTCAAAGGCTTTCTGGAAATCCTGATATACCACATCCATTGGCTCCCCGTTATCTACCGCTCTGGTAATGGCCTCAAAAAATTCCACTAAATTAGTTAGACATGACCTGCCCTTTATGAACCCATGCTGCGTCTGCCCAATCGGGCAAATTCCATCCAGATGCCTCGCTATTTCATAGATTTCATAGAATTTACAGCGCAGGAGGCCGCCATTCGGCCCATCGAGACTGCACCGGCTCTTGGAAAGAGCACCCCACCTCCACCCTATCCCCATAACCCAGCAACCCCACCTATCACTAAGGGCAATTTCGACCCTAAGGGCAATTTATCATGGCCAATCTACCTCACCTGCACATCTTTGGACTGTAGGTGGAAATCCACGCATACACGGGGAGAACGTGCAGACTCCACACAGACAGTGACCCAAGCCGGGAATCGAGCCTGGGACCCTGGAACTGTGATGCAGGAATTAGTTCCTGCATTGGGTGCAGACAGGGTTGGTATATGAGGAGAGGAGGTTATGGTGTGTCATTGGTGCCTTTGGTACTGCTAGAGTCGAGGGAGATGTATATTGGTGCCTCCTGAACTCTCGGGGTAATTGCGAACTGAGTTGACATGGGAAGGTGTTCACATTTTTCCAGGTTTTCATGGCTTCATCCTTGGTCTCTGCTGGGGCTCTAGAGACATCTAGTTATGTCAAATGATTGTTCCTTCCTGTCATTCTCTGTATTCACATATATATAGATTTGTTTTTCTCCTTTCTTACTGCAATGTATTATTTTGTAGCATTTTCTAAAATATAAAACCTGAATAAGCATACTTGCAAAATAATACATAAAAACAAAATACTACAGATGCTGAAGTCAAAAATTGGAACAAGTCAGATTCTTCTTTGCTGATAGATTCCAGCATCTTCCCTACTACCGAAGTTAAGCTCACTGGCCTATAATTACAGGCGTTCTGCCTACCTCCGTTTTTAAACAGTGGTGTCACGTTTGCTAATTTCCAATCCGCCGGGACCACCCCAGAGTCTAGTGAATTTTGGTAAATTATCATTAGTGCATTTGCAATTTCCCTAGCCATCTCCTTTAGCACTCTGGGATGCATTCTATCAGGGCCAGGAGACTTGTCTACCCTTAGCCCCATTAGCTTGCCCATCACTACCTCCTTAGTGATAGCAATCATCTCGCGGTCCTCACTTGTCATAGCCTCATTTACATCAGTCACTGGCATGTTATTTGTGTCTTCCATTGTGAAGACCGACCCAAAAAACCTGTTCAGTTCCTCAGCCATTTCCTCATCTCCCATTATTAAATCTTAACACCTCGATCAGTAACCTCTCCCAAGTTATATTTCCTCTCAACTTTTCTCCTAATTTTCCTGGTCGTTGAGCCCATATTTTCATGTAACAACCTGCTGCATCGCTTACTATTTGTGTTTTAACTTCCCGTTTTACTCCTTTTAGTATTACTGGGCCTATTCACTGAGCTTCCCTCAGTCACTACACCTTGTACTGTCGCCCTTTTTGATTTTTGACTGTGGCTTCTGTGCCTTACACTTTACCCCTTACTGCCTTTTGCTTCTGTCCCTGTTTTACTACCTTCCGACTTCCTGCATTGGTTCCCATCCCCCGCCACATTAGTTTAAACCCTCCCCAACAGCTCTAGCAAACACCCCCCTAGGACGTCGGTTCCAGCCCTGCCCATGTGCAGACCGCCCGGTTTGTACTGGTCCCATCTCCCCCAAAACCGATTCCAGAGCCCCAGGAATTTGAATCCCTCCCTCTTGCACCATCTCTTGAGCCACGCATTCATCCTATCTATCCTGACATTCCTACTCTGACTAGCTCGTGGCACTGGTAGCAATCCTGAGATTACTACCTTTGAGGTCCTACTTTTTAGTTTAACTCCTAACTCCCTGAATTCAGTTTGTAGGACCGCGTTCCGTTTTTTACCCATATCGTTGGTGCCTATGTGCATACGACAGCTGGCTGTCCCCCCCCCCCCGAATGTCCTGCAGCCGCTCCGAGACATCCTTGACCCTTGCACCAGGGAGGCAACATTCCATCCTGGAGTCTCGATTGCGTCCGCAGAACCGCCTGTCTATTCCCCTTACGATTGAGTCCCCTATCACTATAGCCCTGCCATTCTTCTTCCTGCCGAGCTGCGCAGCAGAGCCAGCCACGGTGCCATGAAGCTCGCTGCTGCTGCCTTCCCCTGGTGAGCCATCTCCCCCAACAGTATCCAAAGCGGTATATCTGTTTTGCAGGGAGATGACCGCAGGGGACACCTGCACTGCCTTCCTACTCTTGCTTTGACTTTTGGTCACCCATTTTCTATCTCCCTCAGTAACTTTCACCTGCGGTGTGACCAACTCGCTAAACATGCTATCCATGACGTCCTCAGCATCGCGGATGCTCCAAAGTGAGTCCATCCGCAGCTCCAGAGCAGTCAGGCGGTCTGACAGGAGCTGCAACTGAACACACTTCTTGCACGTGAAGGAGCCAGGGACAGTGGACGTGTCCCTGAGCTCCATCATCGTACACGAGGAGCATGACACGGGTCTGGGATCTCCTGCCATGTCTTAAATCTTTGGTTAACTTCAACAACTACAATTATTTTTTAAAACACAAAGAAAAAATAAATAAATATACCAATGAAAAGAAAAAGCAGAAAAACTACTTACCAGTCACTTACCTCCTCCCCCCAAGTTTCGAATACCCACCTAGCTTCAAATTCCCAAACTCACTCTTAGCTGTGTCTCACTCTGGCTGTGCCTTCTCTGGCTCACTGGGAGAACTCACTGGGAGTGAGTTACAAGTTGCTCTTTTAAATTGGCCTGAGTTGACTTCCCTCCCCCACCTGCTTTTAGATCAAAGTAGATTACGGTGACTGACAGAGCGGCGACTGGAAGCACAGGAGGCAACAATGAGGGATCTAGAGAAAGTGGCGGCAGACCAGAGTAATCCAATCGCCTCCCTGGAAACAGAAATGGCAAGGTTGGTGGCAACGCAAGGGACACTGAAGGAGGATCAGTCCCGCAGCCAGAATCTCCATATCATGGGCCTACCAGATGGCATCGAGGGCAGGGACCCCACAGAATATGTGGCCCAGATGCTGGGTAAACTGGTCGGAATGGAGAGGTTTCCCAAATCCCCGGAGATAGACAGAGCCCACAGGTCACTCCGGCCAAAACCTAAAAAGAGGGTGCAGCCAAGGGCGGTGATCAGCACTGTTGCTTCACAGCCCCAGGGTCAAATCCCGGCTTGGGTCACTGTCTGTGTGGAGTCTGTATGTTCTCCTCGTGTCTGCCTGGGTTTCCTCCGGGTGCTCCAGTTTCCTCCACAAGTCCCGAAAAACGTGCTTGTTAGGTGAATTGGATGTTCTGCAATCTTCCGCGGTGTACCTGAACAGACACTGGAATGTGGCGACTCGGGGCTTTTCACAGTAACTTCATTGCAATGTTAATGTAAGCCTATTTGTGACACTAATAAAGATTATTATTAATATCAAAGGTACACCGATATCAGAATCATTGAATCATAGAATTGAGTGTGCAGGAGGCCATTCGGTCCATCGAGTCTGCACCGGCCCTTGGAAAGAGCACCTTGTTTTCACCCATGCCTCCAGCCTATCCCCGTAACCCAGTAAGACCCCCTGACCTTTTGGACACTAAGGGGCAATTTAGCATGGCCAATCCACCTAACCTGCACATCTTTGGGTTGTGTGTTGAGACCCACACCAGACACAGTGAGAATGTGCAAACTCTACAGGGACAGTGACCTGGGTCCGGGATCGAACCCGGGTACTCAGCAGCAAGATTCAGCAGTGCTAATCACTGCGCCATCGTGCCGTCCCAGTGAAAAAAGACTTGATGCGAATCATAAACTACTATGCCTACTTCTAAGGCTCTCTCAACCTCTCTGAATATATGTGGCCCAGATGCTGGATAACCTGGTCGGAAAGCAAAGTTTTCCCAAATCCCCGGAGATAGACAGAGCCCACAGGTCACTCTGGACAAAACCTAAAAAGGGGGAGCATCTTCAGTACATCGTCTCCATGTGAAACCTTGATTTCAGCAGTCTGGGCAGACATTTTCTGCAACCAATGGCTCTTCATCATGGGACACTTCACAGCTTATTTTCAATAAATTCAATTTGTTTGCAAATCTCTAATATAATTGACTGTGATGTGCTGGAGACTGCAACTTCCCATTTGTTAAAAAAACTGGCTCTGTGCATATTCTTTGTTATCTATAATTTAGACATTTCCTCTTCATATATTTCTGTACTAGATTATGTCTTCCAGTCATTTTATATATTGTTACAGGTGCGTCGATGCCAAATACTAATATTTAGTCTGCTGGACCTCGATGGGACAGACAGCTGCAAGCCTGCTGATGTCAAGAATATTATATATATATATGCACGCACACAAAAAAGCCAGCCAGCCTTTTACAGGGAGCTGCCTCTTAATATTATTTTCTTACCTCCCCAAAAAACTCCTCTCGCTTTTAATACTCTCCTTCAGTGCGGTGTCAGGTTGGATTTGACCGAGGGCTGTGTACTACAACGTGATAAATCATATTGCCATATTCAAGAAGATCTTCCATACAAAATACAGAATATCTGTGCTGGTTGGCAGCACTGTTTTCAATCATACAAATAAATACGGGGAATAAAGAAAGAAAGGATTTATTGTTTCATGTGAATCCAGAATCCAAAGTCCAATGTGTACTCCTTCACAGAGGATGGCAGGTTGAAAGCTGAGGCTGGATATTTCATTTTTGAAACAGGGAGGACTTCCACGATGGGATAGACATGCAGAGGTGCATTAGTCTCATCAGCAATGGCACAGAATTCAAAAATTCCAGTAGAAAGTGTAGCTGGGGCCGGGTAATTAAACATGGATAAGCCTTTTTTCAGTTTGCTGCTAGATAGATGGAAATGAAAAATGAAATGAAAATCGCTTATTGTCACGAGTAGGCTTCAATGAAGTTACTGTGAAAAGCCCCTAGTTGCCACATTCCGGCGCCTGTCCGGGGAGGCTGGTACGGGAAGATGGCAGACTGATTTGCAGCACAACAAGACAGTATGGTTCTCTCAGCTCGGGGGAGGTTTATGCTCCATGACTTTCACCTCCCCACATTGGCATTAACAAAAGGTGTATATTCCTTTGTCTGGGTTATTGGGATTGTTATTGTCCCAACCATCGAAAGGAGGTTGGAGCGTCATTTTTCCTAGCAGACTGGAAGATTTCAGTCGCCAGGCCTGGTTTATGAAATCTGGGTGACTTTTGTATAATTCCCTTTGCATTTGGGTCTCTGCAGCCCGCAGGATCATGAGCATATCTTCACAGATAACAAAGTGTCAGCTTCTCTGATATGGCCAGAAAGTTGCTTTTGTTTGAAAGTCACAGTCAAACATGCTTCAGTTATTTTAAAGTCGTTGCCTAGTGTCTTAAATTTTAGAAGTAAGCCATCAGAATATCCATACATTTTATAAAAATATGAAGTGCGAGATCGGAGTTCCCTGACAATGTCCATAAATCCAAATTTTCAAGAGCAGATTTTCATTCTCGTGCATTTTTAAAAAAAATTGAGATAGCCAAAATATTAGCAGATACTGATTATTTCAGTTTAGCACTCTAAAGATTCTGTTTCCTATAATTATAGTTGATCTATAAATTCCAACCAATTAGTTCACGGTTATTTTATTAACTTAAGCAAATTACACTTGGAGATATAACAAACACTGCTCATTTTTGATGGAGAATATGTAATAAACAAGAGAGCGTAAACTTTTCAACAAGCCTCCTGTATTAAAAAATTATGTACTTAATGTTAAAGAGGAAAAGTCCTTTTCATTGAGGAAGCATTTTTAAAAACTAATTCATTGTGACTAAGCCTTACTTTTTAAATGTGTTATTTCCATGCAATCACCACCGGTATTTATACTGGTGATGAGTACTCTTTCAAAAAATTGATAGAAGTGGAAATATCCTCCTTGCAAAATGCTATTAAAATAACTTTATCTTATCTATTCAAGCAGGGTAATGCAAATCCATTCTGCTCGTGTAATACTGAGCAAGTATCACACCAACTCTCGGCAATGCAGGTGTAGTTCAGATCCAGCTTTAAAGGGTTCAGGTGATATTAACTCCAGCGACTGGCTGACCATGAAGGTCTTGTGGCACAGTGTGTAGAGTCCCTGCCTGAGACAGAGTTCTAGGTTCAAGTTCCATCGCAGGACAAGGAGGCCAAACAGGTTGAGTGTCAACCTGCAAAACCTTCCTACAGTCCATCCAATGGCTGGTACTAAGAACGGGAGAGACTCCTGGTCAGCCAATCATGATGCAGAGTGGCGCCCCTCAAGCAATTCACATCTCTGCAACACTGTTGCAGGAGTAACTAGCTATGCAAACCGCCAAAGGTCTGCCTTAGTGTGTACCACTAGGTGCAGGAAGAGAACTGGAATTGGAACCAGCTGACCAGAATTTACATGTGTCAAAATGTATTAATCACAAATTTATTGAAGATAGTCTTAAATCCTTCCACATAATTAAATGCAATTTAGGTTAATTCCTAATTAAGGTTCAAGAAGTGAACAGAAATGTTACCAACCACATTAAAATAGTAACCAGACACTTTACCACAAGTACTAAACTCAACTGTTGAGACCCCACAATATATTCTCATCTTAAAGTTTTCACTATTCTACATCTCAAAAAAGCAGAATGTGATAATGAAATGCTTCTGGTACTTCCTATGGTCTATGTGGCTCTCGTGATCTTGTAGAAATAATGCAGAGATTTGGGAAGAAAATACAAAGCTACAATTTGCAATTTCTGATGGTAGACTGATGCAGTGTCCTTGCAATCCTAGTGCTGGAGTCATTTCTTTCGAGCTAACAGAATCGCACCTGGTGAGCTGTGCTGCTTACTTATTTCTAGTTTGTAAGTCAACTGGAATTAACTCAAAACTGCCATTTGAATTCTATGCAGAATTACAATACAACTTTTCATTAGGTATGGAAAATTAGTACCTTTTTTTTTTAATGGTAGTTAACACTCAGGGATACTGTTTTAATGAGATGTGTACTCATGAGTTTATAATCAAAAATTGCTATCCAAATAGGGATAAATGTCAGCTGATGGACCATTAGGTATAATACTAACCACCCTTTGAGTTTAATCATATTGGCTAACAACTTGTGTCATCAAGTCCTGTTTACCCATCGCTCATTCATTTGCTCACCGACATTGGCTCCTGCTAAGCATCACCTCGCTTTAAAATTCTCACCCGCATTTTCAAATCCCTTGTGGCCAAATCTCCTTCAGTCCCACACGCCTTCGAGATATCTGTGCTCCTCCAGTTCTGGTCTCATGAGCATCCTTGATTTTAAACATTCCCTCAACATTTGGTGACAGAGTCTTCAGCTACCAAGGCCTGAAGCTTTGAAACTCTCTCCCCAAACCTCATTGCCTCCTAACAACGCAGTTGTACCTACACCACAAAGATTGCAGTGTTCTGAACAGACAACTCACCATCTACTTCTCTAGTATAATCAGGGATTGGCTATAAATCCTGGCCCTGCTACGTCCTACAAACAAATAAAAAGGAATCTCTTTCCTCCATGCTCTTAAACACTCATCACTTTGATCACTCTGGCCTAAGGTGTGGTTCAATATCAAAGTGTTTAATGCTCCTTTGAAGTGCCTTACAATCTTTCACTACATCTTTTACTACATTAAATACAATAAGTTGTGAAACCATTGTTGTGAAAACAGTTTATAACAAAATCTAGGTGTCTTATTTAAACAAAGTCAAGATTATCAGTGAACAGGTTCTTAAGTCACATTATTTGAGGGCCATGAAAGCATTGAGAGAGGCTAAAAGCTTCCATTTTCCCCAAACTTCAAATCAGAAAAACAGCAAGCAAGTGCAGCTGTACCAAAAGCAAGAAACTACAGATGCTGAAAATTGGAAATAAAAACAGAAAATGCTGGAAGTACTCAGTTGATCAGGCAGTAGCAGTGGAGAGAAAAAACACAGGTTATTTGTTTTTTAAATTCATTCATGCGAATATGGCCATTGCTGGCTGAGCCAGAATTTATTGCTATTCCCAACTGCCCTTGAGAAAGTGGTGGTGTAGCCATCTGGGATGGCCACTTACATCTAGGTACAGGGAAACTCACAAAGCCTAGTGGGTAAAATGGACAAGCCAAGACTCAGGCAGGCCTGAAAATGTATATTTGCAACCAAGTCCAGACGGTATTGAAACTCCGAACAATTAGCATTTTGATGGGCCGATTAGCATTTGATGGCCCATCTCCACCAGAACAAAGGACTGGTACTCGAGCGACCGGTACAGTCCCAGACATTCGGCGCCACTCGCGTAAACAATGGGGTTAGTGACCGCTTGGGACACGCCCAACCATCCAGATCCCTGCCCACTTATTGGTTAGGAATCGAAGGGAGTGATCGGGGATCACCCAATTAGTGGGGTCCAAACTGAAGGACCGCCCAAAAGTGTGAGAAAACCCCCAAGTATAAGAAGAGTTCACCACATATTCGTCCTCTCTTGGACCTGGTACTCGGTCACGACCATCTCCAATTGCAGCAACACCAGAAGCAAGTCCAAGTTCAACGCTCGCTACCAGACGGATGAGCCTAGCTGAGCAGCAGTTAGTCCTTCAAACTCGATAGATCCAGAATCGAACAGAGCGCACCGTTTCTCTGACCTAAGCCGGGTGCCTGAAGTTAAGTACAGGTTGTCTTAGTCAATAGGTGTAGTCAACTAGTAGTGTTTATGTTGCATGACTAATTGTGTGTAAATAAAGTACCCTTGACCATGAACTAACTAACTGGTGTTTGGCTCTTTGATCGATAGCCGGTTGAACCTTTGATACCTGGCGACTCTGAGCATTAGAACATAGATCTCAAAAGAAAGCAGCGCACACTTACTAATTGCCATAATTGGAACAGAGCCATAGGAAAAGACAACAGTGGTGAGCTGCCTTCTTGAACAGCTACAGTCCATGCGTACCCAGGAGTACGATTATGAGAGTCCTCGGATTTTGACCCAATTACAGTGAAGGAACAATGATATATTTCCAAGTCAGGGTGGTGTGTGACTTAGAAGGGAACTTCAGGTGATGGTGTCCCCATGTATCTGCTGCCCTTTTCCTTCAAGGTGGTAGTTTGTCAGTTTGGAAGGTGCTGTCACAGGAACCTTGGTGAATTGCAGAAGTGCGTTTTGTATATAGCACACTCCGTTGTTGTGGTGTCGATGGTGGAGGGAGTAAATGTTTATTGTGTTAGATGGTATGCCAATCCTTGTCCTGAGCATGCCTTGAGTGTTGGGAGTTGCACTCATCCAAGCAAGTGGTGAGTATTCCATCACATTCCTGACTTGTGCCTTGTAGATGGTGGACATGCTTTGAGGAGTCAGGAAGTGTTCATCTCACAATCCCCAACCTCTTGAGCTGCTCTTGTAGCTACAGTATTTCTATGGCTGTTCCTGGAATGGAACATTTAAGTTCGGAAGAGAGGTTTGATTGGCTTGGGTTGTTTTTGCTGGAGCAGAAAAGACAACCTGATCGAGGTGTACAAGATTATGAGGAGCATGGATAGAGTGGATAGGAAGCAATTGTTCCCCTTAGTTGAAGACTCAGTTACGAGGAGAAACAAGCTCAAAGAGAGGGGCAGGAGTTTTAGAGGTATTGGAGGAAAAATCTTTTTACCCAAAGGGTAAAAGGGGATGGTCTGAAATGCACTGTCTGGGAAGGCAGTAGAGGCGAGTTGCCTCACATCCTTTAAAAATTACCTGGACCTCTACAAGGACATCACTAGAGGAACTGACAGAGAAGTTCCAGCTGACCAATGGAAACAAATTAAGATGCATGCAAGTTTAAAACTTTGTGCGTAAGGAAACAAAGACATTCTCACGGCCACCGCAACAATCGCTATTACATAGAACACGGAACATACAGTGCAGAAGGAGGCCATTCGGCCCATCACGTCTGCACCGACCCACTTAAGCCCTCACTTCCACCCTAGCCCCATAACCCAACAACCCCTCCTAAACTTTTTTTGGTCACCAAGGGCAATTTATCACGGCCTGTCCACCTAACCCGCACGTCTTTGGACTGTGGGAGGAAACCGGAGCACCCAGAGGAAACCCACGCAGACACAGGGAGAACGTGCAGACTCCACACAGACAGTGACCCAGCGGGGAATCGAACCTGGGACCCTGGCGTTGTGAAGCCATAGTGCTAGCCACTTGTGCTACCGTGCTGCCCTATTGGAGGACCTACTGGATGCAGATAGGAAGGTCACTGATGAAGCAGCTGATGGTTGGGCCTAGGATACTACCCACCAAGGATAGTGTCCTACCCTGCAGTGATGTCCCAGTTCTGAGATAATTGACGTTCAAAAACCACAACAATCTTCCAATGTGTTAAGTACGACTCCAACCAGTGGAACGTTTCCCCCCTGACTTCCATTAACTTGAGTTTGCTGAGATTCTTTGAAGCCACATATGGTCAAATGCTGCCTTGATGTCAAGGGCAGGCATTCTCATCACCTCTAGAGTCCAGCTCTTTTGTCTATGTTTGGATGAAGGTTGCCCAGACAGGCCCAAAATAAGTGTCAATGAGCAGATTGTTGTTCAGTAAGTGTCTGCTAAATAACACTGTCAATGGCACTTCCATTTACTTTGCTGATGATTAGGTGTGAACTAAAGGGGCAGTAGACAGCTAGGTTGGATTTGTCCTGATTCTTGTGAACCGGACATACTGGGCAATTTTCCACATTGCTGGGTAGATGGCAGTGTTGTGACTGCACTGGAACAGCTTAGCTAGAGATGTGGTTAGCTCTGGAGCATAGGTCATCAGCACTATTCCTCGAATGTTTTCAGGGAGTATCTAGTGTCTTCAATGTTTCTTGATGTCACATGGAGTGAATCAAATTGGCTGAAATCTGGCATCCCTGATGCTGGGGTCCTCAGGAGGAGGTGGAGATGGATCAGCCAATTGGCACTGCTGGCTGAAGGTGGTTTCAAACATTTCAGCATTATCTTTTGCATTCATGTGCTGGTCTCCCCTATCAATAAGGATGAGGATATTTGAGGATCCTCCTCCAATTAATCGTTCAATTAATTTCCACCATTCACAACTGGATGTGGCAGGACTGCAAAGCTTAGATCTGATCCATTGATTGTAGAGTCTCTCAACTCTGTATTGTTTGCTGCTTCCACGGTCTAGCATGCAACTAGTCCTATGTTGTAGCTTCATCAGGTTGACACCTCATTTTAGGCGTGCATGGTGGTGCTCCTCATATGCTCTCTGCACTCTTCATTGAACCAGGGTTGATTCACTGGCTTGAAGATAACAATAGAGTGGGAGGTATGCTGGGCCTGGAGAGTTGCAGATTGTGGTTGTCTGCAATTCCACAGAAGCATCTAAGCTAGGTATACCTTTCCAGGTCTCATGGGTGCAATAGCCCACACACAATCTTTGTTTTCAATCTAAGAGCACAGATATAATTTCAATGCTCACCATTGCATGTGCAGTACGATCATTAACCAGTAGGAGAGAGAAGCTAAAGCAATTCCTACTAAGCATCGTGATTTTTGGGGGGGGGGGGGGGGGGGGGTTAAGTGTCGAGCAATGAACACTTTCAATGAGGTGTATTTACAACGTTCCGTCAGAGCTTTAGAGAACATCTTTCAAATCGGTAAACTTTCAAATCCATTAACAAACAGAAGTAAATTCCGACGGATGCAACCTGTGCAGATTTATTTTTTGTTCTCGAGTATTCAGCATAGCTGCAATTTCAACACTTTAATGAGACCATACCACAGAAACATCTATCTATTTAGAATTTTCACCATTATAAATATTTTTTCCACTATTTCAGCTCAGAAGTACTTTTAAAAAAAAAATCTTTTTCTTGGCATTTCCCATATTAAGAACATAGAACATAGAACGATACAGCGCAGTACAGGCCCTTCGGCCCACGATGTTGCACCGACATGGGAAGTCAAAAACTAAAGGCCATCTAACCTACACTATGCCATTATCATCCATATGCTTCTCCAATAAACTTTTAAATGCCCTCAATGTTGGCGAGTGCACTACTGTTGCAGGTAGGGCATTCCACGGCCTCACCACTCTTTGCGTAAAAAACCTACCTCTGACCTATATCTATTACCCCTCAATTTAAGGCTATGTCCCCTCGTGCTAGTCACCTCCATCCGTGGGAGAAGGCTCTCACTGTCCACCCTATCTAACCCTCTGATCATTTTGTATGCCTCTATTAAGTCACCTCTTAACCTTCTTCTCTCTAACGAAAACAACCTCAAGTCCATCAGCCTTTCCTCATAAGATTTTCCCTCCATACCAGGCAACATCCTGGTAAATCTCCTCTGCACCCGTTCCAAAGCTTCCACGTCCTTCCTATAATGAGGCGACCAGAACTGTACGCAATACTCCAAATGCGGCCGTACTAGAGTTTTGTACAACTGCAACATGACCTCATGGCTCCGGAACTCAATCCCTCTACCAATAAAGGCCAACGCACCATAGGCCTTCTTCACAACCCTATCAACCTGGGTGGCAACTTTCAGGGATCTATGTACATGGACACAGAGATCCCTCTGCTCATCCACACTACCAAGAATTTTACCATTAGCCAAATATTCCGCATTCCTGTTATTCTTTCCAAAGTGAATCACCTCACACTTCTCCACATTAAACTCCATTTGCCACCTCTCAGCCCAGCTCTGCAGCTTATCTATGTCCCTCTGTAACCTGCAACATCCTTCCGCACTGTCTACAACTCCACCGACTTTAGTGTCGTCTGCAAATTTACTCACCCATCCTTCTGCGCCCTCCTCTAGGCCATCTAACCCGTGACTGCGTGGGTTTCCTCCGGGTACTCCGGTTTCCTCCCACAGTCCAAAGATGTGCAGGTTGGGTGGATTGGCCATGACAAATTGTCCAAAATTCTATGATTAACCTAGGACAAAAGTTCGGCGCAACATCGTGGGCCGAAGGGCCTGTTCTGTGCTGTATTTCTCTATAATCTATAATCTAAATTTGTAAAAATGACAAACAGCAACGGTCCCAGTACAGATCCTTGTGGTACGCCACTCGTAACTGAACTCCATTCTGAGCATTTCCCATCAACCACCACTCTCTGTCTTCTTTCAACTAGCCAATTTCTGATCCACATCTCTAAATCACCCTCAATCCCCAGCCTCCGTATTTTCTGCAATAGCCGACCGTGGGGAACCTTATCCAACGCTTTACTGAAATCCATATACACGACGTCAACTGGTCTACCCTCGTCTACCTGTTCAGTCACCTTCTCAAAGAACTCGATAAGGTTTGTGAGGCATGACCTACCCTTCACAAAACCATGCTGACTATCCCTAATCATATTATTCCTATCTAGATGATTATAAATCCTATCTTTTATAATCCTCTCCAAGACTTTACCCACAACAGACGTGAGGCTCACCGGCCTATAGTTATCTCTACTCCCCTTCTTGAACAAAGGGACCACATTTGCTATCCTCCAGTCCTCTGGCACTATTCCTGTAGCCAACGATGACATAAAAATCAAAGCCAAAGGCTCAGCAATCTCTCCCTGGCTTCCCAGAGAATCCTAGGATAAATCCCATCAGGCCCCGGGGACTTATCTATTTTCACCTTGTCCAGAATAGCCAACACTTAGAACATAGATAGAACATAGAACAGTACAGCACAGAACAGGCCCTTCGGCCCTCAATGCTGTGCCGAGCCATGATCACCCTACTCAAACCCACGTATCCACCCTATACCCGTAACCCAACAACCCCCCCCCCCCTTAACCTTACTTTTATTAGGACACTGCGGGCAATTTAGCATGGCCAATCCACCTAACCCGCACATCTTTGGACTGTGGGAGGAAACCGGAGCACCCGGAGGAAACCCACGCACACAGGGGGAGGACGTGCAGACTCCACACAGACAGTGGCCCAGCCGGGAATCGAACCTGGGACCCTGGAGCTGTGAAGCATTTATGCTAACCACCATGCTACCCTGCTGCCCCTACTTCTTCCCTACGCACCTCAATGCCATCTATTCTAATAGCCTGGGTCTCAGCATTCTCCTCCACAACATTATCTTTTTCCTGAGTGAATACTGACGAAAAGTATTCATTTAGTATCTCACTTATCTCCTCAGCCTCCACACACAACTTCCCACCACTGTCTTTGACTGGCCCTACTCTTACCCTAGTCATTCTTTTATTCCTGACATACCTATAGAAAGCTTTTGGGTTTTCCTTGATCCTACCTGCCAAAGACTTCTCATGTCCCCTCCCTGCCCGTCTTAGCTCTCTCTTTAGATCCTTCCTCGCTTCCCTGTAACTATCAAGCGCCCCAACTGAAACGTTACGCCTCATCTTCACATAGGCCTCCTTCTTCCTCTTAACAAGAGATTCCATTTCTTTGGTAAACCACGGTTCCCTCGCTCGACCCCTTCCTCCCTGCCTGACTGGTACGTACTGATCAAGAACACGCAATAGCTATTCCTTGAACAAGCTCCACATATCCAGTGTGCCCAACCCTTGCAGCCTACTTCTCCAACCTACACATCCTAAGTCATGTCTAATGGCATCATAATTGCCCTTCCCCCAGCTATAACTCTTGCCCTGCGGGGTATACTTATCCCTTTCCATCACTAATGTAAAGGTCACCGAATTGTGGTCACTGTCTCCAAAGTGCTCACCTACCTCCAGATCTAACACCTGGCCTGGTTCATTATCCAAAACCAAATCCAATGTGGCCTCACCTCTTGTTGGCCTGTCAACATAGTGTGTCAGGAAACCCTCCTGCACACATTGTACAAAGAACGACCCATTTAATGTACTCAAATTATATCTTTTCCAGTCAATATTTGGAAAGTTAAAGTCTCCCATAACAACTACCCTGTTACTTTCACTCTTTTCCAGAATCATCTTCGCCATCCTTTCCTCTACATCCCTAGAACTATTAGGTGGCCTATAGAAAACTCCCAGCAGGGTGACCTCTCCTTTCCTGTTTCTAACCTCAGCCCATACTACCTCGGAAGAAGAAAGATCTTGCATCCTTTCTACCACCGTAATACTGTCCTTGACTAGCAGCGTCACACCTCCCCCTCTTTTGCCCCCTTCTCTGACCTTACTAAAACACCTAAACCCCGGAACCTGCAACAACCATTCCTGTCCCTGCTCTATCCATGTCTCTGAAATGGCCACAACATCGAAGTCCCAGGTACCAACCCATGCTGCCAGTTCCCCTACCTTATTTCGTATACTCCTGGCATTGAAGTAGACACACTTCAAGCCACCTACCTGAACACTGGCACCCTCCTGCGAAGTCAAATCTGTGCTCCTGACCTCTATACTCTCAATCTCCCGTACCCCAAAACTACAATCCAGGTTCCCATGCCCCTGCTGATTTAGTTTAAACCCCCCCCCAAAGAGCACTAACAAATCTCCCCCCCAGGATATTGGTGCCCCTCAGGTTCAGATGTAGACCATCCTGTCTATAGAGGTCCCACCTTCCCCAGAAAGAGCCCCAGTTATCCAGAAATCTGAATCCCTCCCGCCTGCACCATCCCTGTAGCCACGTGTTTAATTGCTCTCTCTCCCTATTCCTCGTCTCACTATCACGTGGCACATCACATTTTTCTTGCCCGCGCTAATTTCCTTTATTATACAGAGAGGTTTTGTTTGCCCTTCGTTTAACTAACCCTACTTGCATTTCCTTGCCCGCTGGATCAGTCTATGGTTCCTTCCCCATTGTTGTGTCCTCCTCCTCCCCCCCCGGCTTCGGATGTGCTTTTCTTTTATTTTCCGGACAGAATGGAATCATCTCTCGTGGTTTCCCAGCCTTCCTTCCCCCCGGGGTTGTGCAGCCATTTGGTACCTCATCTATCTTGGTGTTTTAAAAAAATTTTTATTAGGTTACTCCTCGTTGCTGGCCTCAAACAGGTTTTGGAACAGACCGACAAACTGCCCCAAGTATCCAGGAAGCCTTCCTCTGACCCTCGGATGGCGTACTTAATCGTCTCCAGGTGGAGAAATTACGAAAGGTCAGTGAGCCAGTTTGCAGCTTTGGGTGGATCAGCAGGATGCTGATCGTCAGCCGAGCAGGATTCTCCGGCGTGCGATTCGGGAAGCGAAAGCAAGGGCGTTGGCCCCCTTTCCCATGTGTAACTCTGGCTGTTCCGATACCCCGAAGATTGCTACTATTGGCCATGGCTTCACCATCATCCCCACAACCTTGGACATTGCTTCGGAGAAGACTGTCCAGAACCCAGCAAGCTTGGAGCAAGCCAAAAGCATGTGGGTGTGGTTGGCCGGGCCCCTCTGGCACTGCTCACATTTGTCCTCCACCTCCGGGAAGAACCTGCTAATTCGGGTTCTGGTCAGGTGCACTCTGTGCACCACTTTGAGCTGCATTAGGCTCCGCCTTGCGCAGGAGGAGGTGGAGTTCACCCTGCTCAGTACTTTGCTCCAGAGTCCCCATCCTACTTCTGTCCCCTGTTTGCCCCCCCATTTTTGTCTAGTCTCGTCCAGTGGAGTCCAGGCTCTGTCCAGTAGCTGTCCGTATATATTCCCACATAGCCCCCCCTTCTGGCTGCTTGTGCCTATTAGGTCCTCTAGTAGTGTGGTTTCTGGGGCCCCGGGGTACCCCACTGTCTCTTTGCGCAGGAAGTGTTTTATTTGGAGGTGTCTCATTTCCTGTCCTTTTACTAGCCTCCACTTCCTCGTCAGTTCGTCTAGCGTCGCCAGTCTGTGCCCTACGTCGAAGTCCCCAACCGTCAATGTGCCCGCCTCCATCTTTTGAAGGTGGAATCCAGCATGGCTGGGGGGAACTGTGATTGCTGCAATGGGGGCCATAAGGGACATTTTGGTTATCCTGAAGTGCTGTCTCAACTGGGTCCACGTTCTCAGTGTGGCCGCTGCCACTGGGCTCGTTGTGTATCTTGTTGAGGAGGATGGGAGTACTGCTGCGGCCAGGGCCTGGAGGGTCGTTCTTTTACAGGATGCCTCCCCCATTTGTACCCAATCTGTGTTGGGTTGTTGTACCCATCCCCTCATTCTTTCTGCCGTTGCTGCCCAGTGGTAGTATTGTAGCTCAGAAGTACTTTTGCCACCAAGACAGAGAGCTACGTGTTCAAATCCTGTTTGAGGATTGGAGTGAATAATCCAAGTTTTTTTTTTAAAATGTAAATTTAGAGTACCCATTCATTTTTTCCAATTAAGGGGCAATTTAGCGTGGCCAATCCACCTAGCCTGCACATCTTTGGGTTGTGGGGGCGAAACCCATGCAAAAACGGGGAGAATGTGCAAACTCCGGGATCGAACCTGGGACCTCGCCGCCGTGAGGCTGCAGGGCTAACCCACTGCGCCACCTTGCTGCCTGAATAATCCAAGTTAATAGTACAATGCTGTATGTTAAGCTGTGCTCTTATGACATCCTGGAGTGTCAAGGTTGAACCAAGGTTCTGCATTCACTGCGAAAAGATAGATTGGCACAATTTGAACAAATGCTCTGGATATTCTTCCTCGTCTACGTTCTGACCTCAACCACCTCCATAAAACAGATCAATCACCTCACTAATATTTGTGTGAACTAGGCATCTGTAAAATGTCTGTTATAACAGTTACTGCAACTTAGTGATTGATCACTTTAAAAAGTTCGAGCCTATAAACACAAATTATTTAAAGCTATATTTTTTTTTAAATTGCATTACATTCCCATTCTTTAAAGTAATATCTTCAACCTACCTGCTGAAAATAATATTTAGTTGATTTTTAACTGGAGAGGAAAAAGAGCTTGACGAATTACACTTTTATTGGAATGATCACACAGTAGTATATTTTGACAGACTGCAGCATTACGGTGCCTACTGATGAAAATCTATTTGGAATAACCAACTAAATTGAATTTGGTGGTTAAAGCAGTGGTCTTGGGAACCAAGTATTCTACATAGAATTACAACAGAGAATTGTAAAAGAGAATTGTAAAAGACGTAGAGCTACTTGGCTGAAATGCCAGTGTTTATGTCCCCTACAAACCTCTTCCTACTTTTCCTCATATAACCCTGTCAGCATAACCCACGTTTTATGCAGCTATTTTAAAACAACACTGCAAAGCCAGCCATTAGGATCACTGACTCCTGGAAATATATATATTTTAAATAAATTTAGAGTTCTTTATTTTTCCCAATTAAGGGGCAATTTTGCGTGGCCGATCCACCTAGTATGCACATCTTTTGGTTTGTGGGGGTGAGACTCACGCAAGCACAGGGAGAATGTTCAAACTCCACACGGACAGTAACCCAGGGCTGGCTTCGAACCCAGGTCCTCAGCGCTGTGAGGCAGCAGTGCCACCTGACTCCTGGAAATATTTAACTGAAATTTAACCTGCCCTACAAATAAAAAGAAATGATAGAAAATTTAATCTACTTCACAAGTACTCACAAAGTGGGACGTATTTTCAGTGCTGTTTAATAGAATTTAATAAAAGGTCACATCACCTGTCCATGCACTAATGTCATGGACTATTGCAAGTGTTGAAGTGCCCCCACATTCTGCACGAAATGGTCAGGTATCACCAAGTGTGTGCAAATGTTCGGAAATAACTTACATCTAGAAAATGTCTCTGAACTAGGGTGTTGGGGTGGGGTGGGAGACGGTGAAGAACAGGAAGGATAGAATGAGGAACCAATGCCATGGTCAAAGAGGAGGGTTCTGAAACAAGGAGTAAAGGCAGCAAACACCAGGTAATGTCTCCCAGTAGGTACACATCTAGCAGTTGAATCTAGTGATTCCACTCTACCACTGGCTACTGCCACAAGGAACAAAAGCAGTATATTTCCAGTGTTGGGAGTGGAGGAGAAATAAGGACTATACGGTGATGGTAGGATGGAATTGAACTATGGAGAGATTAAAAACAGGGAGCAGAATTTTGAAATAAAGGATGGAAGGGGGGAAATAGAAGTGCAGGTGAGGACTCAAAATTATATAATTTTTCACAAGTTGTATTTTAACAAGTTGAAGCATGGCACCAGATAGCAGGTGTCAGAGAATTCTACTCTTCAGGTGAAGCAGCACTGAGCTAGAATTTTGGCAGTAAAAGGAGAAAAGCTGGTGGTGGAGGCAATTGACAATATGGAGGTTAAGAAAGCAGATTTGGCATGGAGTAGGTGTGAAGGAAGGATCCAAGCTCAAGGTTGGACAGTACTCTAACATCTCTTGATTCAGCTCAAGGTGCCAGCTAGAAAACTGATGGAACAACGGCAGTAAGGAACTAACTAAAAGAAAGAGTGGAGAGATTAAATGGCTTTAAGATTGGAAACGAGTTAGAGAATTAAGGAAGTTACATAGATCATACAGTGCAGGAGGCCGCCATTCGGCCCATTAAATCTGCACTTAATCTCCACTTAAGCCCTCACTTCCACCCTATCCCCATAACCCAATAACCCCTCCTACCTTTTTGGACACGAAGGGCAATTTAGAATGGCCAATCCACCTAACCTGCACGTCTTTGGACTGTGGGAGGAAACCGGAGCACCCAGAGGAAACCCATGCAGACACTGAGAACGTGCAGACTCCACACAGACAGTGCCCCAGCGGGGAATCGACCCTGCCGCTGTGAAGCCACAGTGCTAGCCACATGTGCTATTGTGAAGTGAGGGTGGGCTTGTTGAAAGTAGTAAGTGTGTTTGAAGCAGCCAAAAATAGCATTGGAAGAGAACTGACACCAAGAAGTGATAAAAATAGGTAATCAGGATCGAAATGTGGGATTATAGAGGAACAGGGCACACTTCTCAGACAAAATGACTGAGCTGAGCAGTTTATGAGCATGATTGATCTAAATGTCTAGTTTGAACAAATGCAAGGGAAAAAGGTTGGTGGTAGGATTTTGTTTTCAGATGCAAGTGGAAAACTGGAGGAAAACATTTGATACAGTGGAGTGAAGGAAGAGTTTGGAGAGATAGTTCCCACGGTCATGTGCAAAATCATCTCCAACCTCCTTACCTTGCAATCTAAAACACCAGACCGCCTAATTTGCCCTGATCATGTAGCAAGTCTGTAAACAATTCTGCTTCAGGTACTTGATTTTTGACAGATATTTTATTGGTGTCTTAACAAGAACCATTCATTGAGTGGGAAGGCTGTTATAATCTCATGATTTCTCAAAGGGCCCATTGTTTAAAGTTGTCCAGTGATTGGTATTGGATATGAATATTCTATATGTACCCTGGTTCAGATTTGCTCTGCTCAGCAGTCTGTAAGTTAATATCCCAAGTTAATCAGAAAGTTCACTGGTGAGTTAGTTTTATGGTTGATATACATGCACTGGTTGGCAGTTTTTCTATTTAAAGCACATAACATGTTTTAAACAAAAACAGACTTTGGTGAACAGATCTGCAGTTTGAAGAAAATCAAATCAAAATATCTTTGCAACCACACATTTGCTCATCTGATGTTAAGTACTTCTAAAATACATCTCACACTGATTATAAATAAAATTATGATGGGATTAATTAGAAGGGGACAAATGATATTGTTATGAACGTGTAATTTCTGAATTTAATATATTATATATATATATTTGAGTGTGCAGGACGATAAAATGGTTTCAGTTTCATTAAGTTGTTTGTGAGCCTTGGCACCTGAGAGTCTGGATAAATTCCTGACTAAAAGGTCGGGTCTTTTGGGTTTATTTATTTCCATGGATTTTTAATGAGGATTTGCAGCCCCTAAATTCAAGAGATGGGTTAAAACTTTAGTGACTTCGGAGTGAAAAGCAGAAAAATGTCTTTACTGTTGGCTCGCGACAGTGGTCAAATGACACAGAAAAGTCAGAAGAGAGTTCAGTGTATGCCAGAGAGAAAGGACAGGAATTTTAAGCTCTCTGATAAGAAAGACTGTAAGGATATTGGGCAGTCAGTTACAGAACTCAGTAAATTGATCAGTTTAGCAGAGGTACTAATTGAAGAGTGGGTTTAGGGAACTCATGTTTGCTCTGCAGAAGAAGAAACAGTGAGATTGGAGTGTGGATTGGGTGCCACACGGAGCAATACAAATTGGGTGAAAAGCATTGATCCAGGAATTCACCAGAAGAAACACATTTGCAACTGTGCCAGTCCCAAGACAGGTGCTATTGTGGCAAGCTAGTGATAACTCTTTCACTGGTTTAAAATTATATTGCTGGGTAAAGGAATAGTCGGAGTTTGAATTGTCTCATTGTGTTTGAATTGAGATCTTTCCAACCTTTCTGTCTGATGTAATATAGTCCATTTTTCTTGGTGCAATAAATATCTTATTCTTTGTATTAAAAGTTAATCAGCAGTCTGCTTTGAATTGGTTCATTAACTTTCCTTGACTGTTTTTTTAAAAACAAAACGGGATCAATCATGTCAGGTTTCACTCTGGGATCTGACTTGTCCGGTATTGACATCGGCTGGGATCATAACAATATCATAAGCCCACAAGAGCAAAAGGTCAGTGGTTCATGGTCAGATTCACATTCCGAGATCGAACTTTTCTTTTAAAAAGTCATTTTGGCTTTAAAGAAAATACCAATTATTTAAATTTGTGCAGTAATAAAACTATTATCTCCTCCATCTCTAAACGCTGACGGGACTCTGCATTCCACTCATTCTAGTCACCAGTGCATCCCCGTGTCTTTGCCCCCACCATCAGCTGTATCAGGCTTAAAGCTTTGGAATTCCTCTCCTAAACACTTTCTTCCTTTAATAAGCTCCTTATCATAGCCACATAGGACATAGGGGCAGGGGTAATAAGCTCCTTATCATCTCTGCATAGGACATAGGGGTAGGAGTAGGTCATTCAGCCATTTGAGCCTGATAAGATCATGTCTGGTCTGGTTGTGGTCTCAACTCTACCTAATCTACAAGATTAATGACCCAAGCCCTATTGCTCTCTGGGGAAGAGAATTCCACAGACCAGCCGATCTTCAGAGTAAACAAATCTCATCATCTCAGTCTTAAAAAGCTTTTATTGTTAAACTGTGACCCTTAGCTTAAGTCTCCCCACAAGTTAAAACATCCTCCTGGTATCGATCCCATCAAGTCCCCTCAGGATCTTTATGTTTCAAGGATCACCCCTCATTCTTTTTTAAAAAATAATTTTTATTCAAGTTTTTTAACAACAATAACAAATTTTCTCCGCGCAATTTAAAACAAACAAGGCGTGTTCCCACACCAAAACAAGAAAAGAACCCCCCCCCAACAAATAATTAACAAATAGCAATACAAGAAAGAAGAAAATAACATAACAAACCCCCAACCATCCCCAAATCTCTTCCTTCCCCCCCCCCCCCCCCCCCCGGTTGCTGCCGAGACCGACCACTCTCTACCCCTTCGCCAGAAAATCGAGAAAGGGCTGCCACCGCCGAAAGAACCCTTGTACCGACCCCCTCAGGGCACATTTCATCCTCTCCAACTTGATGAACCCAGCCATGTTGTTGACCCAGGTCTCCGAATTCGGGGGCCGCGTATCCCTCCACTGTAACAGAATCCTGCGCCGGGCTACTAGAGACGCAAAGGCCAGAATGCCACCCTCTCTCGCCTCCTGCACTCCCGGCTCCGAAGCTACCCCAAAGATCGCGAGCCCCCAGCCCGGCCTGACCCTAGACCCAACCACTTCCGACAAAATCCCCGCCACCTCCTTCCAAAACCCCTCCAGAGCCGGACATGCCCAAAACATATGGGTGTGGTTTGCCGGGCCACCCGAACACCTCCCACACCTATCTTCCCCTCCGAAGAACCGGCTCATCCTTGCCCCTGTCATGTGAGCCCTGTGCAGCACCTTCAGCTGAATTAGGCTGAGCAGTGCGCAAGAGGAGAAAGAATTCACCCTCTCCAGGGCATCCGACCACGTCCCATCCTCAATCTCTTCCCCTAGCTCTTCCTCCCATTTCGCTTTGAGCTCATCTACTGAGGCCTCCTCCTCCTCCTCCTGCATCAGTTGGTAGATAGCCGAGATCTTCCCTTCCCCAACCCACGTCCCCTAAAGCACCCTGTCCTTCACCCCCCTTGGCAGCAGCCGCGGAAACTCCTCCACCTGCCTCTTAACAAAGTTCCTGACCTGCATACACCTAAAAGCGTTCCCAGGGGGGAGGTTCCACTTCCCCACCAGCTCCTCCAGAGTCGCGAACTTCCCATCCAAGAAGAGGTCCCCAAACTGTCTGATGCCTGCCCTGTGCCAACTCCCAAATCACCCAACCGTTCTCCCTGGTGATTGCCCCGTATCAGGGCCCAAACTGAGGCCTTCACTTCCCCCCTATGCCGCCTCCACTGTCCCCAGATTTTGAGGGACGCAACCACCACCGGACTCGTGGAGTACTTTGCCGGGGGGAGTGGAAGTGGGGCCGTCACCAAAGCCTCCAGACTCGTACCCGCACAGGACGCTACCTCCAATCTCTTCCATGCGTCACCCTCCCCTTCCGTCACCCACCTGTGAATCATCGCCACGTTCGCCGCCCAATAATATCCACACAGGTTGGGCAGCGCCAGGCCCCCTACCTCCCTTCTTCGCTCCAAATATACCCTCCTTATTCTCGGGGCCTTCCGCGCCCACACAAATCCCAGAATCGACTTATTCACCCTTCTGAAAAAAGCCTTCGGGATCAATATGGGGAGGCACTGGAAAAGAAACAAAAACCTCGGGAGCACCGTCATTTTAACCGACTGGACCCTGCCCGCCAACGAGAGCGGCAGCACATCCCACCTCCTGAACTCCTCCTCCATCTGCCCCACCAGCCGCAAAAAGTTAAGCCTATGCATAGCCCCCCAGGTCCTAGCCACGTGGACCCCAAGATACCTAAGCTCCCCTCAGCCCTCCTCAACAGGAGTTCCCCTATCTCCCTCTCCTAACCCCCGGGTGCAGGACAAACAGCTCGCTTTTCCCCACATTGAGCTTATATCCCGAAAAGTCCCCAAACGCCTCAAGTACCCTCAGCACCTCTGGCATCCCCTCAGCCGGGTCCGTGACATACAGCAGCAGATCATCTGCATACAGCGACAACCGGTGCTCCTCCCCCCCCCCCCCCCCCCCCCCCGCACAATCCCCCTCCAACTCTTTGAGTCCCTCAGCGCCATGGCCAGGGGCTCAATTGCAAACGCGAAGAGCAGGGGAGACAAGGGGCACCCCTGCCTCGTCCCTCTGGAAAGCTGAAAGTCCTCTGACCTCCTCCCATTCGTCACCACACTTGCCACCGGGGAGCTGTACAGCAACCTCACCCAGCTAATGAACCCCTCACCAAACCCAAACCTCCGCAACACCTCCCACAGGTAACTCCACTCCACCCTATCAAAAGCTTTCTCCGCATCCATGGATGTAACTATTTCTGACTCCCCAGCCACCGGCGCCATCATCATAACATTCAGGAGCCTCCGCACGTTGGCATTCAATTGTCTCCCCTTTACAAACCCCGTATGGATCACCGTCGGGACCACATCCTCCTGGACAGCACCTTTGCCAACAACTTGACATGTACGTTAAGGAGCGAGATCGGCCTATAAGATCCACACAGAAGGGGGTCCTTGTCCCGCTTCAGGAGCAAAGAGATAATTGCCCTAGACATCGTCGGGGGCAGAGCCCCCCCCCCCCCCCCCCCCCCCCCCCTCCCTGGCCTCATTCAGGGTCCTCACCAGCAGCGGGCCCAGCAAATCTGAAAATTTCTTGTAAAATTCCACCGGGAACCCGTCAGACCCCGGTGCTTTCCCTGTCTGCATGTTTCCCAACGCCTCCACCAGCTCTTCCAACTCAATTGGGGTCCCCAAACCCTCCACCCGCTCATCCCCTACTCTTGGGAACTCCAGCTTATCCAAAAAGCGGGCCATCCCGCCTGCTTCCCCGGGGGGGTACCGCCCGGTACAGCCCCTCATAAAAGGATCTGTACACCCCATTGATGTCCTTTCCACTCGCGCTAAGTTCCCACCTGCATCTGTGGCTCCCCCAATTTCTCTAGCTGCCTCCCGCTTCTGGAGCTGGTGAGCCAACATCCGACTTGCCTTCTCCCCGTACTCATACACCGCCCCCTGTGCCCTCCTCCACTGCACCTCCGCCTTACGGGTGGTTAAAATGTCAAACGCCGCCTGGAGACTGCGCCGCTCCCTCAGAAGCCCCTCCTACGGGGTGTCTGCATATCTCCTATCTACCCTGACCATCTCCTCCACTTGCCTCTCCCTCTCGACCCTCTCCCCCCTCTCCCTGTGCGCCCGAATAGATATCAGCTCCCCTCTAACTACTGCCTTTAGCGCTTCCCAAACCATCCCAACCTACACCTCCCCGTTGTCATTGGTTTCCAGATACCCCTCTATACCCCTATGGATCCGACCGCACACTTCCTCCTCTGCCAAAAGCCCCACATCCAACCTCCACAGCGGGCATTGATCCTTCCCCTCCCCCAGCTCCAGGTCCACCAAATGTGGAGCATGATCAGAAATGGCTACCGCCAAATACTCCGCCCCCACCACTCTCAGGATCAGCGCCCTGCTAAGCACGAAAAAGTCAATCCGGGAGCACGCCTTTTGAACATGGGAGAAAAAGGAGAACTCCCTACCCCCCAGCTTCAAAAACCTCCAAGGGTCAACCCCTCCCATCTGATCCATGAACCCCCTCAGCACCGAGGCCGCTGCCGGCCTCCTGCCCGTCCTAGACTTTGAGCGGTCCAGAGCCGGATCCAGCACCGTGTTAAAGTCCCCGCCCAGAATCAATCCCCCTGTCTCCAGGTCCGGGATCAGGCCTAGCATATGGCGCATGAAGCCCGCATCATCCCAGTTAGGGGCATAAACATTAACCAAGACCACCCGCTCCCCCTGAAGTCTCCCACTCACCATCACATATCGACCTGTACTATCCGCCACCACTTTGGACGCGACGAACGACAGGCTCTTACCCACCAAAATTGCCACCCCACGGTTCTTTGCATCAAGCCCCGAGTGAAACACCTGTCCCACCCAACTCTTTCTTAGCCTCACCTGATCCGTAACCCTGAGGTGCGTCTCCTGGAGCATAGCCACATCCGCTCCCAGCCCCCTCAAGTGAGCCAAGACCCGGGATCGCTTCACCAGACCATTCAGCTCCCTCACGTTCCATGTGACCAACCGAACCAGAGGGGCCGTCCCCTTCCCTCTACGCCGATCAGCCATAGTCCTTCCTCAACCCACCACGTGCCCGGGGAACCCCCCAAGCTCGCTCCACACGGTGGCAAACTCCCCTCCCAACCCCCCCATCACAATCCATTCCCTCAGTCCCCGCAGCAACAACCCGGCACCCCCCCCTGCCCCCCAAACCCCCCAAGATAGGGCCCCCCCCCCCGAGCTGCGTTACCCCCAACATTATGCTTCCATGAGTCAGCTGACTTCTGCTGACCCCGGCTACACCCGCCATAACCATGAGCCCCCCCCCCCCAGGATGCAACACAGCCACCAATCCCTCCCTACCAGCGCCGCCTCCGCCCCAATTTCTCCGGCGCGGGAACAAAGCCCGCGCTTCCAACCCAAGCCCCACCCCTCGACCCAACACGCGGGAAAAAGACGGACACATGACCCATCGGGACCCCAAACCACCAGTGGAAAAAAACAAAAATAGCACCACATTAAATAACCAATAACCCCAAAGAAACCCCGAAGGAACCCAAATAACCATAGCGAAAACAGCGAAAACAAACAGGAAACAACCATCAGCAAACATAGCCAATATAGGCGAAAGGATACCTAAGAGGGCAAAGCCTCCAAACAAAGTACATTTGCCCCCAGTCCTCAGTCTGAATCCAAGTTCTCAGCATGGAAAAAAGCCCATGCCTCCTCCTGTAGCCACCTAAGATGGACACTGGGCTACAACATGGAGAACTGCTAAGGCTGCAGGGAGAAAACAGTCTTAGCAAGGACAAGCAGTTTGCAGAAGGCTAATTAGCATTCTGCACATACAGAAACCAGTTTATGGCCAGGTACAGGATCTCAGCTAAAGGTGTAAATGGCAACAACGATTTGCATAGTAATGAGGTGATCCCGATCTAGGCCCACACAATAGAAACATTTGGGTTTGAATGGATACTTTGAGTGGACGCCCAGACGAAACGGCACCATAAGTATCCATCACAAATACCTATAGAGACCGCCCTACCCATCGAGAAGAGACCCTCAGATTGGGGGATTTGTAAAATATCGATTGGGAAAAGACCCGATCGATACATGGCAGGTGAAGGCCCGCCCCGAAGAGGCACGGACTTTGGGGGACCTATAAAGGTAGACCCCGCACATGGTTCTGTCTGCTTTGGCTCCGGCTCGGACTGTTGTTTTTGGCTCCGGCTCTCTGCTGTCTTCATCGCTTTGCTGATACCTCCCATCCTGACTCCAGTTCCATCACCAGCCGTTGAGCCACCAGCCATCGAACTGTAAGTTTCACCACGACGCTCGCTACGTGAACCAGACTTGCTAGACCCTGACGACCTCTAACTTTCTGAGAGTTGCAGACCAAGAACGGGACGAAGGCCTCGCTCCCTGACCTTGCCTGTTCCTGTTTAGATAAGTATTTTAGTAGTTTAGTTTAGAAGTAACTTAGTCTTTAGCGTATGCATGTGTATTTATTATATTGGTTATAATAAATATCAATCGTTTGAACTTACTAATCGGTGTACAGATTTATTACTTTGAAACTGACCTTGATATACTTGTGAGGTGTCTAAATTCGGCACCTGGCGACTCAGAGCAGAATTACATACACAGAGCTGTAGTAGTGTTAAGCACACGGCCTTTAAACGGAGGCGTGTTAATACACTCCAATAAACGCGTAATACACTCAAGTAAAACGTGCAACACCCCGGAGAGTCAAAATAGAGCTGGCGGTCCTTGTACATGACCCAGAGGCGAGCTGGCTGTAGAAGGCCAAACTTCACCCCCTTCATGTGGAGCACTCCCTTCGCCGATTGAAGTCTTCTCCTCGCCACCTCCGCGCTCCAGTCCTGAAAAATCCGAACGTCCGTGTTCTCCCACCTGCTGCTCCTCTCCTTCTTCGCCCACCTCAACACGCACTCCCGGTCAACCAAGCGGTGGAAACGGACCAGCACCACCCTGGGCGGTTCGTTTGGCCTGGGCTTCCGCTGCAGCACTCGATGGGTGCCTTCCAGCTCCAGGGGACCACGAAACGACCCCGCACCCATTAGCGAGTTTAACATTAGGACCACATACGCTGCCAAATCCGAACCTTCCAGCCCCTCCGAGAGGCCCAAAATCCGTCGAATCTTCCGGCGGGAGTGGTTCTCCATCTCCTCCATCCTCGCCTGCCATTTCTTGTGCAGTGCCTCGTGCGACTCCACTTTCACTGCCAGGCCAAAAAGCTCATCCTCATTCTCCGAAGCCTTGAGCCGCAGCTCCCGAATCCTGAGCTGTCTGAGTTGCCACCAGCTTGTCCAGCGAGGCCTTAAACAGCTCCAAAATCTCGGCTTTGAGCTCCTTGAAGGAGCGCTGAAGCAGCTCCTGCTGCTCCCGCGCCCACTGCTACCACGCTGCTGCTGCTTCCCCGCCTGCCTCCCTCTTGCCTTTCTCTGTGGTAATGCCGACTTCTGGACCGCTCCACTGCGAGTCCAGTCCATCCACCGACCGCTGGGCACACTGGCTGTGTTTCCCCCCGGGGGAAAGTCGAAACAGCGACGTTGCAGGCTCTTCAAAGAGCCCGAAATTCCCAAAAAAGCAGGAGCTGCCGAACGTGCGGCTTAGCTCCACATTGCCGCCACCGGAAGTCCGATCACCCCTCATTCTTAACACCTCTCTCGTGCACTAAGTTTTTAAGTCGCAAATCCTAGTATCTCCTGCTCTGACTCAGTGGTCATTTTACCATCTTGGGATGTTTGCCCGTTGTTAAAAGCACAACAAAAATGCATGTTTTCCAATTGCTTTGGGATTTTGTCGGAGAGAGGGGGTGGTCAATAAACCCCTGGTAGGCTCCATCTTAAAGATGGGAATACTGGCTGGAATAAGGAAGGATTATGCAGAGAGCTTTGATACTATCGCAGCCATGGCAATTCTCTCCTCGAGTCGCTTGGTAATGGATGTTTCTTGGGACTGCTTACGAAAAATGTTATGGTGGCATAATCTGGGAAAAAACATTAGTTGAATAGGTAGGAGGCTTGATCTGAAATTCATTAACAGCCCTCTACTATAAAAAAGAATTGATGGCCACTGGACAGGTATGGAGCTGAGCAGGCAAGTCTTTTAACTTGACAAGTAACAAGGTTCAAATGGATGCAAATGGGCCAAGCAAGGGAGAGGGAACAGAGTGAGAGATAGGCACCTGCACTCTGTGTCAGAGAAAAGAGTGTAAGTATATATGTGAAACACAAGTATCCCGAGCCATGCATCCAACCATGCATGATTGTTAAATAACTAAATTATGCTTTTCACAGACTCAAAATAAAGATTAAATATTCTAAAAATCTTCAGCTACACAATGAGAACTCCAAACCTGTTGCAACCTTCATACTATTTCCTTTCAGCCTGCAGTGTTTTATAAAAGGGAAGACACATGAAAAAGACAACTTCAAAAAAGCAAGATCATAGAATTTACAGTGCAGAAGGAGGCCATTCGCTCCATAGAGTCTGCACCGGCTCTTGGAAAGAGCACCCTACCCAAGTTCAACACCTCCACCCTATCCCAGTAACCCAGTAACCCCACCAACACTAAGGGCAATTTTGGACACTAAGGGCAATTTATCATGGCCAATCCACCTAACCTGCACATCTTTGGGCTGTGGGAGGAAACCGGAACACCCTGAGGAAACCCACGCACACACGGGGAGGATGTGCAGACTCCGCATAGACAGTGACCCAAGCCGGAATCGAACCTGGGTCCCTGGAGCTGTGAAGCCATTGTGCTATCCACAATGCTACCCTGCTGCCCCTAAATATAAATACCACTATTTCACAATATGATTAGATAATTTGCACCAGTTGAATTCAGCACAATAACCAAATTAAGACCAACTACATTATTTAATACAAGGATTTTTTAAAAACTAAGTAAAAACTATAAACTATAGAAACAGGGAATCCAGAGTAAAATAAATTAACTGGGGGAAATCTGGCTTCAAATGGGGACATGAACGGAGCTCCGCCAGTTAGACTGGAATGAAAGGTTAGCTGGAAAAACTTTAGCTGAACAATGGTCTACGCTCAAAACAGAAATGGTCTTGACACAGTCAAGGTATATTCCCTTAAAAGGGAAAGGGAGGGCAAACAAATCCTGAGCACCCAAGGGTGAAAAAGAGGATGGATATTAAGACAACGAAGAAAAACTGTGCTCAGGTAGAAAATACAGCTGAGAACCAAGAGGAGCACACAGAAGATTCAGAGGGGAGGTGAAAAGGCACATGAGAAAACAAGGGGAATTATGAGAAAAGACTGGCAGCAACATAAAGGGTGACCCAAAGTCTTGTTTTGGCATATACATATTAAACGGGTAGTTAGAGGAGGAGCACGGCCAATTAAGGACCTACACATGGAGGCAGGGGTCATGGCTGAGGTATTAAATGAATACTTTGCGAAGAAATTCTGTCCCTAGGTGTCCAAAATTGATAAGGAGGATGATACGATTATTGATTTATTCCTGGTTTTAGGTGCTAATTGAATGCATAGCTAAAGAGTGAAATTATTAAAAATGTCTGACTGAGAATAGTCATTGTTTTAGAAAATGAATCAATTACTAAACTCTAGTATCTTTACTGTGGAAATATAGGCATTGTTTCAATGAATGTTTCATGTAATCAATTGACTATTGCATTTCAGTACATTTAGTAACAAGAATGTATCAACTAATTAGTTACAGCAAGGCCTATGGCCAGTGGTTGCATGAGAAATCTATTATGATGACACTGTGCATGTCGACGCTGAACTAACTTTGATGGACACCAGTCAATCTTCAGTAATGGCCAATGTTTGATTAATAAATCATCCTCTAATAACAGGCATCTATTTGAACAAATCAGGAGATGTCAGCTGAGAATTAGAAACCAATTAGAGTAAATGAGGGATTAGACATAGATAAGGATTCCCTTAAAAGTAAGACCTCGTGGTCGAGGTCTCGTTTCGGAATTTCTGCCTTCCTGAATTCTTGAATCATCCTATTGTTTATTTTGAAGTGGTTTCTTTATGCTTTTGTGTTTAATGCTTTCTTTTCCTTGCCTTTTTTGACCAGTTTATGTATTGTTTGATATTTTGTTTCTAAGTATTGATTCCGTTCTTCTGTCAGTGTATTAAAGTGAATAGAGTTTAGCAATTAAGTTGTCTTTGCGACATCTCCAATCAACCGGACAATCGAGTCTTATTAGAAGGTAAAACAAGGGTCCCGACAGAGGGAGTGTTGAATATACTATTGGCACTGAAAGTTGACACGACACCGGGACCAGATGAGATGCATCCAAGGACATTAAAAGAAGTCAGAATGAAAATGAGAAGATGCTGGCCACAATTTTGCAGTCTGCTCAAGACTCAGGGGAGGTGCCAAGAGGACTGAGGATTGCAAATGTCACACCCTTTGTCAAAAAAGGTTGTATGTCTAATCCAAGCAATTACAGCTCAGTCAGTTTATCAGTAGTGGGAAGCTTCCAGAAACAATTATTCAGGATAGAATTAGTAGTCACATGGAAAAATGTGGGTTAATTAGGAAAGCCCGCATGGATTTTGAAAGGGAAATAGTGTTTAACTAACTTGGAGTTTTTTGAGAAAGTAACAATGAGAGTAATGCTGTTGGTTTGGTGTACTTGGACTTTTGGAAGAAAATCGATACAGTGCCACACAACAAACGTGGTAGAAACATCATGGTGCATGGAATAAAAGGGACAGTAGATATGTGGATACAAAATTGGTTGAATAGGAAGCAGAGAGCAACAGTCAATAGCTATTTTTCAGGCTGGAGGAAGGTTTGTAGTGGTGTTCCCCAAGGCTCGGTATTGGAACCCTTGCTTCTCCAGATATGTATTAAATACGAAATCTTGGTGTGCAGGGAACAGTTTCAAAGTTTGCAGACAATACAAGCATTTTAACTTGTGAAGAGGACAGTATAGAACTGCGAAAGGACATAAACAAGCTGATGGAGCGGGCGGATAGATGCCAGATGAAGTTCAATGTGGAGAAGTGTGAGATGATGCATTTTGGCAGAAAGAACATGGAGACAATAGAAAATAAGGAGTATCATTCAAAAAGGGGTGTAGGAGCAGAGGGAACTGGTTCGAAATGTAAATTGATCATAGAAGGTTGCAGGTCAGGTGGTGAGGGTAGTTAATGAAGCATAGAGTATTCTGGGCTCTATTGATAGGGGCACTAGAGCAAGGAGGCTATGGTGAACTTATGTAAAACACTAGTTAGACCTTAGCTGGAATATTGTGTATAGTAGTGGAAAGATGTGAATGCATTGGAGAGAATGCAGAAGAGGCTTACAAGAATGGTGTCAGACATGAGAAACTTCACTTATGAGGATAGAACCACAAAACTTCTACAGTGCAGAAGGAGTCTATTCAGCCCATCGAGTCTGCACCAACCCACCAAAAGAGCACCCCACCCTGTTCCCGCAACCCCACCAAAATTCTTTGAGGAAGTGACAAAGTTAATTGACGAGGGAAGGGCTGTAGATGTCGTATACATGGACTTCAGTAAGGCGTTTGATAAGGTTTTCCATGGCAAGTTGATGGAAAAAGTGAAGTCGTATGGGGTTCAGGGTGCACTAGCTAGATGGATAAAGAACTGGCTGGGTAACAGGAGACAGAGAGTAGTGGTGGAAGGGAGTGTCTCAAAATGGAGAAGGATGACTAGTGGTGTACCACAGGGATCCGTGCTATGACCACTGTTGTTTGTGATCTACATAAATGACCTGGAGGATGGTATAGGTGGTCTGATTAGCAAGTTTGCAGATGATACTAAGATTGGTGGAGTTGCAGATAGCGAGGAGGACTGTCAGAGAATACAACAAAATATAGATAGATTGGAGAGTTGGGCAGAGAAATGACAGATGGAGTTCAATCCAGGCAAATGCGAGGTGATGCATTTTGGAAGATCAAATTCAAGAGCGGACTATATGGTCAATGGAAGGGTCTTGGGGAAAATTGATGTGCAGAGAGATCTGGGAGTTCAGGTCCATTGCACCCTGAAGGTGGCAACGCAGGTTGGTCAAGAAGGCATACAGCATGCTTGCCTTCATCGGACGGGGTATTGAGTACAAGAGTTGGCAGGTCATGTTACAGTTGTATAGGACTTTGGTTCGGCCACATTTGGAATACTACCAAGATCTGGTCGCCACATTACCAGAAGGATGTGGATGCCTTGGAGAGGGTGCAGAGGAGGTTCACCAGGATGTTGCCTGGTATGGAGGGTGCTAGCTATGAAGAGAGGTCGAATAGATTAAGATTGTTTTCGTTGGAAAGACGGAGGTTATGGGGGGACCTGATTGAGGTCTACAAAATTATGAGAGGTATGGACAGGGTGGATAGCAACAAGCTTTTCCCAAGAGTGGGGGTCAGTTACAAGGGGTCACGATTTCAAGGTGAGAGGGGGAAAATTTAAGGGAGATGTGCGTGGAAAGTTTTTTACGCAGAGGGTGGTGGGTGCCTGGAACGCTTTACCAGCGGAGGTGGTAGAGGCGGGCACGATAGCATCATTTAAGAATCATCTAGACAGGTATATGAATGGGCGGGAACAGAGGGAAGTAGACCTTGGAAAATAAGAGACAGGTTTAGATAAAGGATCTGGATCGGCGCAGGCTGGGAGGGCCGAAGGGCCTGTTCCTGTGCTGTAATTTTCTTTGTTCTTTGTTCTTGTTCTTTGTACCCTTTTGGACACAAAGGGGCAATTTAGCATGGCCAATCCACATAACCTGCACAACTTTGGACTATGGGAGGAAACTGGAGAATACCTACGCAGACAAGTGGAGAATGAGAAAATGCCACACAGTCACCCAAGGCCAGAATTGAACCTGGGTCCCTAGTGCCATGAGGCAGCAGTGCTCACCACTGTACCACCATGCTGCCTCCATAGCGTAGATAAGAGCGGTTGGGGGCGAGAAGGCAGCTAAGAGGAGATTTGATAGAGATTATTAAAACCACGAGCGCTGGACAGAGCAACTGTTCCTACTTGTAAAAGAATCAAGAACAAGAGGGCACAGCTTTAAGGTGATGTAAGGCTAGCCCTTGGGATGCTCTCAGAGAGGGGTCATGTGATCTCTGGTGCAATCAGGGACGAGAGTCAAGAATTCACTGAGACTTGTTGGGACCCTAGAGCTGAGTATGCAACGGCCGTTTTCTGTAAATAGTTGTTCATAATTGTAATAAATAGTCATGTTTTATAAGTTAACTTCAGTTCTTGAAGTTATTACATTGATGACAAGATAAAGACCAGCAACTCAGATTACAAAAATTAGCGGGACAAAAGTCAGACTGCAAAGAAGTCCAGGCAAGTTCAACCTGCAAGGAAAAGAACAATCAAAATGCTGCTTTTTGGAAAACACAGCTGGGTTCAATCCTATTACTGAAGATTGGGCACAGTATGTTGAATGCTTAAAATTATTTTGAAAAATGAAAATCGCTTATTGTCACGAGTAGGCTTCAAATGAAGTTACTGTGAAAAGCCCCTAGTCACCACATTCCGGCGCCTGTTCGGGGAGGCTGGTATGGGAATTGAACCGTGCTTCTGGCCTGCATTGGTCTGCTTTGAAAGCCAGCTATTTAGCCCAGTGTGCTAAACCAGCCACTTGTGCTAAACCAGCCCCTTTTCGCACGAATGAAATAGAGGGGAGCAGAAGCAGAGAGTAATTTTGTTAACTACATGTTAACTAATCTGAAGATTAATTTGAAGTTTAATGTCCACGGATGCCCCCAATACCAAAACATTTGCAGAACCAACAGTTACTCAAAGAGCACTACCACCCCAAGACCCCAGTAAATTTATAGCATTACAAGTTTAATTTGACCGGGAAAGACCTAGGAGAAACAATAGCAACATTCGTGGCGATGCTCAAGAAGATTGCTGAGTACTGCAATTTTGTGACTGGGTTCAATGCAACAGCAAAAGATTGTTTAGTATGTGGCGTTATCGATAAAGCCACGCAAAAGCTTTTGGCAGAATCGGACATAGATTTTAAAAAGACGCTGGAGATTGCTTTCGCCATGGAGAACATGAAGGGCACTCAGGAGCTACAAAGTGTTCTGAGCAGTGCAGGCCACCAGCTACAGCGGGGAAACTGCAAGCATCGCTGGCGCCAGGAGTAAAGGCGCTGTTCTGAACAAGGAAATGAATTTGGGAAATGGACGAGCCAGATGTATAGAAAATTAAACCCAGATTGTTACAGATGTGGGAGAAGCCATACTCCAGAAGCAGGCAGGTTTAAGAAAGTGGAATGCTTCAGCAGTGGGGGGAAAAAAAGACATTTGAGAAATAATGACAGTACAAACAGAGTCTACCTAGCACTAGTAAATCAAAAACTGCGGCACCAATAGATGGGGGCTAGATTCTCCAATTTTGAGGCTATGTCCAGAGACCGTATCTCGTTTTACACCTCAACAAAATCGGCACGGCCTTAGCACCAATCCTCTGACCGGTGAGGGGCTAGCAGCCGCGCCACGTAAAATGTTTGGCCTTCTAGATATAAATGGCTGGAGAATTGCTGGGTCCGTGGCAGCGCACGGCGCCGACCTGTGGGCTTTGCGTAGGCGGATAAAACCCCGCGAGTGAAGAAAGTGTTGTTGGAGCGCAGTCGGGGGGAGGGTGGATTGGCGTTGCCGAACTTCTGCAATTACTACTGGGCGGCTAACATAGTCATGATTAGGAAGTGGGTAGTGAGAGAGGGGTCAGCATGGGAGTAGATTGAAACGGCGTCATGCAAGGACACCAGTTTGGAAGCACTGATAACAGCACCTCTTCCGTTCTCGCCGGCCCAATACTCCACAAGTGGTGGCGGCTCTGAGAATCTGGGGGAAATGGAGAAGATATAAGAAAGCAGAGGGAGAATCGGTTTGGACCCCGATTTATAATAATCATTGGTTTGTACCGGGTCGCTAGATGGTGGGTTCCGGAGATGGCAGAAGGCAGGAGTTGGAGGGATGGGGGATCTATTTATAAATGGGAGCTTTCCCAGCTTGAAAGCCTTGGGAGAATAAGTTTGAATTGCCAGCAGGGAAAGGGTTTAGGTATCTGCATGTGCGAGACTTCCTGAGAAAACAGGTGCCGGCCTTTCTGCTACTGCCGCCACGGGGTATACAGGATAGAGTAGTTTCCAGCCCCCCCCCCCCCCCCCCCCCGAGTGTAGACCTGGGTAAGTGACATGGCTGGGTTTCTCAGTCTCGAGAAGATGTAGTTTGCCTTAAGATGTTCAATGGTCGGGTTCACCTGGAGGTGGCAGCCGTTCATCGACTTTCTCGGGGAAAATTTAAATGTCAGCAGATGCAGTATTCCAAAGGGGGTGGGGGGAGAGAGCCGGATTGTTGTTTTATGGTTGGGGTGTGTGAAGATTGGGATGGGGGGGGGGGGGATTTTATTATACCATGTTGATGTCGTTGTTAATGTTATTTTAATAAAACATTTCTAATACCTTAATAAAAATATATATTTTTTTTAAATAATTTAAAAGCGGACACCGTGTAATTTAATTATTCCAGTGATCACAGTGGGGTTATTGGTAAGCAGAAGGGTGTTAGGGATTCAAGAGAAGGTTCATCCCCCGAGGTTGAAGAACACTGGGACCAGGCTGATGACATATGCAGAGGAGGTCATAAAAATAGGTGCAACAATGACTCCAGTGAGCTACCGACAGCAATCCACTCAGCTGCCTTTAGTCATGGTGGCTGGTCAGGGCTCGAACTTATAGGGCGTGACTGGCTCCAGGAGATAAAATTAAATTGGCTAGAGAATTTATCGCCCAGGAAACAGTGGAAACAAGAGGAAGGTCCTTGTGAAATAAGGCCAACAATAACTATCTCAAAAACCTCGGTCACTGGAGCTACATCGCTCTACCAGGCAGGAGTAATCACAGGACTAACCGAGTTATTAACGGACTAGTACAAATGTGTTCATGATTGTTACGGTTTTGCCAATTGCGCAATTTAATTATTCCCATCTGTAAAAAGAGACTTAAAGGAGTAGTGATGTAGTAACTAGCCCCTTTAAGGGACATTCTCTGAGGAAGGGGTCATGCGACCCACTAATCCAATCAGGGGCGGGAGTTGTGAATTCACTGGGACATGTTGGGATTTGTCCCAGCAGTTGGACCCGAGAGCTAAGATCATTTTATGCACTCTAAATAGTTTTGAGTTGTAATAAATTGTGTTTTAAAAGTTAACTGGTGGAGCCAATTCTTAAAGTTATTATAGGTGATTTGCAAAAGAAGCAAATGTAATGTGAGAAAAAACCTTTTCACAGCTTTTCAAACTGATTCGGGTCTGTGGAATGCACTGCTAGAATTGTGGTGGAAGCATGTTCAATTGTAGCATTTAAAAGGGCATTAGATGATTACTTGAATATAAAGAATATGTAGGGGTACGGGGAATAGACAAGGGAATGAATGGCACATTAGGTAGAAAACAATGAGGGAAATGGTTTTGAAATAAAAACTTTTTTTTGATTCTGCAGAAACAGCAGAGGCCTTGGTAAGAGTTAAAGACCTGGGACGAGATCAAATCTTGCGTTGGGGCCCTGATATTATGGTTAGGTTGGATTGGTTTGGAGTTGATATGATGTTATGTTACAGTTACCCCCTTATAATAATAAATTCAGAGTACCCAATTCATTTTTTCCAATTAAGGAGCGATTTAGCATGACCAAGCCACCTACCCAACACTTCTTTGGGTTGTGGGGGCGAAACCCACACAAACACGGGGAGAATGTGCAAACTCCCCAGAGCTGGGATCGAACCTGGGACCTCAGCGCCTTGAGGCAGCAATGCTAACCACTGTGCCACCGTGCTGCCCTAAAAATAAAAACATTTTTAAAAAAAAGAAGTCGGGAAGAAGGGCAACGTGAAGTCCCTTATATTTGAGACATTAATGAAGAGGGCTTTAATGGGAGTCACCTCGGTAGTAAGCTGGGGCTGGCTATTGAATGGAAACATGGTGGGGGAGTGGCTGCAACGGGTTGACCCTGCTAAAACAGAATTCAGCCGGCCGAGGTGGTGTGAATGAATGGGGAATAGGGGTAAGGATGAGGAAAGTAGTTTCAAAAGTAAATCTCTGAGGGATTTGTAGAATGGGACAGGGGGGTAAGCTGGCTGACAGAGATATGGGATAAGGGTCAGGCCCACTCTGCGGGTGAGGCCAAAGGTGATAAAAATTAGACAAGGAATTGGAAATGTTGGCGGGGGGGAACAGATATGCCCCTTGGAAGGGTGATTGTTGAAGGATAGAGAGGGGCATAAGGAGGAGGAGGAGAGAGGAATGCAGACCTTTTTACACCCGGAGGCAAGAAACTACTCTTCTCTCCGGTACACAATGTATATTCAAGGATCGATTTTTTTTCATCATAGGGAGGGTGCTACTACCGGGAGTGAGGAAAGCGGATTATTCCACCATCATTATTTCGGACCATGACCCACACTTGGTCGGGGTGGCACAGTGGTTAGCACTGCTGCCTTACAGCTCCAGGGTCACGGGTTCAATTCCAGCCTCGGGTGACTGTGTGGAGTTTGCACTTAATCCCCATATCTGCGTGGGTTTTCTCCAGTTTCTTCCCACAGTCCGAAGATGTGCATGATAGCTGGATTGGCCATTGGCTCTTTCCAAGGACCAGTGCAGACCTAATGAGCCGAATGGCCTCCCTCTGCACTGTAGGGATCTATGATTATAGGCAGTCTTGAAGAAGGGGCCGATTCAAAGACCCGCTTGATAGATGGATGTGGGAGTGATATGGATTTGGGCTTTTACGAAAGGATTAGTGAAGTTATCAATGAATATATTATGCATAACAATAATGGAGAGATCTTGCCTCAATGGTTAGTGAAGCTCTAAAGGCAGTAGTGTAGTGGAAAATGATCGCATACAAGGCACAGATGGATACCGAACTGAGGGAGGAACACCAACAGCTGGTGGATGAAAATGTGATGGTGGATGGGAAATATGCGGAGAAACCCACAACGGAGTTATTTATCAGCAGGAAGGAACATAAAATGAAGTTTGATTTACTATTAACTACGAAAGCGATGTGCCAGTTAAGATGAGCGAGAGGGGTGGTGTTTGAATATGGCGCGAAGGCTAGTCGGGTGATGGCGGGGAGGGAGATTATACAGGTCCGCCATGAAACGGGGAGGTTGGTGTCAGCACTGGAACAGGTGAATAAGGGGTCAGAGAAGTTTTTTGGGAATTTTTATGGGACGGTTAGCTTTGAATGCATGATGCCTGTTAAACATGGTTTTGACTCTGGCATATGGGAAGGAGCAGGAGGTGATAGTGGCATTATTTGCGGAGAAGGTGGTCGATGGAGTAAAATGGAAGCATTTGTTTGTGGTGTTGGAACTGTTTGGAATTGGGCCTAAATTCGAAGCATGGGTCAAATTATTGTACGAAGATCTAAGGGCGAGTGTACGGATGAACAAAATGAGCTCAGAGTACTTTCAGCTACAGAGGGGAACGAGACAAGGGTGCCCCATGTCCCCTCTACTACTTACTTTAGCGATAGAGCCCCTGGCCATTGCGCTGAGGAGCTCGGATAAATGGAGGGGGATAATGGAGGGGCGCAATACCTTGGGGACACTATGGGGTTACTAAAAAGGTTTGGAGTCTTCTCAAGCCACAAGTTAAATTTTGGGAAAAGTGAGTGCTTTTAAATCTCAACATCAAGGGAAGGACAGAACATGGGAGAGATGCCGTTTCGGGCAAACAACCACTTTAGGTTCTTGGGGGTACATGTGGCTCGAGACTAGGCTCAGATCTGTCAATTACGTTTGACAAGCCTAACAACAATGGTTAAGGAAGACTTGCATAGATGGGAGATTCTGCCCCTATCACTTGCGGGCTGAGTGCAAGTGGTAAAAATGAACGTTCTACCACGGTTTTAGTTTTTATTTCAGTGTCTCCCGGTCTTTTTATCAAAAGCGTTTTTTGTGGGGTTGGAACAATTGATCTTTTCATTTACATGGGATGAGAAGGTCCCGAGGATTTGTAAATAATAATAATCTTTATTATTGTCACAAGTAGGCTTACATTAACACTGCAATGAAGTTAGTGTGAAAATCCCCTGGTTGTCATACTTCGGCGCCCATTCGGGTACACTGAGGGAGAATTCAGAATGTCCAATTCAGCTAACAAGCACATCTTTCAGGACTCGCGGGTGGAAACCAGAGCACCCGGAGGAAACCCACGCAGACATGGAGAAAACGTGCAGACTCCGCACAGTGACCCAGGCTGGAAATCGAACCCGGGTCCCTGGCGTTGTGAAACAAAATTGTTGCTTCAGAGGGGGCGACAATTGGGCAGCCTAGCCTTACCAAATCTTGTGCACTATTACTGGGCGGTGAATACTGAGAAAGTTCGGTGCTGGGGTAGGAAACTGATACAATGTGGGTTCAGATGGAGGAAGGGGCAAGTAAGGGATCGGGGCTATGGGTGCTGGCTACAGCACGACTCCTGTTGGCATCATGGAAATACTCGAGGAGCCCGGTTGTGGTGTCAACACTGAAGATATGGAAGCCGAAGTTGCGGCAGGGTCAAAACTAATGCCAGTCCGAACAAACCATCTGTTTGAACCAGCAAAAATTGACGCTGGTTTAAAGACTGGGAGGGAAAAGGTGTAATCACGTTGAAAGATCTGTTTCTGGAAGGTCATTTTGCAACATTTAGAGGGAAATACAAGCTCCCGAGGAGGGAGGGCTTTAGACATATGCATATACAGGCTTTCATAATGAAAAACTTCCCTACATTCCCAGTGTTACCCCTTCTTCTCTACTGGAGAGTTGTTGACGGTGTTGGGGAAAGAGGGGGTAGCTTGGGCTATTTATGGGAGTATTATGAAAGCAGAATCAGAATCCCTGGATGGGATAAAGGCCAAAAAAGAGGAGGAATTGGGGGGAGATGTTGGAGGAAGGGCTGTGTTGCAAAATTTTATGGAGGTTAAATGCATCGACCTCGTTCGTGAGGACGGCACTAAAATAATTTTTTTTTAATTTTCCAATTAAGGGTCAATTTAAAGTGGCTGATTCACCTAACCTGCACATTTTTGGGTTGTGGGGGTGAGACTCACGCAGACTGGGAGAATGTGCAAACTCTACACAGTTCAGTGACCCAGGGCCAGGATCAAACCCGGGTCCTCAGAACTGTGATGCAGCAGTGCTAACCACTGTGCCACCATGGGACTAATACAATTGATGGTAGCTCACAGAACACATTTCACAAGGTCGAAAATGAACCACCTGTTCAAAGGGGTTAAGGATATTTGTGAAAGGTGAAATGAAATGAAATGAAATGAAATGAAATGAAATGAAATGAAAACGAAAATGGTGAGAGAGAGGTGCCAATCACATGCACATGTTTTGGTCATGTCTAAAACTGGGGCACCTTCTTCAGCATCATATCAACATTGTTACAGTTGGACCTAGAACCTAGTCCCCTGGGAGGTCATAGTCAGGGTGTTGGATTGCTGGAGCTCCAGACAGGGGTGGGGGCAGATGTCTTGGCTTTTGCCTCGCTGGTGGCGAGGTGGATCCTATTGGGTTGGAGGTCAGTTGCTCCACCCTGTGCCTCAGTAGGCTGAGATACTTAGAGTTTCTAAGCCTAGAGAAGGTTAAATTTAGCTTAAGAGAAAATAAGGTGGGGTTTCACAAGACACCATGTCTGTTCATATCTCACTTTAAGGAATTAGCCTCAGTCAGCAGCTAAAGGGTGGGGTAGTTAGTTAGTTGATTAATTATTTTTGGGTTGAGGGAGGGATCATTAAATGTAAATTATCACAGAAAAATACAGTGTAGAAAAGGCCCTTCGGCCCATCAGGTCTGCACTGTCGCATCCTAATCCCATTTGTCCATAGCCTTGAATAATAAGATGTGCTAAGTGCTCATCCAGGTACTTTTTAAAGGATGTGAGGCAACCCGCCACTCCCACCCTCCCAGACCATCACCATACTCTGGGTAAAAAAACGTTTTTCCTCAAATACATCCTGAACCTCCTGTCCCTCACCTTGAACTTGTTCCCTCATGATCTTTTACACCTCGATCAGGTCACCCTTCAATCTTCTCTGCTCCAGTGAAAACAGCCCAAGCCTATCCAATCTCTCTTCATAACTTAAATGTTCCATCCCAGGCAACATCCTGATGAAACGCCTCTGCACCCACTCCGGTGCAATCACATCCTAATAATATAATAATAATCGCTTACTGTCACAAGTAGGCTTCAATGAAGTTACTGTGAAAAGCCCCTAGTCGCCACATTTTGGCACCTGTACAGCTCCCTATAATGTGGTGACGGAATCGTACTCCAGCTGTAGCCTCACCAATATTCTATATAACTCCAACATGACTTCCTTGCTTTTGTAATCTATGCCACGATTGATAAAGGCAAGTGTATCATATGACCTTTTCGTCACCTGTTAACCTGCCCTTCTGCCTCCAGAGATCTATTTGCAAATACGGCAATTTTTTGTTCCTCAGGACTTCCCAGTATGGTGCCATTCATTAATATTTCCTTGTCAAATTGTTCCTTCCAAAATGTAACACCTCACACTTGTCAGGATTAAATTCCATTTGCCACTTTTCTGTCCATTAGGACATCCCATCTATAGCTTCCTGTAATCCAAGACACTCAAGCCTCACTGTTAACGACCCGGCCTATCTTTGTATCATCCACAAACTTACTGATCTTACCCTCCACATAATAATTTAAGTCATTTATATAAATGACAAATAATAGGGGACCCAGCACAGATCCTTGTGGTATGCCGCTGCACACTGGCTTCCAAGTACTGAAGCAGCCGTCAGTCATCACCCTGTCTCCTACAGCTCCGCCAATTTTGAATCCACCTTATCAAGTTCCCCTGTATGTCATGTGCATTTACCTTCCTTATAAATCTCCAATGTGGGACCTTGTCAAATGCTTTGCTGAAATCCATGTAAACTACATCAACTGCACTACCCTCATCTACACACTTAAGTCACGTGCTCAAAAAATTCAATCAAATTTGTTAGGCATGAACTCTCTCTGACAAAGCCATGCTGACTATTCCTGATCAAACTTTGCATCTCCAAGTGAAGATAGATTCTCTCCTTCAGAATTTCTCCATTAGTTTCCCCACCATTGACATGAGACTCACTGGCCTGTAGTTCCCTGGTTTATCCCTATAGCCTTTCTTAAATAGTGGGAACACATTCACGACTCTCCAGTCCTCTGGCACCTCTCCTGCACGAGCTTTCGGAGCACTGCTCGTTCCTCAGGTGAATCACCTGAGTTTCACCTGAGGAAGGAGCAGTGCTCCGAAAGCTAGTGATTCGAAACAAACCTGTTGGACTTTAATCTGGTGTTGCCAGATTTCTTAGTGCTCACCCCAGTCCAATGCCAGCATCTCCACATCACCTCTCCTGTGGCCACAGAAGAATCAAAAATTTGGATCAAGGCCCCTGCAATCGCCTCCCTCGCCTCCCACAGCAATCAGGGGCATAACTTGTCCAGACCAGGAGATTTCTCCACTTCTAAGCCTGCCAACACCTCCAATACCTTGTCCCTCCCTATGACAACTTGCTCAATAACCTCACCGTCTCTCTCCCACAGTTCCATATCTGCCTCCTCATTGTCTTGGGTGAAGCCAGATGTGAAATATTCATTTAACACCCGACCAATGTCGTCTGGCTCCACCCAAAGATTTCCCCCATTGGTCCTTAATGGGTCCTACTTTTTCCCTAGTTATCCTCTTGCCAATCATATACATAGAATATCTTGGGATTTTCCCTACTTTTACCAGCTAGAGATTTCTCATATCCCCTCTTTGCTCTCCTAATTGCTTTCTTAAGCTCCAGGTCAGTATCCTCCCCACTTCCTCTTTGAACACTCCCACCAGCAACTGGTATCTATTGGCCAGATCCTGCCTTATTTTACTAAAGTCGGCTCTCCCCCCAATCCAAGACCTTTTTATTATTATTTTCTGCAATTTGTCTATTTCCTTGCCCATAACAAACTTAAATTGCACCATGCTGTGGTCACTATCACTAAAATGCACCCTCACCATCACATCAATCACCTGTCTGGTTTCATTCCCCATAATTAGGTCCAGCACTGCACCATGCCTTGTTGGACCCTGCACATGTTGAGCTAAAAAGCTCTCTTGTACACATGTTACGAACTCTGCTCCATCTAAGCCCTTAACACAATGACTAGCCCCAGTTAATGTTGGGAAATCACCCACTATAATTACCCTATTATTCTTTTTTACACACTACAGCAAATTGTGCACATTTTTGCTCCTCAATTTCCTGCTGACTATCTGGGGGTCTATAATAAACACCTAGAAATGTGGCTGTTCCTTTTTTATTCCTCAGCTCTACCCACAAAGCTTAATTTGGCACCACCCTCAAGATCTCTCCTTACTGCAGAAATTGACTCCTTAACTACTAGTGCAATGCCTCCCGTCTTTTCCCCCTCCCCTGTCCCTCCATAAGATTGTGTCCCGAGATGTTAAGCTGCCAATCCTGACCCTCCCTCAACCAAATGTTAAAAATTTTGAAAAAGCTGATAAAAATATTTATTAAAAAAGTGATTTTACAGCAAAGCTATCAAATTTAATTTACACTAAATTGAAGGGAGGAAGAAAATAGCCCTACATTTTTACAAGATAGTTGATACAGCAAATCTATCACACATCATTATGTATTTCATGTTTGCTTTCTGCCAAGAAACTCTTCCCTTCATACCCTATTTTGACAGCTCAGCTTTCTTGCCTTAAATATCTTTTCCCAGCTGGAATCCATTCCATAAGTTTCAAGGGTACCGATAATCAGGAGCATGACACACATATGCTCAGCACTGCAATGTAACCCTCAACGATATTTTACGTAGGTCACACTGATTAATTCAATGTTGGCTGTTCTTGCTTCTAGCTGATCCTCAACATTCTTCTTGAAAAGCACATTGTAAAACATCCAGCTTCCATGCCTTTCTGCATTTTTTGGGAACTAAGAGGTCCCACTGAACATTAGCAGTCACTTCTTTTTCACTCTGTACATGTCTCTATACCTCTAGAGATGCAGTTTCTGTAGCCCATCAAAACCATTTCTAGCAAAATGACCAGGTTCTTTACCTAACAAGATGTGCCTTTTAAAAAAAATCACAAATAAAGTATTTAACTGCCAATACAAAGAATCTCATGAAAATAACCATATGCTTTGTATCACCCTAATCCGTGTCAGCTTACTACTGTTACTGTAATCATATCAAATGATCCATGGTTGTGTTGTAAGATTAATGCAATTCTAGTGTCCTTTGTGCTGTACAATATACTCTGTAATCCATAACTCAGTTAAAATCAACTTCAAACATTTTTGAAGGTCAATTCCTGTGGTAAGTTTCTAATGTGCATCATCAATTAGGGGTACTGAAATGCACATTAATTTTATCACTGAGAAAAAGTGAACATTTTGATAATTTTTTTTTTTTTTACATAGATTTTTTTTTACATAGAATTTACAGTGCAGAAGGAGGCCATTCGGCCCATCGAGTCTGCACTGGCTCTTGGAAAGAGCACCCTACCCCCTACCCACGGTCAACACCTCCACCCTATCCCCATAACTCAGTAACCCCACCCAACACGAAGGGCAATTTGGACACTAAGGGCAATTTATCATGGCCGATCCACCTAACCCGCACATCTTTGAACTGTGGGAGGAAACCGGAGCACCCGGAGGAAACCCACTAATGGAAAATATTTCAAAATACTCCATGCAGCAAACTGCAGAGATTGTATGATGAGCTCTCACTATCTGGAGAAATTGCAGAATGAGACAACGGGTTGTAGCCACCTGGGGTGGCCACGTCCCGATTCCAAAATGGATGCCCGCAAAGAGTGCAGGGAAAATTGGCCAGCCACAGGGAACACAAGCAGGTGCAATATTTCCTGTGCATTAAGATTTGCAGAACCCAGACAGAACTGAAACCAATAGCCATTTACATACTAATGAGCGATCTCCAGAAACAATCAGAAACATTGAAACAATCGGGACCAAGACAGACTCCCCGGCGCCAGTGGGAGCTAGGACAAAGGCAGCCCAACGATCAGGGAACAACTCCAGTATTGGAGAAAATCAATGAGAACGATGGAGACCTGGTCCAATTAATTGGGACCAAGTCCAGGGTCCGCCCAAAAGGGCATGAAGCCCCTGAGACCTATAAGATAGCGTCCCCAAGTTCAGTTCGTTCTTCTTGGCCTTGGCTCTCAGCGAGGAGAGACCTGCCTAACAGCTTCTTGGCCTTGGCTCTCAACGAGGAGAGACTTGCCTAGCATCTGCATCAACCAAGTAAGTCTCAGATCAACGCACGCTACAAGATAGGCGCTCCTAGCTACCATTCCGTACCAGCTCGAAGCCGACAGAATCAGAAACGGACAAAGGCCATTGTTCCTCTGACCTGGTGGGCCATTCGAAGCTAAGTACAGGCTTTTAGTAATAGTGATAGATTAGTAAGTAGAGTTTTATGCATGAGTATTGATTGACTGTGTGTATAATAAATGTGTATTGATTTCAAACTTACTAACTGGTGTATTGAGTTATTAATCAGCACTTGGCTTTGAATCTCGTGGTGGTATCAGAGAGGTACCTGACGACTCTAGAGCAAAGGTTATTAAAACAGAGCAATTAAGTAAAAGCATAACGAGCAACAGGGTTTCATCTGAGAATCAAAACTTATATTTATTTTGAAAGATGGAAGAGGAAAGAACTAGGTGTTGACATATAGAAATGCCACATTTTAACTGGTGCTCCTTATGAAGGTGGTTAAAAACACAGTTGGACAAGAATAGCAGACCTATTATTCTATATCTTCCTGCACTTTGCAGGGGGAGAATGTGCAAACACCAGACGGACAGTGACCCAGGGCCGGGATTTGAACCCATGTCCTCAGCGCCACAGTCCCAGTGCTATCCACTGCGCCACCGTGTTGCCCACAGTTTCTTAACCTTAACACACTAGCACACTAGTTCTTATTAAACAGCACTTTAATAGAACATGGAAGCGCTCATGCCACTTACACAGGCAGGAAAAATGCAATACTTGCATTTACAAAGCAATCTTCTGTTGGGGGAGCAGGGGTTGGTCGTCGGAGGGGGGGGGGGCAACAGGAAGATAAATCAATAATTATACTGATAGAGACCATGGAGAAATCTATGCATACTTTCAGAATGCATAATGTTTGCAGGTATTAAGGAAGATTTGAATCAAGTGTATTAACTGTAAAATATAACGGTTCTGCATGCAAAAACAATTTTGCAGTAACAATCTGCAAGCTGTTTGTTCGCACTGCACATATATAAAGCTCCCTTTAAGAAATAAAAAATGAAATTTTATGTATCAATTTTTTTTCACCTGACAGAAGGAAATCCTAAAAGCCCTGTGAAAACTACAATGAAAATGATAAAAATGTGCAGCTGACTGGTTTGAGCATGGAATTAACCTCACGCATTTTTAGTTTTTATCAGAACACTGAAGACAGTTTAGCCATACAGGAAGGCAGTATAACTTTGAACAGATTCTCTGATTCACTCAACCTCAACATCGCAACATGGTAAGATGCTTGTTCAATCAGTGAGGCAAAGTTCTGCTGTTTAGCATATACTTTTTATTTCACTAGACGTGGGTGTGCTGGCTAGGACAGCATTTTTATTTCTTGAACCGCTGCAGTATTATGCTGAATGTTTCAAAATCTTTTCTCAGAGGACTTCCAATTAATAAAATAAATTCAAATTTTAATCAGCATTTAAAACTGTAGTGCAACACTTACATATTTGAAAATAGCTCACACTTGTATAAAGCCAGAAAATATTTCATCATGCTCAAAGTACACTGAGCTCTGCTGATGCATCAGAATTCGTCATGTATTTTAGAAAACAGAGGATTAACATCTCAAAAGCTATGCTCAAGTTTCAGAAGGCTGCCAATTTTGTGTTCTCACCCCAGTGTCAAATTCAACAGGCACTTAAGTATATTCATTGCACGTGTCCACCTATCAGTGAATTAAAAAATGTATACTTTTATCATTTAAGCTATTGACCCTCCCATTTCTTTCTCTTCACAACGAACGAATCCACCCAAAGACATGATTTAAAGGTCATCCTAAGAATATCTCCATGGCCTGTAACACAAACTTGGTCAGAAGTTATAAATTGATGCAGGTGTCTAGGACACAGAACAAAATGCCTTGCAATCATTACAATTGATTCCAACGGTGAAACCTCCCCCTTGAGAAATTATTAAATGCATGTAGAGTGTAGAGGTACAAAAACAACAGATCACATCCAGAAAATTCTGAAGCCATTACTTTGCGGTGAAAGCACTTGATTCACAATCCAAAGGCTATAGATTGGAGTTGCCTGGTAATCAGGCATTCAAATCTGGCACTCAGTTGTAATCAAATTCATGTTGCCTCCATCTTCAACTCCCTGCGGCTCCGAGACAGTCTCAAACGCCTAGGACTCCCCGATACAACAGCTGCCTCTATAATTTACATACACTTATGGTGCGTCTGGTTCAATAACAAACTTCTTTTACAAACCATAGCAAAAGAATATTGTTTTGATTTTTATTACTTTTCTCATCTTTTATAATCTTTCAAAAGTGTCATTTAAGTGTCACCACAATATATGGCAAGAAATGGCTTTGAAATTGCTCGATTAAATCTTTACTCAAAGCCTCATACCACTTGTTCCACTGTATATGGATTGGTTGCCAATTGGGCAAAGATTGTACTTAACAATGTATATCTCAGTGAACCTTATTTGGCACTGAACTTGGCATTAGTCTTTTAAAGACATATTTAGCATTTTGTTTTACTACAAACACTGGCAGGAATCAAATTTTCACTTTGTTTTACCCTAAACTATAAGCTTCATGCTATTCCAGCCAAGAAATATTTTTGTTATCACAAATCAAGGTTTGGGCACAGATAATTATGGCTTTGATTAATCACTGTTTACAGCCACTTATTGGAGGCAGACATCATCAGCAAGCCTGATTTATCCTCCTTCAAATTGCCATCTGGGGATACTAGAACATTATACATAATAGAATTCATGCATTTTGTACACTACCGACAACAAAGGACAATTGTGCAGAACACAGCCTGGTAATGCTTGCAAAAATGGAGGGCTTTGTATTTCACATTCTGATGGCAGTACAATAGGTTCCCACATCAACAAAAACTAGCCTCCTTCAAGTGTTGACAATTTAAACATTCCATGCAAGATCCAGAGGCCTTTTATGATGGGCCATCTCAAACAGGATCAGAGGGTGAATTCAAGCTTCAGTCTCAGTAGTGACATCGCAAACTCCTCATAACTAGTTCCCAGTTGGCATTAAGGCTGTAAGTTATGCTTGTAGAGCGATAAGATGGCTTTATACCAGAATAAAATGGTACTACAGTATGGCAGTGTAATGGTAATGATACTTGACTGATAACCCAGAGGGCAGAGTTCAAATTCCACCTTTTTAAAAATAAATTTAGTGTACCCTACTCATTTTTTCCAATTAAGGGGCAATTTAGCGTGGCCAATCCACCTAACCTGCACATCTTTGGGTTTTGGGGGTGAAACCCACGCAAACACAGGGAGAATGTGCAAACTCCACACGGGCTCAGTGACCCAGAGCTGGGATCAAACCCGGGACCTCGGTGACGTGAGGCATCAATGCAAACCACTGTGCCACCATGCTGCCATTTCAAATTCCACCTTGGCACCAAGGTAAAATAACAATGAAAGCTGCCAAAATGTGTTGTCTGGTTCATTAATGCCACCCACCAACACCCTTGTCTGGCCCACATAGGACTCCACTGTTACATTTGGTGGCTGAATCTTGATGCCACCCTGAAGTGGCCTTGCAAGCCACTTGGGTTTTACAATTGACAGTTAATACAGCTTTGCCATGTTCATCCACATCCACTCAAAATGTGTAACTGAATGTCTCTAACTCCATGGTTGTAATGCACCAGATAGTTTAGAGATGTGGATTGAAGCATACAATACAAAACTTGTCCTATAAAACCAAATTCAAGCTCTCCTACACAAGTTTTTTTAAATGTTAACGATTACTTCCAAAGCAGAATCAAATGGTCCATTTAGACTTCCACGTTGTAATGGTTTCAGCGAAAGTTGCTACCCAAGATTTTCTTTTAAAAAACACGCCAACAAGTGCAAACCCTGATTTTGTTTTCTCGAGTAACTTAAAATAAATGTATGGCAGTACAATTACTTTAATAACACATTTTTAACAGATCAGTATATAGTTACATACTACTTGAAACAACGCAATTGCAGCCAGTTTACCAGATTTGGTGTGCACTGTAGCACAGTGGTTATCACCATTGCTTTGCAGCTCCAGGGATCCAGGTTCAATTGCCGGCTTCGGTCACTGTCTGTGTGGAGTCTGCGCATACACCTCGTGTCTGTCTGAGTTTCCTCCGGGTGCTCCGCTTTCCTCCCACAAGTCCAGAAAGACAATTGTAAGCACTGCATATGAAGTCAGTGTTAGATTGAAGGGAGGCACTACCCTTACACAACGCTTACTTGTCCTGAAGGGACTTAGACTCTGTCCTCCTCAAACATCAAATTTGCTTGATAACAAACTTTTCCATTTGTGTCTGTCAAAGATTGTTTTTTCCCCCATGTATTGGGATGGCAACTTGGAAGCTCTGAGGCTCGCCTTCAGATTTTCTTTGTATGCAGATTTGGAAGTCCTGCTCTGTTGGTTCCCATGTTCAGTTGGCTGCAGAGTACTGCCTTGCCTGTGATATGTTGGAATTTGCCTTGTAAAACACATGACCACCCCAGTAATGCTGAGCTCTGAGAAGCATACTCTCAATACCGGGTATTTCACACTTTGCACGAACATCGGTGTTGGGGATTTTGCCTAAACATCCCTTTTTTTTTTTATTTGTTCACGGGATGTGGGCACACTGGCTGGGCACACATTTATTGCCCATCACTGAGGGCATTTCTCAGTCAACAACATGGCTGTGAATCTGGAGTCATATGTAGGCCAGACCAGGCAAGGATGACAGATTTCCTACCCTAAAGGACATTAATGAACGAGATGGGTTTTTACAATAATCGGCAATGGTTTCATGCTCATCATTAGACTTTTAATTCTAGATTTCTATTGAATTCACATTGCACCGTCTACCACGGCGGGTTTCGAACCCGGGTCCGCAGAGCATGACTCTGTGTGTCTTGATTACTAGACCAGCGACAATACTACTACACCAGTACCCCTACCTACCCCCCCCCCCCCCCCCCCCCCCCCCCCCCAATGTTGCAAATAAATCCTGGATACAAGGATGGAATGCTTCCAGTTATTTTATTATACGGTTTTAAATTTTAGAGTACCTAATTCATTTTTTCCAATTAAGGGGCAATTTAGTGTGTTCAATCCACCTACCCTGCACTTCTTTGTGTTGTGGGGGCGAAACCCAAGCAAACACAGGGAGAATGTGCAAACTCCACACAGACAGTGACCCAGAGCCGGGATCGAACCTGGGACCCCAGAGCCATGAGGCCGCAGTGCTAACCCACTGCGCCACCATGCTGCCCTTTGCGCCACCATGCTGCCCTTTGCTTCCAGTTATGGTGCCGGTACAATATCTAAAACTGAATTGATGCAAGAACCTGATACGGCTTTGCTCTGAGACCAAATACATGCTCTTGCCAAAGTCTGAGTGAGTCTGTCAAACACTGATCTTACTTTTACCAGGTGATGGTGGATTTCATCACCAGCATAGTGTTTTTTTTTTAATTCTTACCTGGGACTTGGTCATCACTGGCTGGGCCAGCATTTATTGGCCACAGCTAATTGCCCTGGGACGGAGTAGCTTGCTCGGCCATTTCAGAGGGCATTTAAGAGTCAAGCACTTTGCTTTGGGTCTGGAGTCACATTTGGGTCAGACCAGGTTAAGAATGGCAGAATTCCTTCCCTAAAGGACATAGTGAACCAGATGGGCTTTTTCAACAATTGGCAATGGTTTAATGGTCATCATTAGACTTTTAATTCCAGATATTTTATTGAATTCAAATTTCATCCTCTGCCATGGCAGGATTCGAACCTGGGTCCGCAGATCATTACGCTGGGTCTCTGGATTACTAGTCTAGTGACTCCACCACTATCTCCCTGAGGAAGTGATACTCTCAGTTACTCCCGGTGGAGTGGATGCTCCTAAGATAGCAAAATATTGTCAAATAAAATCAAGGAAAACCCAAAGATGTTTTAGAAATACATAAACAGCAGTAGAATAACTAAGGAAAGAGAAGAGACAATTTGAAACAAAAAAAGCAACTTGGTGTGCGTGTGTGGAGGTGCAAGACGTGGGCATGGATGCACACATTCTAGTTAGGGAGGAGTGCGAAAGGTTGGATGGTGTAAACATTGTTCCAGAGTATGTATTGAGTTTAGCATCTTTTGAAAGTGTATAAGTCACTTGACCAGAGTGGAATGTCACCCAGATTGCTAAGAGAAGGAAGAGAAATAGCAGAAGCTCTCACCATCATTTTCCAATAATCCCTGGCTATAGGTGGAGGCTGGAAGACAGCCAACGTTGGACTATTGTTTTTTTTTTTTAATATTTATTTTTAATAAGAGTTTATTCCATTTTTACAAATAGAACATAGAACAGTACAGCACAGAACAGGCCCTTCGGCCCTCGATGTTGTGCCGAGCAATGATCACCCTACTTAAACCCACGTAACCCGTATACCCGTAACGCAACAATCCCCCCATTAACCTTACACTACGGGCAATTTAGCATGGCCAATCCACCTAACCCGCACATCTTTGGGTTGTGGGGGTGAGACCCACACAGACACAGGGAGAATGTGTAAACTTCACACAGACAGTGACCTAGGGCCAGGATCAAACCAGAGTCCTCAGCACTATGATGCAGCAGAGCTAACCAGTGCGTCACCATGTCGCCCCAAAGGCATTAGTTCTAAGGGGGTATTTTACAGTTAACCACAAAATGCAACAAATCCCCACAGTCTAGTACAATACAGAATGATCATCATTCCACATATACGTACGGAGAAGACCAGCAAATATTCATGCAATTGGTTCAGATTATCAATGTCAATGTCTACTTTCAAAGGCAAAATGGAAGGATAAAGGGAAACCAAAAATAGCAGTGAATCTCAGGGTAGCAGGATAAAGTCATCAGCACCATGGTGCTCACCCTTTTCCACAAGGCAACAAAGACAAAGCTACACAATGTACAAGATCCCTTGTGGGGTGAAATACAACCAATCAGAGTCTAACTCAGCCTCCCAAGCCCTCCAAGTGATACCCCAGAAAAAGGGGTATAGGAGGATACCGCCATCAGTACAAGATGTGGCTTGGCAGCGTACTCTCTCGTGTATATAGGAGTCAGTAAGCCAAGGATAGTTACACCATGCCAAGGCTCACTACGCAACAGTCTTCACTCTTCTCCAGCCAAATCAGAGACAATGTTCAGACCCCACTATCACTGGAATATTTTAACCGTTTTCCACCCAGGAAATCCCACCAACAAGAAGATTCATCATGGCAAACATCAATGGGATACCTCGGGGGAAGATACAATCCCCTCCCCCACCACCACCTCCCACGGTAAAAGAAACCTTCGAGAATTAGATATAGCAAATCAGAGCCTGTATCAGCACCTCACTTACCCAGATAAAAGAAAGGAAACACCAGAGAGGGGGATGAGTACGTATTAGTCAATAGACATCAGACATGGTCTACTAATGTACACTTTCACAAAAAGGATACTAGGAACAGATCAGCATAACCTCAACGAACAGGAAACTGCCCCCATCTGCCCCCAGGGGAGCCCAAGCCACAAGGAGGAGGACCGTCTTTAGGTCTCCATATAAGACCACTTGGAGGACCACCATCTACTCCTCGATCCAGCCTAATCTCCAACCAAAGAAAGATTCTAACAACACTGAACCAAAGCTCTCAGGCTCACACTCAGACCCTATAGCCCACAGGTCACTACCTCCCCAGGGGAACCAAATCTCAAGGAGAGTAGTCCAGAAACCCCAAAAAGGGGACATTTTGGGAGAGGGTGACCTACTCCCTCTACCTGACCCGGATAAACAAAGTTATACTTCCCTAATCGACTCAATCTAGTTGAACTAGGATCAACGACACCTGACACCAATCCTTGCAGTCCAGAATGAGACATTTTGAACACTGAGATCGTGATCTTTAACCACCCCATCAAATGGCATATCTTTCCTGAATGCCTTGTACCAGCGAATATTTAACACCCAATCTGTGCCTGTGACTCCCAGTCTGACTTACTATATTCCTTGCATTCAAATCGATGCACATGATTCAGACGTCATGGACAGGTTTCTCTGTCCGGCTGCACCAGATTTCTAGTGCGGCACGCCGTCGGGATTCTCCGTTTTGCGGCTGGTCAGTGGGGTTTCCCATTGTGGGGCAGCCGCACACCGTTGGGAAACCCACAGGCTGCCTGCAAAATGTCGAATCCCGACAGCGGAGAATTCAGCCCCGTTACTTTCTCACCTCGAAGTATAGCAGGTAAGGCAGGTGAACTTAGAGCACTTGGAATTATGATGTTGCCGCTATCACAGAAACATAGAACTGTACAGCACAGGACAGGCCCTTCGGCCCTTGGGCAGCACGGTAGCATTGTGGATAGCACAATTGCTTCACAGCTCCAGGGTTCCAGGTTCGATTCCGGCTTGGGTCACTGTCTGTGCGGAGTCTGCACATCCTCCCCGTGTGTGCGTGGGTTTCCTCCGGGTGCTCCGGTTTCCTCCCACAGTCCAAAGATGTGCAGGTTAGGTGGATTGGCCATGATAAATTGCCCTTAGTGTCCAAAATTGCCCTTAGTGTTGGGTGGGTTCCTGGGTTATGGGGGATAGGGTGGAGGTGTTGACCTTGGGTAGAGTGTTCTTTGTAAGAGCTGGTGCAGACTCGATGGGCCGAATGGCCTCCTTCTGCACTGTAAATTCTATGAAATCTATGAAACGACACACTAGAATAGAGGCCAAGGATACACATGTCACTCATATATTGCGCAGCACGGTAGCACAGTGGTTAGCACTGTTGTTCAAGGAGCCAGGAACCCGGGTTGGATTCCCAGCTTGGGTCATTGTTTGTGCGGAGTCTGCACGTTCTCCCCGTGTCTGCGTGGGTTTCCCCCGGGTGCTCCAGTTTCCTCACAAGTCCCAAAAATATGTGCTGTTAGGTGATTTGGACATTCTGAATTCTCCCTTAGTGTACCCGAACAGGCTTAACAGAATGTTACAACTAGGGGATTTTCACAGTAACTTCATTGCAGTATTAATGCAAGCCTACTTGTGACACTAATAAAGATTGTTATTGAAGCACATAACCCCCAACACTAGAGCAACTTGGGTCCCACCATCAACAAGATTCCACCCATTTCCCTCTTCAAAGAAACCCGAACATAGGATGATATGTCCACTGTACATTCCACGAGCTAAGTAATCAAGTGACCACTGTCACCACATGGTGTACAGTCAAGTAAATATAGAAGACCAACCGCACGCTGGCACAGTGGTTCGCACTGCTGTCTCACAGCGCCAGGGACCCGGCTTCAATTCCAGCCATGGGTGACTGTCTGTGTGGAATTTTCTTCCCGTGTCCACGTGGATTTCCTCCGGGTGCCCCGGTTTCCTCCCACAGTCCAAAGATGTACGGGATTGGCCATGCTAAATTGCCGCTTAATGTCCAGGAACGTGTAGGTTAGGTTAAGGGGTTGCAGGGATAGAGCGGGATGGGCAGATAAATATGGGTGGAACGCTCAATTGAAGGGTTGATACAGACTCGATGGTCCTGAATGGCCTCCTCTGCACCAGGGATTCTATGAAAGGCTAGATATCTCGGGATTAACTGAAATCCATAGAATTATACAGAATAAAAGGCCACATCATATGTCTGTACCTTCATAGGATTTAAACAAGGATTCCTTAATCCCAAAATAAGAAAAGTACAAAAGAAAAACACTACATCAAAAGTTCTAATGGAGGTTTTTCCTCACCTACAATGAGGACTAATAAGACCATACCAATCACCTCCATACCAAACCACTGACCAGCCACCCTGTTGTGGCACTACTTATCTTATCTATAAATTCAGTGAAAGATATCAAAAAAGTACACTCAGTATAAAAGTAAGGATTACAGCATATTTTTAAAAACAGGTAAATCCTGCACAACCCTCACGTTATATAACCAACTCAGCATGATCTTCACAGTATAATAGGATAACAGACGACAAATGCCTCTGTGATCATACACCCTTGTCAGGATAAAAGGCAATAACACAAAATCAGGGATATAATTACAAGAAAACAAAGTTCAGGATTTAATGATGAACTGCAGGATACATAACCACCCACGGAGCTTGGAAAAGCCAAAACCAAAATAAGATCATCAAGCAACATCCAGAGTTTCACCGGAGCCCTTGCACTTTCGCCATGTTGTCGTTCCAAAGCCCGGATAACGACAAGCCTAGGCCCTGGCAGGTGGGCGCAGACCCATCACGTTTGACAGCGCGTCAAATTTGATTTACAGAGGACAAGACAATGTAAAGCCAGTGATCAGACTTGAGTTGACTGACCCCAAAGCCTCAAAGACCAGATACAATGTGCTCCATCAAACTCAAAACTTCCATCCTTAAAACAAGATTGTGAATGCAAGGCAACCTATTCCCAAATTCAGCCAGGAATTCATCCCCAGCTCCCTTGGAAGAACGGGCGCATGGATATTCCTTCTCCCTGAATCAACCAGGATGTTCCACATACCATGCAGCAAGAATTCCAAGAACAGAAGGCGAGTTCCCACTGAGGAAACTGCCCTATTGACTGACTGGGTTCATTCTCGTTAGGATATATCACAGTTCATAAGTGTGAGCACCAATAACCTGTGCAAGAGAGCCGGGACTGTCATCCACAACTTCACTCACAATGGCAGCCAACATCTTAACAATGCGTGCAGCATTTCAGTTTAAATTATTGATCCAACAGGGGACCTGGTACTGAGCCCTGCAGATCCCACAAACTTCTGAACTCTTTGGAAACAGCCTTTCAGTCACAAAATACCTTTTGCTTCCTCTCACTAAGCCAATTTTATATCCAACTTGCCCTTGAATTCCATGAGGCCGAAGCATAGGTCCACTCACCAGTGAAACTGCCACTGTGGATTAGGTCCCACCCCGGCTGTCTGACTGCCTCAAACAAACAAGGATTTTCTTGACTTAAATCGGCTCCCCATCACCAAAGTTTAGCCAGGATCTTCCAGGAACATAGCACAGATTATTTACAGAATTATCCCCCCCCCAACACCATTGTTTCCCCCCCCCCCCCCAACACCATTGTTTAAAAAGGAAGGAAGGAATAGACCGGTAATTACAGACCAGTTAACCTAATCTCAGTGGTGAGGAAACTATTGTTGAAGTTGCTCTGATGGAATTAAAGGAAGGTCATGTCTCACTGATGTGACTGCAATTTTCGAGGATGTCGATAGTGGGCTTGATATGGTCTACATAAATTTTAGCAGGGCTTTTGACAAGGTTGCACATGGTACATTGGTCAGAAAAGCAAAATCTCATGGAATTCAAGGGCAAATTGGATATAAAATTGGTTTAGTGACAGGAAGCAGAAGGTATGTGTGTGACTGGAAGGCTGTTTCTAAAGAGTTCAGGGGTTTGAGGGGTCTGAAGGGCTCAGTACCAGGTCCCCTGTTGTTCATGCTACATGTCAATAATTTAAACTGAAATGCTGCACGCATTAAGAAGTTTGCAGAAGTATACAAATTGGACACATGGAAGAAAACTGTAGATTGTACGAGCATGTTCATGAAGTAGTCAGATGGACAAAAAAGTGGCAAATGCAATTCAATGCAGGGAAATATGAGGTAACTCATTTGGGGAGGGCAATCAATAAGTGAGACAGAGCGAGAGACAGAGAGACAGAGGGATTAGGTGCCATAGTCATATTTAGCAAGTACTTGGACATGCAATTTTCCAGAGGGCTAGGGACCAAGAGGTGGAAAGCAGAATTAGGCTCATAGCTCATTTTCAGTCGCCACATGGCCTCCTTCTGTATTGTAAAACTTCTATGTTTATTGATGGTTAGGAGATACTATAACTGACCCACCCAACACAGAGAGACACAAACATATGTACAAGCTAGGAGCTTACCTTGCAGTTTCTTCAAAACAGCAACCTCCATTTTGAGAACCTGTTTTGGTTGTTGGGCTGACTCCACTTTGAGAGCAACATTTTCCTGGGTCAGAAAGTCTACAGCTTCATAGATTTCTCCGAAGCCTCCACCTCCAATCTTTTTCAACTGCAAGACAAAAGAAAAATTAGACCTCAATAACTATAACCACCATTACAAAACACACAGCACACATTTGCCATCTGTTGCTGAAGACGATTATAAAATTTACTGGCCATCAATTGTACCCAATATTGGAAAGTCACCAAAATAGTTACAATTTACACATCTTCATGGACATAAATAAGATGTGTGTGGTGAATAAATTGTTAAGTAGCATTGAATGCATAGAATTGCACCAATAGCCAGAAGAAATAATACCGGCTGCTTCACCGAAAAAGAGAACAAAATGGATGCTGAGCTATAGCAGGAGATATTAAGAGGGTCACTAAAAGTTTGATCAAAGAAGCTACAAAGAGATTTTAATAAGGGAATTAATGTTTGACATTTGCAAAGATGAGGATTCAATGTTAGCCAGTACAAACAAGTGTGATGTGTGAGCAGGACTTATTGCAAGATTGGATATTAGCAGTATGCTTACCACTGTAAATATCTATTCTCTGCTGTATGCCTCTTCTTCACACAGATAGGATCGGCACAACATGTGAAAATTGGTTTGCACATGTCATAACACTGGTTTACGACTCCGCAGGTAATGGAAGAGAAATTACAGTGTAAAAATAAGTCCTGAATTCAGCCCATTGTGTTTGTGCGCATTCTTCCAACTGCAGCCAAAACTCATTCCCCACTTTCCTTGCATGTGGTTATATTTTCTTTTGAAATAGTTATCAAATTCAATTTTAAGTTATGTTACTTACTGACTCGACAGCCACATGTAGGACAGTATTGCACATTTTAATAATCCTTGCTCCATTAAAATCAAGGTCACAGACTAGAAAGGATATAACAGACAGCCAGTTTAGCCATCCGCTGCCAAATTTGGCTGGATCGCTCAAAACACTATAGAACATAGAACATAGAACAGTACAGCACAGAACAGGCCCTTCGGCCCTCGATGTTGTGCCGAGCAATGATCACCCTATACCCGTAACCCAACAACCCCCCCTTAACCTTACTTTTTAGGACACTACGGGCAATTTAGCATGGCCAATCCACCTAACCCGCACATCTTTGGACTGTGGGAGGAAACCGGAGCACCCGGAGGAAACCCACGCACACACGGGGAGGACGTGAAGACTCCGCACAGACAGTGACCCAGCCGGGAATCGAACCTGGGACCCTGGAGCTGTGAAGCATTTATGCTAACCACCATGCTACCGTGCTGCCCCTTATTCTGCTCAATTGCTAAAATTGTTCACTATTCCAGGATCATCCTCAAATGTGAAGATAACATGCAGATTTTCTCCACTGCAAACTGCCTTAACCCCCTCTCCCCTCCAACACCAAGTTCAAGTTCATGGACTTTGTTGTCAGCAAGATCAAGACAATCTGCCGTGTCTCCCCATTCCACAAGACAACCCGGCCATATTTGTATAATGCACATACCCTGAATCAACCTCCTTCTCTAACCTCTCTCCTATTTCGCCCCATGCCCTTTCTGAGCTCATCTTGTTCCTGTTCCCATGATCCTACTCCAATGAAACCGATCATCCAACTTTCCCTCCTGGTAACCATGTTAATTAACATCACAAATGGTTCTCTCTTTTCAAGTGCTTGTCCCTCCATCCTTTAAATATGCCATCATTACACCTCTCCTCAAAAACCAACCCTTGAAAATGCTATCCTTAAAAACCTTAAAATCCCAACCCCCCTATCCTCTCCAAAGTCTCTGAACAACATTCCAAATCTGTTCCCATCTTTTCCAAAACTCAATTTTTGAATCCCGCCAACCAGGTTTCTGCCCCTTTACAGTACCAAAACAGCTCTTATCAAAGTCACAGATGACATTGTGTGTGACAGGGATAACAGTAAACTTTCATCTTTCGTCTTATCTACAGCTTCTGACACGGTGACCACAACATCCTCCTCAAATGCCTTCTCACTGTTGTCAAGCTAGGTGGGACTGTTTTCACCTGGTTCCATTCTCAATATCTAATCATAGCCATAGAATCACTTGCAATGGCTTCTCTTCCTGCTCCTATCCACAGACCTACCCTGACCACTGGTCAAGCAACGCCTCAATTCTAAAATTCTTATCCTTCTTTTCAAATTCCTCCATGAATTAGCCCCTCTCTACCCAGCGCCGGCCCTAGGGTTGCTGGCGCCCCGGGCAAGCTGAACTTCGGCGCCCTTGGGGGGGGGGGGGCCGGGGGAGGGCGGGGCCGGGGGGGAGCGGAGCGGACCGAGGGGCGGGGGAGCGGACCGAGGGGAAGGGGGGGGGGGGGGGAAGCGGACCGAGGGGAAGGGGGGGGGGGGAAGCGGACCGAGGGGGGGGGAGCGGACCGAGGGGAGGGGGGGGGGGGAGCGGACCGAGGGGAGGGGGGGGGGGGGGGGAGCGGACCGAGGGGCGGAGCGGACCGAGCGGAGGAGCGGACTGAGAGGGGGGGGGGGGGGGGGGGGGCGGCCACCGCGCATGCGCTGGTTGGCACCGGCCCAACTGCGCATGCGCGGGACCCGAGTCTCTGGCGCCCCCTAGCACATGGCGCCCCGGGCGACTGCCCGAGTTGCCGGTGCCTTGAGCCGGCCCTGTCTCTACCTCTGCAATTTCCTCCAGCCCAAAAGTTTCAGAGATAATCTACGCTCCTCTAATTCTAGCCTCTTGTGCATTCTTAATTTTAAATCGCTTCATCATTGATTGCTGCATCTTCAGCTGCCTATGCTGCAAGCTCTGGAATGCTCTTCCCCCCCAACCCCACCTCCAATACAGCTCTCTGCTTCTCTACCTTCCTTCCACCTTTAAAGAACTCCTGAAAACCTATCAATAACCAAGCTTTTGGTCATCTGACCTAATAGCTCCTTATATGGTTCAATGTGGCATTGCAATTTATCAATTTCTAATGCTTCTGTGAAGGGCCTTGGGCCATTTTATTACGCGGAAAGGTGGTATATATATATATATGTATATATATATATGTATATATATATATATATATACACACACACACACAAGCCATTGGTGAACAAAATCCTTTTAACTATTTATTTTGTTCTTCAGTTATGATCCTTAATCTATCCCTCTTGTTACCAATCACATTGCTCACGGCCAACCAGCAGAAGCTTGCAAGAGTGCCATGTCATTACATTTGATGTTTCTTCAGTAATGCTTGGCTACATTCAGAAATTTAGTGGAGTGGGGGAAATTAAATCTGAGTCGCTGAACATTGATTCTGCTCAACATTGCTGCAAAACCCAATCCCGCTATGCTGCTGGAAATGTACTTCATGAAGTACAGCGTAACTATTTTTTTAAATCCTGTATAATAACTTTATCAAATTCAAGGAAATATATTGATTATTATAGAAATAGCTCGCTCTGTGAAAAAAGATTCCTGGGTTGACAAACACCGGACACCGTGGACTGCGAAGCACATGTCTCTAGCACAGGCACTGAAGCAAGACATTCCTAAACTTGATATGGGAGCGATCTCATGACCCATATGTAAACCAACTGAGTAAAGGGTAAACAGGATGTCCTAGCAAGGAATACACCTTCATGGTTTTTAAAGGATATGGGAGGAATTACCTATAATATCCTTCTCTTGCTAATGGAAAATTAAATAATTGATTGGCATAAGACCCTGAGACAAAAGTATAGAAAAGGGCTTTTCAAGAGGGAAAATCACTCCGGAAGGAAAAGAGGTTCGTGAAGTTGGATTGGATTTGTTTATTGCCATGTGTACCGAGGTAAAGTGAAAAATATTGTTCTGCGTACAGTCCAGACAGATCATTCCCTACATGAAAAGAAAATACATAGGGCAAACATAAAATACACAATGTAAATATATAGACACAGGCATCGGGTGAAGCATACAGGAGTGTAGTACTACTCAGTAAAGAAGATGTGTGAAGTGATCAGATCAGTCCATAAGAGGGTCATTTAGGAGTCTGGTAACAGCGGGGACGAAACTGTTTTTGAATCTGTTCATGCATATTCTCTGACTTTTGTATCTCCTGACCATCGCTGGAGTTCAACCTAGATAAACGTGAAGTGATTTATTATGGAATGTCGGATTTGAATGCTGAATACAGGGTTAAAAGCAGGATACTTGGAAGGCTGGAGGAACAGAGGGATCTTGGGGTCCATGTACATAGATCCCTCGAAGTTGCCACCCGGGTGATAGGGTTGTTAAGAACACGTATGGTGTGTTGGCTTTCATTAACAGGGGGATTGAGTTTAACAGCCGCGAGGTTTTGCTGCAGCTTTATAAAACCCTGGTTAGACCACACTTGGAATATTGTGTCCAGTTCTTGTCATCCCATTATAGGAAGGATTTGGATGTTTTGGAGAGGGTACAGAGGAGATTTATCAGGATGCTGCCTGGACTGGATGGCATGTCTTATGAAGAAAGGTTGAGGGAGTTTGGGCTTTTCTCACTGGAACGAAGAAGGCAGAGAGGTGACTTTATAGAGATGTACAAGGTGATGAGAGGCATGGATAGAGTGGATAGCCAGAGACTTTTCCCCAGGGCGGAAATGGCTGTCACAAGGGGACATCATTTTTAAGTGATTGGAGGAAGGTATAGGGGAGATGTCAGGGGTACGTTCTTTACACAGAGTGGTGGATGCGTGGAATGCACTGCCTGCGGAGGTGGTGGAGTCAGAGTCATTAGGGACATTTAAGCGACTCTTAAGACAGGCACATGGGCAGCAGTAAATTGAAGGCGTGTAGGTTAGGTTGATCTTAGATTAGGGTAAATGATCGGTACAACATTGTGGACCAAAGGGCCTGTATTGTGCTATACTGTTCTACGGAAGAAGTTGGAAGAGTGAATAAGCCAGGTGTGACAGGTCTTTGATTTTGTTGCCCGCTTTCTCAAGGCAGCAGGTGTAGAGAGAGTCAATGGATGGCAGGCAGGTTTGTGTGAAGGACTGGGCTGTGTTCACAACTCTCTGTAATTTCTTGCGGTCTTGGGCTGACCAGTTCCCATAACAGGCTGTGATGCAGCCAGATAGGATGCTTTCTATGGTGCACCTGTAAAAGTTGGTAAGAGTCAGTGTGGACATGGCAAATTTCCTTAGTTTCCTGAGGAAGTGTTGGCACTGTTGTGCTTTCGTGGAGGTAGTGTCGACGTGGGTGGACCAGGACAGAGTTTGGGTCATGTGCACACCTAGGAATTTGAAGCTGTCAACCATCTCCATCTCACCCTCGTTGATGCAGTCAGGGATGTGTATAGTACTTTGCTTCCTGAAGTCAATGACCAGCGCTGTTTTGCAGGCATTGAGGGAGAGATTGTTGTTACACCACTCCACTAGGTTCTCTATCTCCCTCCTATATTCAGACTCATCGCTGTTCGAGATCCGACCCACTATGGTCGTGTCATCAGCAAACTTCTAGATGGAGTTGGAACCAAATTTAGCCACGCAGTCGTGTGTGTACAGGGAGTATAACAGGGGGCTAAATTTGCAGCCTTGCGGGGCCCTGGGATTGAGGACCATCATGGAGGAGGACAAGTAATGTCACTGGACAAGTAATCCAGAGGCCCAGGCCAATATTCTGGGGACAGGCCTTCAAATCTCACCATTCAAATTCAGTTAATAAAATAAATCTGGAATATTTAACTAATCTCAGTAAAGGTCAGGCGACACGATGACAGTGGTTAGCACCGCTGCCTCACGGCACTGAGGACCTGGGTTCTATCCCAGCCCAGGTCACTGTCCCTGTGGAGATTCCACATTCACCCAGTGTTTGTGTAAGTCACACCGCCACAACCCAAAGATATACAGGCTAGGTGGATTGGCCAAGCTAAACTGCCCCTTCATGGGAAAAAAAGAATTGGGTGCTTTTAATTTTTTTATAATTTTAATTAAATTAAATTAATATCAGTAAATATCACCATGACGACGATCATTGATGGTTGTAAAACCCATATGATTCAGTAATGCCCTTTAGTGAGGGAAGTCTGACATCTTTATACAGTGTAGCCTCCATGGACTTCAGACTTTCAGCAATGTGGTGAACTATGAACTGCCTTCTAAATGACCTAGCAAGCCACCAAGTTCCAGAGCAATTAGGAACTTGTAACAAAATGCTGGCCTTACCAGCAACACCCATGAAGAGTAAAAAAAAAATACTGTTAGTCCCTTAAATTATGAGACTAAAGAATTAATAATGGAAATGAGGAAATGGCAGAAGCAAGTAATTTGTAGAGGTCTTCACATTAAATGACAAAAAGCATGCAACGGATAGTAAAAATCAAGAGGCAAAAGGGAGGGAGGGACACCATCACTTGAGGCAAAAAGTATTGGGAAGACTAACAAGTCCCCTGGGCCGACATCCTTAGGTCTTAAAAAAAGTGGTGGCATGGATGCATTGGTTGTAATCTTTCAAAATTAAATTCGGGAAAGGTCCAGCTGATTGGAAAACTGCAAATGTAACACCTCTTCAGAATGGAGGGAAATAGAAAGTAGGGAATTATAGGCCAATTAACCTTACATCTAGAATCATGGAATTTACAGTGCAGGAGGCCATTCGACCCATAGAGTCTACACCTTCCCTTCCCTACTTAAGCCCATACCTTCACCCTATCTCCGCAAGCTCACCTAACCTTTGGACACTAAGGGCAATTTAGAATGGCCAATCCACCTAACCTCCACATTTTTGGACTGTGGGAGGAAACTGGGGCACTCGGTAGAAACCCATGCAGACACGGGGAGGATGTGCAAACTCCACACAGTCACCAGAGGTGGGAATTGAAACCTGGTCCCTGGAGCTGTGAGGCAGCAGTGCTAACCACGTGCCACCACGTCACTACATTGTGAAAATGCTGGAATCCATTCGGGAAGTAGCAGCGGGACTTTTAGAAAATCATAATACAATCAGGCAGAGTCAACATGGTTTTGTGAAAGCAAATTAGTGTTTCAGTATTTGTTTTTATGTTTTTATTCAACAATTTAACATTTTTGCACCAATAATACCCAGGCCACTCCTTTCCCCTAAAATAAACAAGCCCCATCTCTGGTGGAACCCCTCATCCGCCTCTCTCAGAGCAAATTTCACCTTTCCCAAGTGTAAGAACTCCAGCCACGTCAAGATGCTAGAGGGAGAAGCTGACCTCCACCCCAAACAATCAACGAGGCGAAGGCTAAAGCGTCTGCCCACTCTCCCATCTGCATCTCCGGCCGGTCCAACACCCCGAATGTGGCCTCTAGGCAACCCTTCTCCAATTCCCTCTGGAGAAACTCGGACATGGTGCTGAAAAACAATCCCCAATATTTCTCCTCCTCTGGGCAGGACCAGGACATATGGAGATGATTGGCTTGGCCCATCCCACACAGCTAGCAACTATTCCCGAGCCCCTCAAACAGCTGGCTCATCTTTGCGTTCGTTAAGTGCACCCTTACATCACTTTTAACTAAATCAACCGCAGCCTCACACACGAAGTCAAGGCATTGACCATTCACAGCACTTTGTACCACAATCATTCTTCCAGGCCCAGTCCTCCCTCCCAATTGGCCTTAATCCCCTCTATAGACTCCTCGTCTTCCTCCATAATCCTACTGTAGATTGATGAACTCTCCAGCGCCCCCACCACCAACCAACAGACCTCCAACATTGAGGATGGTGCCACCGGAAAACTTGGGAAAGCCTTTTTTTGCAAAATTCCGCACCTGCACACCTAAAGCCCTCCTACCACTGCAGCCCATACTTCACCCCAGCTCCTCCAAACTTGCGAATCTCCCCTCCATCCTCCGCATCACCCTCGACTAGAAGTGCCACAGGGATCAGAGCTGCAGCCTCAACAATTTATAATCTATTTTAATGGCTTGGATGAAGGCACCGACTACATTGTGGCCAAAGTTGCCGACAATACAAAAACAGGTAGGAAAGTAAAGTTGGGAGGAGGATACAAAGAGTCTTCAAAGTGATAGATAGGTACGGTGAATGGGCAAAAAATTGGGCCTGAAGTTTAATGTGGGAAATGTGAGGTTGGCCACTTTGGCAGGAAGCAGTATTCTATTGCAGCACGGTAGCATTGTGGATAGCACAATCGCTTCACAGCTCCAGGGTCCCAGGTTCGATTCCGGCTTGGGTCACTGTCTGTGCGGAGTCTGCACATCCTCCCAGTGTGTGCGTGGGATTCCTCCGGGTGCTCCGGTTTCCTCCCACAGTCCAAAGATGTGCAGGTTAGGTGGATTGGCCATGATAAATTGCCCTTAAGTGTCCAAAATTGCCCTTACTGTTGGGTGGGGTTACTGGGTTATGGGGATAGGGTGGAGGTGTTAACCTTGGGTAGGGTGCTCTTTCCAGGAGCCGGTGCAGACGCGATGGGCCGAATGGCTTCCTTCTGCACTGTAAATTCTATGTAATTTAAATGGAGAGAAATTGCAGAACTTGGTGGTACTGTAGGATCTGCGTGACTCTGTACAGGATTCACAAAAAGTTAGAAATGCAGGTACACTGAGTAATTAGGAAGGCAAATGGAGTGTTGGTTTTCATTGCAAGGGGGATTGAGTATAAAAGTAGGGAAGTCTTACTACAATTGTACAGGGCATGGGGAAACCACACAGTTTTATGTGCAGTTTTGATCTCCTTACTCAAGGAGGAATATACTTGCATTTGAAATAGTTCAGAGAGGGCTCACTATGCTGATTCCTGAGTTGAAAGGATTGTCGTACGAGGAAAGATTGATCACTTCTCAGACTGCAGTGGTTCACGAATGTAGCACACCACAACATTCTCAAGGGCAATTAAGGATGGGCAAGCTAAATACTAGCCTTAGCCAGCAATGCCGACATCTCATGAATGATTTTTTAAATTGGGCCTATACTCAATGGAGATCACAAATGAGTGGTGACCTTATTGAAACATACAAGATTCTGAAGGGCTTTATGGTGCCAACTCTGAGAGGATGTTTCCCCTCAAAGGGAAATTTAGAACAAAGAGACACAGTTTAAAAATAAAGGGTCTCCCATTTAAGATTCAAAATGAGAAATGTTTTCTCTTTTGTTATTCTTTGGAATGCTTTCCCACAGAAAGCAGGGGAAGCTGGGTTATTCATGAGGTTTTTATCGATATGTGGAAGCATTGGGTAATGTCTTCCAATATTAAACAAATATAGCTCACATTGCGCATTAAGATTTTATACACTGCATGGGTATGTGGGGAACTGAGGGGCTAAAGTTGCTCTCCAAGCGATTTCCTCGAGACAACAACTTGCATTAATTATAGCACCTTCAATGTAAGAAAACAAGACCATGTACTATCCAGCTCACATTCAGCAGTGGGAGGGTGCTTTCTGTTTGAATAGTGTTGAATGCCTCTAGTTAGTTAATGGTTCTATTGTATAAGCTAACTTGGGGGATTTCACCTAGATATGATATTTTAATGCAATGTTAATGTAAGTCTATTTATGACACGAATAAAGATTATTATTAAATTTATTATATTTTGGATTACAAGGCTGAAGGTCTCATTAATAATAAAAAGCACTGAAATGAAAATCGCTTATTGTCACAAGCAGGCTTCAAATGAAGTTGCTGTGAAAAGCCCCTAGTTGCCACATTCCGGCGCCTGTTCAGGGAGGCTGTTACGGGAATTGAACCCACAGTTGCTGGCCCTGTTCTGCTTTACAAGCAAGCTGTTTAGCCCACTGTGCTAAACCAGCCCCACTGCTGGCCAATTTTGTAGTCCTCTGGGTACAATTAATCTTAGGTTGAATTTTTAAAAATGATATTATAATTAAATGCATTTAGAAAAAAAAATGAATGAGATAGAAATTACTCTCATTAAGAATGTTCAAAAGACCCATTCTCTCCCCCTCTCTCCCCCCCCCCCCAAAAAGTCCATTAACCGTTCACTTTAACGTACTAGTAGCAATATATATATATCAAAATTCTCCACACACTATTGGGGGCTACCCCAATTATACTTTGCTCCAGGAGAACAGGAAATTTGGTGAGTACGGTAATGAGGTACAGATGCCAATCACCATGACAGATCTGCCAATGCCATCATCATCAAGAGTTGCAAAATCCAAGCGGTAGTATTTAATTTATAAGTGAGTGGATTATTTAATATTGTGGCTTTGCATATATTATGAATTGAGATGTGTTGCTATGCTGCCCAAGAAGCAACCAACAGAATAGGTGAAACGATCTTTCAATGAACCACTAGGCTTCATGCCAAAAAAGGCAACAATGGAGAATATACGCGTCTTACTATTTTGCAAGCCTGTGTTTAGCAACAAGACATTTGGACGTTGGTATCACTGGTAACAAAACGTTAGTATACCTGGTAATTGGCATTGTGCCAAGTCAAGAATTCCTCGAGTTGCACAGTGCTTTCATAGGAAGGGTGATGAAAGGAATAAAAATGAGGACTATATTTGGTGGGAAACCCAGGCAATTCTTGAGAACTGCTCAATCAGCATGCAAAATTAAATATCATGATCTAAATATGCAAACAGAGTACAATGAACTGTACCCACCAAGTCTGAATAGAGGTTATCTCAATTTGGGCCAATAATTGTCTTGTAGTATTCAAAATTCATCAAGTAAAATATCAAGGGATATCATTTCAATAAACGCAATGTCAGACGCTCAAAAGAATTGAAATTTCAGAAAGATACACAAATACTCTATTGCGTTTCAGACACAAATAAAGTCAACAGAATTCTATAATTTATGGTATAAGTGGAAAGGAGGTAACATCCTCAGCTGAGCACAAGGGCACCATTTCTTTTCACACTAAACATTATTAATGGTCCATCAATATTGTATCGACCAGTGATATAGATTAGTGTCCAGTCCAGGTTTCTGCTTCAACAGCCAAGCCAAAACCCAGACACTTGCTGGGTCAAGGTGCAGAGCTTGGTCTGGCACTGGAGAGGTGTATGTCCCTGTTGCAGAGTGAAGGGTTTGGACAAGCACTATTTAGTGTTGATGTGTGTACGGACCATTGTTTTGAAGTGTCAAAATTTGTGACCGGAATTAGATTTACTTCTCTAAGTAAGCACGGTAGCACAAGTGGCTAGCACTGTGGCTTCACAGTGCCAGGGTCCCAGGTTTGATTCCCCGCTGGGTCACCGTCTGTGGGGAGTCTACACGTTCTCTGGGTTTCCTCTCGGTGCTCTGGTTTCCTCCCACAGTCCAAAGATTTGCAGGTTAGATGGATTGGCCCTTAGTGGCCAAAAGGTTTAGGAAGGGTTATTGGGTTACGGGGATAGGGTGGAAGCGAGGGCTTAAGTGGGTCGGTTCAGACTCGATGGAACGAATGGCCTCCTTCTGCACTGTATGTTCTATGTACGATTTAGAGTAACAGAAGAAAAATGTGCAGAAATCGCAACACCGACTAATCCACAGACCTTAAGCAAAAACAAATGTCCAGAAATTTGTTGGGTTACACCAATTCAGTAAGATGTTTGGGACACCTTGATCTTACTTCATCCAAATGAATGCAAGGTGAAAGAAATTCAGAGTGGAGAATAAATGGCAGCATAGACCTGTTGGGCTGAATGACCCAACTTGTGCTGTGAAATTCTGAGAGTATTGATTTAATGAGTATTGATGTCTACGCAGCTTCATGTGCTGACCAATATCAGTGGTACACTGAGGGACTGAGATTGAGTTTCAAACGATTTAGTCACGTATTGAATTACAGCCATGCTATCTGTTCAGTTACCCTGAGTCAGTTTGGACCTATCATATGAGAAAATGAATTAATGTTTCAAAGAAGAAAAGTACAGCACAGGAACAGGCCCTTCGGCCCTCCAAGCCCGTGCCGACCATGCTGCCCGACTAAACTACAATCTTCTACACTTCCTGGGTCCGTATCCCTCTATTCCCATCCTATTCATGTATTTGTCAAGATGCCCCTTAAATGTCACTATCGTCCCTGCTTCCACCACCTCCTCCGGCAGTGAGTTTCAGGCACCCACTACCCTCTTGTGTAAAAAAACTTGCTTCGTACATCTACTCTAAACGTTGCCCCGCGCACCTTAAACTTATGCCCCTGAGTAATTGACCCCTCTAGCCTGGGGAAAAGCCTCTGACTAACCACTCTGTCTATGCCCCTCATAATTTTGTCGACCTCTGTCAGGTTGCCCCTCAACCTCTGTCATTCCAGTGAGAACAAACCGAGTTTATTCAACCCCTCCTCATAGCTAATGCCCTCCATATCAGGCAACATCCTGGTTAATCTCTTCTGCGCCTCTAACGCCTCCATATCTTTCTGGTCGTGTGGCGACCAGAATTCAACACTATACTCCAAATGTGGCCTAACTAAGATTCTATACAGCTGCAACATGACTTGCCAATTCTTATACTCAATGCCCCGGCCAATGAAGGCAAGCATGCCGTATGCCTTCTTGACTACCTTCTCCAACTGCGTTGCCACTTTCAGTGACCTGTGGACCTGTACACCTAGACCTCTCTGACTTTCAATACACTTGAGGGTTCTACCATTCACTGTATTCCCTACCTGCATTTGACCTTCCAAAATGCATTACCTCACATTTGTCAGGATTAAACTCCATCTGCCATCTCTCCGCCAAGTCTCCAAACAACCAAATCCTGCTGTATCCTCTGACAGTCCTCATCGCTATCCGCAATTCCACCAACCTTTGTGTCGTCTGCAAACTTACTAATCAGACCAGTTACTTTTTCCTCCAAATCATTTCTATATACTACGAACAGCAAAGGTCCCAGCACTGATCCCTGTGGAACACCATTAGTCACAGCCCTCCAATTAGAAAGGCACCCTTCCATTGCTACTCTCTGCCTTCTATGACCTAGCCAGTTCTGTACCCATCTTGCCAGCTCACCCCTGATCCCGTAGGACTTCACCTTTTGTACCAGTCTACCATGAGGGACCTTGTCAAAGGCCTTATTGAAGTCCATATAGACAACAGCCACTGCTCTACGTGCATCAATCATCTTTGTGACCTCTTCAAACAACTCTATCAAGTTAGTGAGACACGACCTCCCCTTCACAAAACCATGCTGTCTCTCACTAATACGTCCAGTTGCTTCCAAATGGGAGTAGATCCTGTCTCGAAGAATTCTCTCCAGTAATTTCCCTACCACTGATGTAAGGCTCACCAGCCTGTAGTTCCCTGGATTATCCTTGCTACCCTTCTTAAACAAAGGGACAACATTGGCTATTCTCCAGTCCTCCGGGACATCACCTGAAGACCGTGAGGATCCAAAACTTTTTGTCATGGCCTCAGCAATTTCCTCTCTAGCCTCCTTCAGTATTCTGGGGTAGATCCCATCAGGCCCTGGGGACTTATCTACCTTAATATTTTTCAAGACGCCTAACACCTCCTCTTTTTGGATCTCAATGTGACCCAGGCTATCTATCCATCCTTCTCCAGACTCAACATCCAGCAATTCTTTCTCTTTGGTGAATACTGATGCAAAGTATTCATTTAGTACCTCGCCCATTTCCTCTGGCTCCACACATAGACTCCCTTGCCTAACCTTCAGTGGGCCAACCCTTTTCCTGGCTACCCTCTTGCTTTTTATGTACGTGTAAAAAGCCTTGGGATTTTCTTTAACCCCATTTGCCAATGACTTTTCGTGACCCCTTCTAGCACTCCTGACTCCTTGCTTAAGTTCCTTCCTACTTTCCTTATATTCCACACAGGCTTCGTCTGTTCCCAGCCTTCTAGCCCTGCCAAATGCCTCCTTTTTCTTTTTGACGAGGCCTACAATATCTCTCGTTATCCAAGGTTCCCGAAATTTGTTGTATTTATCCTTCTTCCTCACAGGAACATGGTGGTCCTGAATTCCTTTCAACTGACACTTGAAAGCCTCCCACATGTCAGATGTTGATTTACCCTCAAACATCCGCCCCCAATCTAGGTTCTTCAGTTCCCGCCTAATATTGATATAATTAGCCTTCCCCCAATTTAGCACATTCACCCGAGGACCACTCTTATCCTTATCCACCAGCACTTTAAAACTTACTGAATTGTGGTCACTGTTCCCGAAATGCTTCCCTACTGAAACTTCTACCACCTGGCCGGGCTCATTCCCCAATACCAGGTCCGGTATAGCCCCTTCCCTAGTAGGACTGTCTACATATTGTTTTAAGAAGCCCTCCTGGACGCTCCTTACAAACTCTGCCCCGTCTAAGCCCCTAGCACTAAGTGAGTCCCAGTCAACATTGGGGAAGCTGGAAGTCTCCCATCACAACAACCCTGTTGCTTTTACTCTTTTCCAAAATCTGTCTACCTATCTGCTCCTCTATCTCCTGTTGGCTGTTGGGAGGCCTGTAGTAAACCCCCAACATTGAACACCAGGAGCTCAACTCTGCCACCCCTTTTACATCCCCCTCTATCCCACCTGAAATATCTAAATCCTGGAACGTTTAGCTGCCAATCCTGTCCTTCCCTCAACCAGGTCTCTGTAATGGCAACAACATCATAGTTCCAAGTACTAATCCAAGCTCTAAGTTCATCTGCCTTACCCGTAATACTTCTTGCATTAAAACATATGCACTTCAGGCCACCAGACCCACTGTGTTCAGCAACATCTCCCTATCTGCTGTGCCTCAAAGCCATACTGGCTCTATTTCCTAGTTCTCCCTCAATGCTTTCACCTTCTGACCTATTGCTCCGGTGCCCAGCCCCCTGCCATCCTAGTTTAAACCCTGTGTGAAACCCAGGTTTCAAGTCTATATGACTTCTTCAGAGCAATTAGTGAAGCCCAAAATAATGCAACGGCTTTGATCTAAATGAGACTCGCCATAGTTGATGAGGAAGTCCTGAGATACGGACCTTCACTGAAGAGTCACACAAGCAGCACGAGGATAAAACTCCAACTTGTCAGTTGTTTTAAAATGAGAGATATGAAAATGCAGCTAACCTGAAAATATATATATATATTATATATATATATACACACCTCTTGTGGACCAATTCCAGTTTATTCAAGTATTATGCTGCTTAGTAAGTTGATTGTGTTCTTTTTCAACCAAGTATTATTTTACTTGTAAATAAACTGAAAACAGTGCATTAGCATGTAAACAACAGTGGATGGGAAAAGGGGGGTCCTATTATTTAAGATGGTCATGACATTTTTGATCATCTTATGCATAGGGGCTGGTTTAGCTCAAGGCTAAATCGCTGGCTTTTAAAGCAGACCAAGCAGGCCAGCAGCACGGTTTGATTCCCGTACCAGCCTCCCCGGACAGGCGCCGGAATGTGGCGACTAGGGGCTTTTCACAGTAACTTCATTGAAGCCTACTCGTGACAATAAGCGATTTTCATTTCATTTCATTCTTCAGTAAGAAATTTATCACATAAAGCATCAAATTTTAGATCCAGACTATGTTAACCCAAACACATATGGGACAGAATTGGGAATTCAAGAATGATGTTACCCTTCCCATTCAATGGCCAACTATGGTGTCCCTGTTGCCACACAGACTAAAATCATCAAACTAGACACAGCCTCTTTGTGGTTAAGTAGCCCCGTTTACGGTGTTTCAATTTACCGAACTATCAGAGAGACTCTAAATTGCTTTTCGTTGAAAAGTGTTTTACAGAGTAAACAACCAAAATTCAACTAACTAGCACTATCCCCTAAAACTGGTCTGGTCCCTGCAGTTTACAAATCATTACATTTATCAAAGAAAATTTAGATCTCATATTTCAGTTGGCAACACCTGGGTGTTGTTTGAAAAAGTTAAATTTCTTCAAAATAAAACCTGAATCAGAAATGGTTCTATATCGATCTCAGCGAAACCATATTGACCTGACACAATTTTCAGGAATCTTAAACAGAAAATACTGGAATTACTCAACATACTTGGAAGCATCTGTCAGACAGAAAAATAATGTTTCAGGTCAATGACCTTTCATCAGAACTTGTGTTGCGAGATCATCAAACTGAAACTATAACTCTCACTCTCCACTGATGGAGTATTTCCAACAGTTATAGATTTAATTTCAGATTTCCAGAATCTACAATATGTTTTTGTCACAAATTTTAGTGATCTGTTAATTTGTACTCTCAGATCTCTTTGCTCCTCTAGCCCATTTAGATTCTTATTTTCCCAATGTGACAGCCTTATTTATCTTTCCAATTTGTAATACCTCACACTTATTGATGTTGAAATTGATTTCCCAATTATATACCCTTTCACAAGTTTATTATGCTTTCTTATAACTGGCTGCAGTCCTCGGAGGGTTCATCTAATAGAGGTCTTGAAAATAATGAATTAAAACAATAGAATAGACATAGAGTGTTCCGACTTGTCGGAAAAAGCAAAACTAGAAGTGATTGTGATCAATATAAAAGAGTAACTAAAAAAATCAAATAGGGAATTCGGAAGAAACTTATTTGCTCAGTGCAGTGTGAATACTGTCTGCCAAATAGTATAGATGCATTTAAGGGAAAGCTAGATAAGCATACGAGGGAGAAGAGAATAGGGCCATGCTGATAGGGATGAATGAGAGGAGGCTCGAGAGCAGCATAAAATTGCAGCATGGATTGGTCAAGCTAAATGGCCTCTTTCAGTGCTGCATGTTCTATGTAACTAAATAACTGACATCAGTGGCTTTCCACCCATGGGCTTAGAAAAGCAATAAGAAAGAGCCAGAGTTTCCGGTCTCTATTTTTTAAAAAGTCTATGATGGAAGGGAACATCACTGGCAAGGCCAGCATCTATTGCCCATCCTTACTGTCTTAGACAGGATGACGAGCTGTGGCTAAGTTTTTAGCAATCTCACCACCGAGTAAAAAGGTTCAGGTTTAGGAGCGGCATGGTGGCAGAGTGGTTAGCACTGCTCCCTCAACTCCAGGGTCCCGGGTTGAATTCCAGCCTCGGGCAACTGTGTGGAGTTTGCACTTTCTCCCCGCGTCTGCGTGGGCTCCCTCCGGGTGCTCTGGTTTCCTCTCAGTCCAAAGATGTTCAGGTTAGGTGGATTGGCCATGCTAAATTGCCCAAGTGCCCAAAAAGGTTAGGTGGGGTTATTGGGTTATGGGGGTAGGGTGGAAGTGAGTGCTTAAGTAGGGTGCTCTTTCAAAGCTGGTGCATACGCGATAGGCCAAATGGCCTCCTTCGGCACTGTAAATTGTATGTTTCTATGATGATCTCATTCCAGAGGCTTGAGCACAAAAATAAAGTTGACACTCCACTGCAGCATTGAAGGTACTCAATGTCGTTTGTATGAGGCATTAAACCCATGATAGAATTTTCATTCCAGAGGTGGACATCAAAACCCTATGGTACTATTTTGAAGAATATTGGAATAATTCTTGGTGCCTGGCTAATATTTATGTCTCAATCAACAACATAAAAACAGATTATCTGGTCATTACTTTGTTGTTTGTAGGATATTGTAGGCTTCTTATTATATTAGCCAAAATGGTTATAATTCAAAACCACTTCATTGGCTGTAAGGCACACTGGGATGTGCTGAGATAATGAAAGGCACTATAAAACACAAGTTTATATTTTTTCTTTTTGGCGAGTCACATTCTTGAATCACGGCAGTCAATGTGGTACTAGGTATACCTACAGTGCTGTTAGGGAGGGAGTTCAAGGGTTATGACCCAGTAATAGTGAACAAACTGTTCCAAGTGTCTGCTGCTCTGTCCTTCTGGATGGTAGAGATTGGGGGGTTTATAAATGTTATCAAAGGAGCGTTCGACCAGGTGAAGGGGAGGGTAACTTACATGCCAGACGTACTGTATTCAAATTTGAAGTTTAATACGTTGATGGCGTTGGAGATGTTTGGGCTTGGACCTGGGTTTGTGTCGTGGGTGCAGCTGCTGCATGCGGCCCCATTCGCAAGTATTTGTGTCAATACCATGAGCTTGGGGTCTTGCCGGTTGATCGGGGTACATGGCAGGGGTCTCCTTTGTTGTTTGCATTGGCAAAGGAGCCATGTGCCATTGCTTTGAGGGCCTCAAATGTGTGTCGTGGGATCATTAGAGGTGGGGTGGAACACAAGGCATTGTTATATACAGATGATTTTCTGCTGTACGTTAGGGACCGGTGGTTATCTATAGAGAATATTATGGGTATTTTGCAGAATTTCAGTGCCTTCTCTGGTTACAAGTTAAACATAGGGAAGAGTGAATATTGTGTGATTGGTGCATCAGGGAGGTTGTCATTTTGGTTAGTGGGGACTAATTTTCAATATTTAGGGGCTCAGGTGGCATGGGATTGGGTGCAACTCTGGAGGTTAAATTATATGAGCCAGGTGACTTGCAGAGGTGGGATAGTCATGGAATCATAGAATTTACAGTGCAGTCTCCCATTATCGTTGGCGGCCGGGTTCAATCAGTTAAGATGAGCATCTTGCCAAGATTTTTATTTCAGATTCTCCCGGAGTTCCTGCCCAAGTCTTTTTTCTGGAGGGTCATGCGGCTTATTTTTGGCTTTGTTTGGGTGGGTAAGGCCCTGAAGATTCGACTGGGGATTCTCCAGGGGGACAGGCAGGCAGTGGGTCTAGCGCTGCCAAACTTGCTGTACTATTACTGGTCAACGAGAAGGTGTTGGGGTGGTGCAAGGACCTGAGGGCTCTCTGGGTTAAGATGGAGGCAGGGTCATGCAGAGGGACACGGTTGGGGATGTTGGTAACGGCGCTACTTCCATCGGCGTCGACAAGGTATTCAGCAAACCATGGCAGCTCCGTTTGTCCTAACTACTTGTTTGAGCCAGCACGGCTGGGTGCCACATTTGGCAAATGGAAAATGAAAGGGCTGGAAAGCATTGGTGACGTGCTTTTGGGTGGGGTTTTACCAGACAGGAGGAGCGGAGGGAGAAATGTGGGCTGGCAGGCTCAAAAATGTTTAGGTACCTCCAGGTACAGAGCTTTGTTAAGAGTTTAAAAAAAAAATAGAAACAGGTTTTCCGGTGGTGCCGCCATCATCCTCATCTCTCCATTTCGGGGTCGGAGGATAGCAGTACATCTGGCATACAAGAACAGATCATAGAGGAAGAGTTGAGTTCGGTGAAAGGGGTAAAGGCTGAATGGGTGGAGGAATTGGGCCCAATACCAGAGTAGGAGGTATGGAGTGAGGGCCACACAGTCATGTGCGAGACTGAGCCTTACCCAACTAAAATAGTGTTTCGAGCGCACCTCACTAGGGCTAGGATGAGTTATTTTTTTGAGGGGGTAGAGGATAGATGTGAGCACTGCTCAAGGGGGCGCGCACAACACACACATACATACATGTTCTGATCCTGTTCTAAGCCTGGGGGGGGTTTGGAGATCTTTTTTCAACACAGTGTTGGCGATCCCAAATATGGAGCTCGAGTCCTGCCCTTTGCTGACTATTTTGGGGTTTTGGATGTGCTGGAGCTTCGGACTGTTGCGGATATCCTTGCCTTCACCTCGCTGGTGGCGCGGAGGCAGATCGGGATTGACAACACTGCCAAGTGCTTCGTTATGGCTCGGGATTTGATGGAGTTTTTGCACCTCGAGAGGGTCAAAATCCTTGAGGGGGTCGATTGACAAGTTCTACCAGAGATGGTGACCGTTTATGCTGTATTTCAGAGAAATGGTCACTGTTAGCTATTAGAGGGAGGTGGTGTGGTGAGTACATGGAGGTGGGGGAGGGGTCTTATTTGTTTCATGGGTGGGAAGGTTGTGTTGGGAGATTTGTTTGGGGTTTGTGTTTGGTTAAGGGTTATTGCTTGCAAGTTTAGTAATTTTGTATAAAATGCTAAAGAGAATTATAAAAACCTTTCCAAAAGAAACAATTCTTGATGCATAGCTTTTACCTCGTCAGTACGTTGCTGCTAAAAGGTTGTCTTGTTTACCAGATGAAAACATTAGCTGATAAGCATTCCACTACAAGCTTTCTCTAACCCTACAGCTGTCCTCCAAAGGGATTAATTTCTTCAAGGACACATCTGAACAAGATGAGTGATAACTCATCTGCAGGATAACCCCTGTAACAGTCTCCAGTTGAATGACTTCATTGACAGTTTTAAGCTAAAGCCTTGAAAAGGTAAACGTGAAGCTTTCATGTTAAAACTAAAATTAATTAAGTGAATAATAGGATGAGAAAAAGTATTTACTGGAGTGTTGGAACAAATGCTTCAGTATTTAACAAAGTTTGCCAGCCCATCAACATCAAGCTTGAAACCTGTGGCACAGCAAATTCACTCACACCTTGCACCATACATGTACCCAACCGATGTTGGCTATGATTATTAATAGGTCTCACTGCATTTGCAAGATTATTAGTAATGATAACCATTGCATGCTCAACTCTCACAAAAGCCAATTAAATGTCTTTGAACCCTCTTACCTTCTGGAATCAGAAATTTATAAAAACATTCCTCTCAGAAAGAAAACACCCATTGTGAACAACTTATTCAAATCTTTCAACTTTATTTGTTCTAAAGAAAGGAGACCCTCACTGAAAGATTTTGACCATGAACAGCACACAGGTGGTTGTCAGATACAGATATTGAAGTTTACATTTGATTGTCTTTATGCTCAAAGATACATCACAATTTTGCATATTTACTGATGGTTGTTAAAATCTCTCAGGAGCTGGTTCTGGAAAGTGTGCATCAGTGTAAACTGCGAAAGTTTTGTCAGAACAATGTTGGATGGCTTGTGAGCCAGTTGTTTATCTATTCTGTACTTGTGCTCGTAGATATTTGCAAACATATGCTTATGCACTCAATTTGAGCTGTTGAAAGATGCAGGCTGCAAACTGTTCCATCATCCATCCAATGAAAATTACAGACAATGCAAACCTCCTGGTGATATTCAGCACCACATTCCAAATCCTCCACTTCTTTTTAAATTTTCCCATTTATTTGTGCCCTGATTCCCATGTATCATTCACATTTTTTTCAACAAATTTCATTGAATACCTATTTGCCTAATCTATTTACTGCCCTGCATCTGTCCTCCTGAAATTCCTTACAGTCAAGAACAAAGAACAAAGAAAATTACAGCACAGGAACAGGCCCTTCGGCCCTCACAGCCTGCGCCGATCCAGATCTTTTATCTAAACCTGTCGCCTATTTTCCAAGGTCTACTTCTCTCTGTTCCCGACCCGTTCATTTATCTGCCCAGATGCATCTTAAATGATGCTATCGTACCCGCCTCTACCACCTCCGCTGGCAAAGCATTCCAGGCACCCACCATCCTCTGCGTAAAAACTTTCCGTGCACATCTCCCTTAAACTTTTCCCCTCTCACCTTGAAATCGTGACCCCTTGTAATTGACACCCCCACTCTTGGAAAAAGCTTGTTGCTATCCACCCTGTCCATACCTCTCATAATTTTGTAGACCTCAATCAGGTCTCCCCTCAACCTCCGTCTTTCCAATGAAAACAATCCTAATCTACTCAACCTTTCTTCATAGCTAGCACCCTCTATACCAGGCAACATCCTGGTGAACCTCCTCTGCACCCTCTCCAAAGCATCCACATCCTTCTGGTAATGTGGCGACCAGAACGCACGCAGTATTCCAAATGTGGCCTAACCAAAGTCCTATACAACTGTAACATGACCTGCCGACTCTTGTACTCAATATCCCGTCCGATGAAGGCAAGCATGCTGTATGCCTTCTTGACCACTATCGACCTGCGTTGCCACCTTCAGGGTACAATGGACGTGAACTCCCGGATCTATCTGTACATTAATTTTCCCCAGGACTCTCGCATTGACCATATAGTCTGCTCTTGAGTTAGATCTTCCAAAATGCATCACCTCGCATTTGCCTGGATTGAACTCCATCGTCCATTTCTCTGCCCAACTCTCCAATCTATCTATATTTTGCTGTATTCTCGGACAGTCCGCCTCGCTATCTGCAACTCCACCAATCTTAGTATCATCTGCAAACTTGCTCATCAGACCACTTATACCTTCGTCCCGATCATTTATGTATATCACAAACAACAGTGGTCCGAGCACAGATCCCTGTGGAACACCACTAGTCACCTTTCTCCATTTTGAGACACTCCCTTCCACCACTACTCTCTGTCTCCTGTTGCCCAGCCAGTTCTTTATCCATCTAGCTAGTACACCCTGAACCCCATACAACTTCACTTTTTCCATCAACCTGCCATGGAAAACTTTATCAAATGCTTTACTGAAGTCCATGTATATAACATCTACAGCCCTTCCCTCATCAATTAACTTTGTCACTTCCTCAAAGAATTCTATTAGGTTTGTAAGACATGACCTTCCCTGCACAAAACCATGCTGCCTATCACTGATAAGTCTATTTTCTTCCAGATGTGAATAGATCCTATCCCTCAGTATCTTCTCCAACAGTTTGCCTACCACTGACGTCAAGCTCACAGGTCTATAATTCCCTGGATTATCCCTGCTACCCTTCTTAAACAAAGGGACAACATTAGTAATTCTCCAGTCCTCCGGGACCTCAGCCGTGCTCAAGGATGCTGCAAAGATATCTGTTAAGGCCCCAGCTATTTCGTCCCTTGCTTCCCTCAGTAACCTGGGATAGATCCCATCCAGTCCTGGGGACTTGTCCATCTTAATGCCTTTTAGAATACCCAAAACCTCCCCCTTCCTTATGCCGACATGACCTAGAGTATTTAAACATCCATCCCTAGCCTCAACATCCATCATGTCCCTCTCCTTGGTGAGTACTCATTCAGAAACGCATATGGGCAGTACGGTAGCATTGTGGATAGCACAATCACTTCACAGCTCCAGGGTCCCAGGTTCGATTCCGGCTTGGGTCACTGTCTGTGCGGAGTCTGCACATCCTCCCAGTGTGTGCGTGGGTTTCCTCCGGGTTCTCCGGTTTCTTCCCACAGTCCAAAGATGTGCAGGTTAGGTGGATTGGCCATGATAAATTGCCCGTAGTGTCCAAAATTGCCCTTAGTGTTGGGTGGGGTTACTAGGTTATGGGAATAGGGTGGAGTTGTTGACCTTGGGTAGGGTGCTCTTTCCAAGAGCCGGTGCAGACTCGATGGGCTGAATGGCCTCCTTCTGAACGTGAAATCATGTCGTCACCCCATCAATCTCCTCCACTCCAGGGAGAACAACCCCAGTCTATCCAGTCTCTCTTCATAAGTGAAACTCTCCAGCCCAGGTAACATCTTGGTAAATCTCCTCTGCACCCTTTCCAGTGCTATAATAATAGCACTCCTATAATGTGGAACTACACACAATATTCTAGCTGTGGTCTAACCAAAGATTTATACAGTTCCAGCATAACCTCCCTGCTCTTAAATCCTCTGCTTCAGCTAATAAAGGCAAGCATACCATATGCTTTGTAACCACTGTATCCACCTGCCTTGCTACCTTAAGGGACCAGTGTAGTTGCACATAAAGGTCCCTCTGATCCTCAGTGCTTCCCAGGTTCCTGCTGTTTATCATGTATTCTGTTGCCTTGCTTGTCCTGCCCAAGTGCATCACTTCACACTTATCTGGATTGAACTCCATTTGCCACTGATCAGCCCACCTATACCCTGCTGTAATCCTCCTCACTATTTACCACCTCACCAATTTTCATATCACCTGCGAACTTACTGATCAACCCTCCTACATTCATGTCTAAATCACTTATACAAAGCACAAACAGCAAGGGCCCCAATGCTGATCCCAGCGGGACCACACTGGACACAGGCTTCCACCCCTCAACCATCACACACTACTTCCTGCCACTTAGCCAATTCTGGATCCAATTTGCCAAATTTCCTTGGATCCCATGGGCTCTTACCTTCGCTATCAGCCTCCCATGTGAGGCCTTACCAACGGTCTTGATGAAGTCCAAGTAGACTATGTCAAATGCATTGCCCTCATTTATCGGGCGGCACAGTGGTTAACACTACTGTCACATAGCACCAGGGACCAGGGTTCAATTCCAGCTTTGGGTGACTGTGTGGAATTTGTACGTTTTCCCCATGTCTGCGTGGGTTTTCTCCGGGTGCTCTCGTTTCCCCCCACAGTCCAAAGATGTACAGGTTAAATGGGTTGGCCATAATAAATTGCCCCAGGTTAGGTGGTTACTGGGGTATAGGGTGGGGGATTGGGCCTAGGTAGGGTGCTCTTTTTAATAATCGTTATTATTGTCACAAGTAGGCTTACATTAACACTAATGAAGTAACTGTGAAAATCCCCAAGTCGCCACACTCTGGCACCTGTTTAGGTACACAGAGGGAGAATTCAGAATGTCCAAATTCCTTACAGCACGTCTTTCGGGCTTGTGGGAAGAAACCAGTGCACCCGGAGGAAACCCACAGATGCGGGGAGAACGTGCAGACTCTGCACAGCCGGGAATCGAACCTGGGACCCTGGCGCTGTGAAGCATCAGTGCTAACCACTGTGCTACTGTGCCTTTCAGAGGCCTGGTGCAGACTTGATGGGCCAAATGGCACTGTAGAGATTCTATGATTCTACACAACTGGCCACGTCTTTGAAAAATTGAATCAAGTTGGTCAAACATGACCTCTCCTTAACAAAACTATTCTGGCGGTTATAGATTAATCCCTGCCTCTCCAAATGCAGATTAATTCGATCTCAAAATTCCTTTCAATAGTTTCCCCATCACTGAAGTTCGGTTTACTGGCCTTAAGTTTCTCAGTTTATCCCTTGCTCTCTTCTTGAATATTGGGTATCCTCCAGCACCTCTCCTCCAGGGACGAATTAAAAGTTATTGCCAGTGCCCCTGCTATTTCCCTCCTTGCCTCACTCAACAGCCGAGGATGCATTTCATCTGGCCCTGAACATTTTACACCTGACAGATCACTCAGAACCTCCTCTTTGTCCATGTTAATTTCTTTCATTTTATCATGGTCCTTCTCAGTGATTGTGATACCCACACCGGTCCTTTCGCTCGTGAATACTACCACAAAGTATTCCTTTAGAACCCTACCCACATCCTCTGGCACCACACACATTATCACTGTGGTCCTTAACTACTCTTTCCCTGTTTATCCTTTTACCCTTGATGTATTTGTAAAACAACTTTGGGTTTTCCTTTATTTTACCTGCCAGTATCCTTTCGCGACCCCTTCTTGCTCTCCTAATTTCCTTTTTAAGCATTCTATATGCTTCTAGGCTTCTGCTGTTTTGGATCTCGATATCTGCCATAAGACTCCCATTTACTCCTTATCCAACGCTGTATATCCCTCAATATTCAGTCTTCACTGCCTCAGGATGGCAGAGTGGTTAGCACTGCTGCCCCAGTGCCAGGGATCCAAGTTTGATTCCGACCTCGGGTGACCCTGTGTGGGGTTTGTACATTCTCCCCGTGTCTGAGTGGGTTTCCCCTTGATGCTCCGGTTTCCTCCCGCAGTCCAAAGATGTGCTGGTTAGGTCAATTGTAAGTTAATACTGGGGAAGTTGAAATGTCCCACTATCACTGCCTTATTACTTTTACACTTCTGAAATTTGCTACAGACCTGCTCTTCTACTTTTCTCGGACTGTTAGGGAGACTATAGAACACTACCAATGTGATTGCGCCTTTCTCGTTTTTAAATTCTACCCATGTGGCTTTGTTTGAAAAGCCCTCTAAGATATCGTCCCTACTTACTGCTGTGGAACCACAGAATAATGAAATACAGAAGAGGTCACTCGACCCAACGAAGAAAGCTGTCCAATTAATTAAACTCCCAAGTGCTTTCCCCATAGTGTTGCAATTATTTCCTTCAAGTATTGATGCAATTCCCCAATCTGTTCTCACTATTATCAGTCAGGCAGTGCATACTAGTACTTCGAAGTTCACTTCAAAAAACCTTTGCTTCCTTTTCCCTTAAATATATGTTGCCTGGTTACTCCCCTTCTGCAATTGGAGACAGTTTCTGCTTATTTGTTCCATCAAAACGCTTTAAAATTCTGACTAACCTATCAAATCTTCCTTTAATCTTCTTCCAAACTGCTCTTGATTTGGGAACCATTCCTTCAGGTTGAAAAGGTTTGCATATTGTCATATTGAATGTTTATTATTGCCCGGGCCAAAGTTTCTTTTTATGTGAGAGATTAGTCTGTGTTGTCAGAGTAGTTTGTCCTAATTTAAATAATTTCCAACAGAAAACCTTTGTGAATTAAAAAATAAAGGTTTATCAAATTCCTGCCCAAGAGGTTTTAAATACAGCATCTCACTCCTATTACAGCACACAGAAAGAACATAGAACATAGAGTGCAGAAGGAGACCATTCGGCCCATCGAGTCTGCACCGACCCACTTAAGCCCTCATTTCCCCCCATCCCCTTACCCAATAACCCCTCCTAACCTTTTTGGTCACTAAGGGCAATTTATCATGGCCAATCCACCTAACCGGCACGTCTTTGGACTATGGGAGGAAACCGGAGCACCCGGAGGAAACCCAGGCAGACACAGGGAGAATGCGCAGACTCCCTACAGACAGTGACCCAGCGGGGAAATCGAATCTGGGACGCTGGCGCTGTAAAGCCACAGTGCTATCCACTTGTGCTACCGTGCTGCCCACGGTATGGAGACAGATTAGGAAAAAATAAAATCGTAACTTGAAATTAGTTCAGTCTCTGTTGTAGCAGGCCTGTAGTTTTGCAGCTAAAAATTGATGATGTAGCTGGAGTCAAGGTTGGGTAAAAGCAAAAAGCTGCGAGGTTTCTTGTCGTTGAATTGCCAGGAGGTCACCTCTCCAAATTTCTTCTCCCTCTTTCATGGTATAGTTGACATACCTTGGCTATGCAGCTGGTTCGATGGACTTCCAGATGATCTTTCAGATGAAATCTCTCATGTTTCCCCAGAGACTGGACAGTTTCTGCTGCAACTTTTTAAAAAGGAGATACAAATATGCCTTACTCATGTGACCCATACAAGTTCAAAAACCTTTACCAAATAAGGTAGTGGGTTGGGCCAATACACATCCTGTTTTGTGGCTTCTCAGTGTTTTGAGATGAGGGACCATCACAACACAATGAAAAGTTGATGAGATTTATTTCATATCCATCTCAAACTATTTTAGTTTCTGTCCATGGTAAAGCAGGAAGAGGAATCGGCTTTATAGTATTGTTTGTTTAGAAATCATCCTTAACAAGAGGGCTTGTAAACTTCATAAGCGTCTGCAATTGTTCATATTCTAATGAGGTATTTGCTCGAGTTTTAAGTGTGCCTACAACTAAAGTCATGATACCTTAAAAATTCTTGACTTCCATTTCTTAAAAATAGAGCTTTAAAAGCTGCAGCAGCTAGCCTAACATCTGTGGTAGGGAAACTATTACAGTTTGTAAGTAAAGCAAGTATGGACCTAAATATTACATTTTTAAAACTAAAGTAGTAAACCGAGAGATGTTAATAAATATTATTATATCAGTCAGTAGATAGTGGAATTTGAATTTCAATCAATAATATCTGGAATTAAAAGTCAAAAGATGACCACGAAACCAGTCAATCACCATAAAAAGCTATGTGGCTTAATAAAGCCCTTTAGGGAAGGAAATAAGCCATCCTTTCAGGATCTGGTCTACGTGGAACTCCAGATTCACAGCAATGTGGTTGAATCTTCAATGCCCTCTAAAATGGCCAAGCAAGCCACTCAGTAGTATCAGACCACTAGAAAGTCAATAAGGAATGAAAACGGGCAGACAACCCGGTATCAACCTAGGCACTCAAAATTACAACACAAAGCCCTCCTTACTAACATCTGGGGGCTTGTGCCAAAATTGGGAGAGCTGCCTCACAGGCTAGTCAAGCGACAGCTGATATAGTCATAATCAGGGATCATACCTTAGAGATAATGACCCAGACACCACTATCACAATGCTGGGTATGTTCTGTTCCAAAGGCGGGGCAGACGCAGCAGAGGTGGCAGGCGGCACATACAGTTGGGAGGGAGCTGCCCGAGGAGACGTTAACAGCGACTCAAGATGCAATGAAGTCTCAAACCTCCTGCTGATTACCACGTATTTCACCACACCTCTCGCTCAGCAGATGAATCACTGGTTGGAGTCATAACTAGCACAAGAGATAGCTATAATTATTGGAGGTCAATCATTTCTGTTCCAGGATATCACTGCAGAAGTTCCTCGGGTAGTGTCTTCTGACCAACAATGTCCAACTCTTCATCAATGAACTCCCTTACATCATAAGGTCAGAAGTGGGGATGATCACTGATGACTGCACAATGTTTAGCAGTATTCGCAACTCTTCAGACACTGAAGCTGTCCACGTGCAAATGCAGCAAGACCTGGACAATATCCAGGCCTAGGTTGACAAGTAGCAAGTAACATTCACCCACACAAGTGCCAGGCAATGACTATCCCCAAAAAAGTGGAATCGAACCATCTTCACTTGACATCCAATATCATCACTGTATCGCCCACTATAAATATCCTGGAGGGCTAGCATTCACCAGACACTGAACTGGACTAACCATATAATTATTGTGCTGCAAGAGCAGGTCAGAGGCTAGGAATTCTGCGGCGAATAACTCAACCCCCCTAAAGCGTTGATGTGGAGATACCAGCATTGGACTGGGGTGGGCACAGTAAGAAGTCTTACAACACCAGGTTAAAGTCCAACTGGTTTGTTTCGAATTACTAGCTTTCAAGAGCAGTTCCTTCCTCAGATGAATGAAGAGCTGGGTTGAGGCCGTACTCATGTTTGCGGAACTTGGGTATCAGTTTCTGCCGACAGATTACCCTTTGTCGTCCAGTACTTCCCTGGAGCGGAGAAACTACGTCATCTTCTTCGCAACCTTCAACACATCATCGATGAAGACAAACATCTTGCCAAGGCAATCCCTACACCTCCGCTACTTGTCTTCAAACAACCACGCAACCCGAAACAGACCATTGTTTGCAGCAAACTACCCAGCCTTCAGGAGAACAGCAACCACGACACCACACAACCCTGCCATGGCAACCCCTGCAAGACGTGCCAGATCATCGACATGAGTAACACCATTACACGCAAGAACACCATCCATCAGGTACGCGGTACATACTCGTGCGACTCAGCCAACATTGTCTACCGCATACGCTGCAGGGAAGGATATCCCGAGGCTTAGTAAATTGGCGAGGCCATGCAGACGCTGCAACAACGGATGAACGGATATCGCTCGACAATTGCCAGGCATGAATGTTCTCTTCCAGTCGGGGAACACTTCAGCAGTCAAGGGCATTCAGCCTCTGACCTTTGAGTAAGCGTTCTCCAAGGCGGCCTTCAGGACTCACGACAACGCAGAATTGCAGAGCAGAAACTGATAGCCAAGTTCCACACACGAGTACGGCCTCAACCGGGACATTGGATTCATGTCACATTACATCCACCCTCCTCCCCCTACCATCTGGCCTAGGCTTGCAAAATCCTACCAACTGTCCTGGTTTGAGACAATTCACACCTCTTTAACCTGTGATTATCCCTCTCTCCAGTCGCTCCATCTGGACCTGTAAAGACTTAATTACCTGCAAAGGTTCGCTTTCAAAATATCGTCTTGCATCATTGACATTGTCTATATATGTGTTTGTGGAATCCACCTCTTCATTCACCTGAGTAAGGAGCTGTGCTCCGAAAGCTAGTGATTCGAAACAAACCTGTTGGACTTTAACCTGGCGTTGCAAGACTTCTTACTGTGCTCCTAAACCCTGTCCATCATCTACAACGCACAAATCAGGATTGTAATAGAATACTGGATAAAAGCAAATTACTGTGGATGCTGGAATCTGAAACCAAAGTCCAACTTTGACAAAGGGTCATCTGGACTCGAAACATTAGCTCTTTTCTCTCCCAACAGATGTTGCCAGACCTGCTGAGATTTTCCAGCATTTTTTCTTTGGTATGTAATAGAATACTCTCCACTTGCCTGGATGAATGTAGCTCTAACAATACTCAAGATGCTTGACACCATTAAGTACCTGGCAGCCCACGTGATTGGCACACCATGCATAAACATTCACTCCCTCGACCACCAATGGATAGTAGCAGTAATACGTACTATCTACACTGCAGGAATTCACCAAGGTTTCTTAGACAGCACCTTCAAACGCACGACTGCTACCATTCAGCAGATACATGGGAACATCACCACATGTCACCCCGACTTGGAAATATATCACCGTTCCTTCACTGTCATTGGGTCAAAACCCTGGAACTCCCTCCTTAACAGCACTGTGGGTGTACCTATACCACACAGTGTGCGACAGTTCAAGGAGACAGCTCACCACCACCATCTCAAGAATTCAGGAATTGCAATAAATGCTGGGCTAGTCAGCAACACCCACATCCCATGAATAAAAAATATGAACTCCCAGAAGATATTTGACAAAGTCCCACATAAAATATTGTTCGCCTTGGATAAATCCCATGGAATTGAATGCAAATTTATTGGCCAGGTTAGGAAACTTGAGTAGTGATGGTGATGAATAAAATAAATTGTTATTCTTTATAGTTTGGACTTTTGCAGTAATAGTATTAAAATCTAGGTTAAAATGTTTAGAGCAGCATATCTGCTCGAGCGGTAATTAAATGTGAGGTAATCAGTGATTTTTGCAGAGGAGGCGTTTCGCTGATAAGATATTAAAAGCCATTTTCCCTGTTTGCAGATAGCAAGCTAATGCAATGTTGTATCAGTTTGAGCCTGCCTAAACAAAGCACGGCACATTTTGAACACGAGATAAAAGAATGCTGTTTGCGTGGAGTGCAGCTAATGGGTGACCAGGCCTGTCTGGACAAGGGAGTTGCTTCCAGGGCTCCAGCAGAATATTTTCAGCTTGGTCCTAAAAAAGATTTCTCTCTCCAAGGACTCTATACCAAGTAAGTGAGTAAAACCTGATTATTAACTTTATACATAAGTGGTATTGGAAATCTATGGGTTGCTTAATTAGAACGTAGAGGCAGGTTTCAGGAAACACGCAAACTGTAAAGCTATTTCTTTGTTGCAAATGTGCTTAATTCTTTGTTCAAATTAAAGTTTGTTTTAATATAAAAGCTGTCTACTGGTCAGTGTTATCACTCATGTGGTGCAGTGACATTTCCTCAATCTTAACAGATGCAAAATTAGGGCTCTGGTCCAGACTTATAATAAGGATAATGGGTGGTACTCTCATTGGTAGGGCGTTTGATAATTTTTGGTAGGTTTTAATGAAGTCTTTGTTGTTTTATGTAGGTTATCTGTATGTATTTATTAACTACAAGTTATACACATTTATTATGCACACATAGGAACTGTCTCCATGCTTGCTTGTACACGTGGCTTTGTCCAACACAAGATTAACTGACCCCTAGGTGCAAGTCATGTGTTCTCTTACATTGTAAGCAGTGTAAATCGAAGCATAAAATTACAGAGATGTAAAAGATTTGGTTAACGGGCAAAGCTGCGGCAACTGGATTTCAAAGTAGGCAAATATCAGGTCATCCACTTTGGCCCTAAAAAGATGGAACAGGATACTTTCAGACTTTTATGGCTAGGGGATAAGAATGCCAGGAGGCAGCACACCTGGAGTACTGTGAGCAGTTCAGTTCAGCACACCATACAAATATTTTACTGCCAATCTTTGATTCCATTCTACGTGGGCTAGATTCCCTTTTAATTCACAAAAATTCACTGTCATCCTGTTGAATATTTTCACATTTAATTTTTCCTTGTTTTTTTCCATAACTACTCTAAACCTAAATTATATTGTCATTACCGTTTCCCAAAAGCCCCACTGTAACATGTTAACTTGTCTATTCTCTGGAACTAGATCCAACTCCGCTTCCTTTATTGTTGGATTGGAAATGTACTGACCAAAAAGATTTCCGACACGTCAGGAACTCCTCACCCACTTTGACCTTTGTAATGTTATTTTCCATGTCTATATCAGGAAAATTGATGTCTTTCATCAGTACTATTCCACGTTCTTGCATCTTGGTGTCATTTACTCCTCAATCTTCTTCCTACTTGGCAGCCTATGGTATGCACACAACAGCATAATAGCTCCTCTATTGTTCCTTAATTTTAACCACATAGATTAAGCTTCACAGCGCCAGGGTCCCAGGTTCGATTTCCCACTGGGTCACTGTGTGAGTCTGCACATTCTCCCAGTGTGCGCATGGGTTTCCTCCGGGTGCTCCAGTTTCCTACCACAGTCCAAAGACGTGCAGGTTAGGTGGATTGGCCATGCTAAAGTGCCTTCGTGTCCAAAAAGGGAAGATGGGGTTATTGGGTTATGGGGATAGGGTGGAAGTGAGGGCTTAAGTAGGTCGGTGCAGACTTGATGGGCCGAACGGCCTTCTTCTGCACGGTCTGTTCTATGTTTTAAGTCTTTGAACCCTCAAGTACACCAATCTTTTTGAAGATATATGTATGCATATTTGATGGTATTCTAGAGGAAAACGCAGATTTGAATAATACGGCCAGAATTTAAACAAATATGTTAGCCCAAAGAGAAAATCGATGGCTGGCTGCAAGCATAATGTCATCATCAAAAGAAAGTTCTAGCAAGAAAAATCTTCACTGCTTAATATAAACCTTTTGTTGTTTTTGTACATGCGAAATGTGCCATGACGTTTAACACGACATTTCAGGACTTCTTTACCATTAGGACGCAACAAATTAAGCACAAGCTGCTAAATTTATGATTGCAAAGCCCCATGTCAGAGCAGCCTGTGTATGCCATAAAATGTGTACACTTAACTTAATAACAAAACACCAACCTTAAAATATGCTGACATGACTATTTTCAAAGTTTAATAGTTCTCCTGGGTATTTGGTCTTCTAAAAGTGCAATAATCCTATAGTGCTTCAATGATTCTTCCAACGGCAAAGCCACACAGCAATATTATTCCTACCTGGCAACTGCACTAGGAAATAAAGAGTTATCTCTAATCCAAAACCAAAATAAAGTGCTATGGATTACTTACCTTTCCTAAGACTCAAAAATTGAAACACAAAGTTAATTCACCATATGCAAACCAGGGTGAGGATTCAAAGCACTGATTTTCTTAAAGCACACCTTTCAAACAGGTACTCAACTACAATAACACAAGTGGACTAGATGCTGGTAACATAAGAACATAAGACAAGTGCAGAGGATACTGGAAGTCTGCAGAGGGATTTGGATAGGTTAAGTGAATGGGCTAGGGTCTGGCAGATGGAATACGATGTTGACAAATGTGAGGTTATCCATTTTGGTAGGAATAACAGCAAACAGGATTATTATTTAAACGATAAAATACTAAAGCATGCTGCTGTGCAGAGAGACTTGGGTGTGCTAGTGCATGAGTCACAGAAGGTTGGTTTACAGGTGCAACAGGTGATTAAGAAGGCAAATGGAATTTTGTCCTTCATTGCTAGAGGGATGGAGTTTAAGACTAGGGAAGTTATGTTGCAATTGTATACGGTGTTAGTGAGGCCACACCTGGAGTATTGTGTTCAGTTTTGGTCTCCTTACTTGAGAAAGGACGTACTGGCACTGGAGGGTGTGCAGAGGAGATTCACTAAATTAATCCCAGAGCTGAAGGGGTTGGATTATGAGGAGAGGTTGAGTAGACTGGGACTGTACTCGTTGGAATTTAGAAGGATGAGGGGGGGGATCTTATAGAAACATATAAAATTATGAAGGGAATAGATAGGATAGATGCGGGCAGGTTGTTTCCACTGGCGGGTGAAAGCAGAACTAGGGGACATAGCCTCAAAATAAGGGGAAGTAGATTTAGGACTGCGTTTAGGAGGAACTTCTTCACCCAAAGGGTTATGAATCTATGGAATTCCTTGCCCAGTGAAGCAGTCGAGGCTCCTTCATTAAATGTTTTTAAGGTAAAGATAGATAGTTTTTTGAAGAATAAAGGGATTAAGGGTTATGGTTTTCGGGCCGGAAAGTGGAGCCGAGTCCACAAGATCATCCATGATCTAATTGAATGGTGGAGCAGGCTCGAGGGGCCAGATGGCCTACTCCTGCTCCTAGTTCTTATGTTCTTATGTTCTAATTCAGATCTCTCCACTAAACGTTATTTTAAACCTCTGATGGCTCCATAACTCAGCATATGCAAGAGCATATTGCAAGAACTTGCAAGAGCAAGTTCTACCATCCTGAAGCATAACATGTACCACTATGCTAAGCTGTTACACCATCCTTTATGACATCACCTTAGTTAAGAGGGAAGGATTTACAAAACATATAATCCATGGTAAACTATGAGATATGAGGAGCAGATCCACAAGAGGGCCTGACTCAATGACTCGCAAGTGACAACGCATTTGTCTTTGTATAATAGCCAGTAAATGGCTCCTCTGAATCTGATTTCACTCCTAAACTGCCTCTATTTTAAGATTATGCCCCTTGTTCTGGATTTTCCTCGCCAGAGGAAATAGTTTCTCAATTTACCCCATTAAATTTAATTGCTTTAAATATCGCAATCCTACCACCCCCTCAACGTTCTGAACTTAAGGGACTACAAGAAACTTTTATACAACATTTGCTCAAAATTTAAACCTTTATATCCCACTATCATTCTGACGAATGTGTTGTACCCTTTCCAAAATCACTCACCCAACCAGTGTTTGGTTTCCAATAGGAAAAGACCACATCGTGAGCAAAGAAAATAATATGGCAAATTGGAAGATGTACAAGTAAAAAACTCTATGTTTCTCTCTCCAAAGATGCTTTTATTTCTTTAGTTACCTTGATTACTTTTCTCTCAAATAAGGAGTGACGCCTGTAATGTTGCCAATCCAAAGGCACAATAATAGAATCTAAAGAGATTTTGAAATTATGCACTTTTTCGCACGCATTTCTTTTTTTTTGCAAATATTTTTATTCGGGTATTTTCAAGTTTTTATAATAATAACAATAACAGCGACATAAACATGGTACAATAAACATTTTCACCCCGATTACAATCTTCACACAACCCAACCATAAAACAACAGTATCCCCCCCCCCCCCCCCCCCCCCCCCCCCCTCCCCTCCCCACTTTATTATTGACCCTCTTACGGCAAACTTTATTTTCTTGAGACCGAGAAACCCAGCCATGTCACTAACCCAGGTCTCTGCATTCGGGGGCTTCAAGTCCCTCCACATTAATAAGATCCGTCTCCGGGCTACCAGGGAAGCAAAGGACATGGCGTCGGCTTGAACTCCCAGACCTTACGACACTCCAAAAGATCGCCACCTCCCTCGGCACCACCCATGTTTTGAGTACCGTGGACATTGCCTTAGCTAAACCCTGCCAAAAGCCCTCTAAACTTCAGGCATGCCCAAAACATGTGGACATGATTTGCTGAGCTTCCCGCCCACCTCGCACACCTGTCCTCTACCCGTAAAAACGTGCTCATCCGAGCCACTGTCATGTGTGCCCAGTGGATTACCTTGAATTGCATCAGGCTAAGCCTGGCACATGATGAGGAGGTATTAACCCTGCCCATAGACCCGGCTCTATCTCTCCTCCTAGCTTGTCTTCCCACTTGCCCTTGAGCTCCTCCAAAAGTTCCTGGTAAATATCGGATACCTTCCCCTCTCCCACCCCGATACTGGAGACTACTCTGTCCTGGACCCCCGTGGCGGCAGCAGCAGGAAGGACGGAACCTGCCTTCTCAAGTCTCGCACCTGCAAATACCTAAACCCATTCCCTGCTGGCAATTCAAATTTGTCCTCCAAGGCTTTCAAGCTGGGGAAGCTCCTGTCTATAAATAGATTCCCCCATCCTTCTAATTCCTGTCCTTTGCCTTCTCTGGGACCCACCATCCCCTCCACTGCCCCCAGATTCTCAGTGCCGCCACCACCACCGGACTTGTGGAGTATCGGGCCGGCGAGAACAGAAGAGGTGCCGTTATCAATGCTCCCAAACTTGTGTCTTTACATGACGCCGCCTCCATCCGCTCCCACACCGACCCCTCCCCCACAACCCTCTTTCTAATCATGGCTATATTAGCCTCCCAGTAGTAATTGCAAAAGTCCGGCAGCGTCAACCCACCCTCCAGCAACACTTTCTTGTGTGGGTTTTACCCGCCCACACAAAGCCCAAAATAACCTTATTCACCCGCTTGAAGGAGGCCCTCGGGATGAAGATGGGGAGGCACTGAAAGACAAACAGAAATTTGCGGAGGAACCCTCATTTTCAGAGTCTGGACCCACCCCGCCAGTGATAGTGGGAGCATGTCCCATCTCTTAAAGTCCTCTTTCATTTGTTCTATGAGTCGGGATAGGTTTAACTTGTGCCATGCCTCCCATTCCCGGGCCACCTGGTTTCCCAGATACCGAAAGCTCTTCCCTACCATTCCAAACGACAGCTTTCCCAGTTTCTTCTCCTGCCCTCTTGCCTGGATAGTGAACATCTCGCTTTTCCCAGTGTTCAATTTATACTCCGAAAAATTACCAAATTCCCCGAGGATCCGCATAACGTCCCCCATCCCCTCCACCAGGTCTGAAATATACAAGAGCAGGTCATCGCGTAAAGCAAGACCTGGTGCTCCCCGCCCCCTCCCCCAAACCAGCCCTTTCCAGTTCCTGGAGGCTCTTAACGCCATGGCCAATGGCTCTATGGCCAAAGCAAACAGTAGCAGGGAGAGGGGGCACCATTGCCTCGTCCCTCGGTGTTTAAAATACCCCGACCCCAGCCGGTTCATACGCACGCTCACTACTGGTGCCTGATAGAGCCACACCCAGTCAATGAAGCCCTCACCAATCCTAAACCTTCCCAGCGCCTCCCACAGGTAATCACACTCCATCTAATCAAAAGCCTTCTCCGTATCCACCGCTACCACCACCTCCATTTCCCCTCCTTCTGAGGGCATTATAATAACATTTAAAAGCCTTCGAACGTTGGCCTTGAGTTGCCTGCCCTGGTCTTCCCCTATCACCCCCGGGACACAGTCCTCTATCCTTGTGCCAGTATCTAAGCCAGCCGCTCGGCGTCCACATTCAGTAGAGAAATTGGCCTGTGTGACCCGCATTGCTCCGGTTCCTTCTCCGGCCCCGGGGATTTGCCCAACTGCATGCCCTCCAGCCCCTCAATTATTTCCTCAATTTCAATTGGGGCTCCCAGCCCTTCCACCAGATCCTCATTCACCCTCGGGAACCTCAACTGACCCAAAACTGCTTCATCCCCTCCACCCCAGCCGGGGGTTCTGACTCTCATAATTTGCTGTAAAAGTCCTTAAACACCTTATTCACCCCACTGGGTCCAGGACTGTATTCCCACCTCTACTCTTTTTTTTAAACAAACAATTTTAATGAGGTATTTGAGGCATATAGAAAAAGTGACATTTTACAGTACAAAAAAGACTCTACTCTACCCTTGACGCCTCCCCCCCTTGCTGACGCTTACTCTTCTGCAAAGTCAATAAAAGGCTGCCAACTTCGGGCGAACCCTAGTAGCGAACCTCTCAAGGCGAACCTGACTTTCTCTAGGCCAAGAAAGTTCGCCATGTCCGAAAGCCATACCTCAGCCCTCGGGGGCTTCGAGTCCCTCCATGCTAACAGTATTCGTCGCCGGGCTACCAGGGAAGCAAAGGCCAGAACGTCTCAGCTCCCATTAGTTCCTTGTAGACGTCTGAAACTCTACCCTCTCCCACCTCCCACCTCTCCCCTAGAAACTACCCTGTCCTGCCTCCCCTTCGGCGGGAGACGTGGGAAGAATGGCACCAGTCTGCGTACAAAATCCCTCACCTGCAAGTATCTAAAGTCGTTCCCTCTCGCCAGCCCAAACTTCTCCTCCAGCGCCCTCATGCTCGGAAAGCTCCCTTTCAGGAACAGATCCCCCATCCTCACAATCCCCATCCTCCTCCACAGTCGATACCCTGTTCCCCGGGGCAAATCGGTGGTGCCGAGATTGGGGTCCACGCCAATGCTCTTACCTCCCCTACATGCCTCCTCCACTGGCCTCAGATCCGAAGAGCCGCCATCACTATCGGGCTGGTGGAGTACCAGGCCGGCGGAAGCAGCAGAGGCGCCGTGACTAGGGCTGCTAAGCCAGTGCCCTGCAAGAAGCAGCCTCCATCCGCTCCCAAACCGACCCCGTAGCCACCATCCATTTCCTTACCATCGCTATGTTGGCCGCCCAGTAATAGTTGCTGAAGTTCACCAACACCAGCCTCCCTTCTCCTCTGCTCCTTTCAAGCATCACCCTCTTCATCCGCGGGGACTTCTCTGCCCATACAAATCCCAGAATAATTTTATTCAGCCTCTTAAAGAAGGACCACGGGATAAAGATGGGGAGACACTGAATAACCAACAAGAACCGCGGGAGAATCGTCATCTTAACAGTCTGCACCCTCCTCGCCAATGACAGCGGGAGCGCATCCCAACTCCGGACCTTCTCCCTCACTCGTTCCACCAGTCGGGACAGGTTGAGCTTATGCAACCTGCCCCAGTCCCGTGCCACCTGAATCCCCAAATATCGGAAACTCTCCCCCACTAGCCTGAACGGCAACCCCTTCAGCCTACTCTCCCGCCCCCTCGCCTGAATTACAAACAACTCGCTCTTAGCCACGTTCAGTTTGTATCCGGAGAACCGGCCAAATTCCCTCAGGATTGCCATAATACCGTCCATCCCCACCATTGGGTCCGATACATATAACAGCGGATCATCCGCGTATAACAAGACTATGTTCCACTAACTACACCCCGCCGGGGGGTGGGGGGGGGGGGGGGGGGGGGGAGGAAAGAGAGAGAGAGGAGAGGGCAGCCCTGTCTTGTCCCACGGTGCAGTCTTAAGTAGTCCAATGTCGTCCTTACACTCGCCTCCGGGGCCTGATACAATAGCCTAACCCAGTCAATGAACCCCGCCCCGAACCCGAACCGTCCTAGTACCTCCCACAGATAATCCCACTCGACCCGGTCAAAAGCCTTTTCAGCATCCATGGCTACCACTAACCTCCCTACTCTCCGGGGGCATCATAATCACGTTGAGCAGCCTTCTTATGTTGGCCACCAGCTGCCTCCCCTTTACAAACCCGGTTTGGTCCTCCACAATTACATCCGGTACACAGTCCTCAATTCTGGTCACCAAGATCTTGGCCAGTAACTTGCCGTCTACGTTAATCAATGAGATCGGCCTGTATGACCCAAAAGCCTCCGGGTCCTTATCCCGTTTCAGAATGAGCGAGATGGTGGCCTGCAACATGTTCGGGGGTAAACTACCTCTGTCTCTTGCCTCGTTAAAGACCCTGGCCAGCACCGGCCCCAGTATCATAGAACATAGAACGATACAGCGCAGTACAGGCCCTTCGGCCCTCAATGTTGCACCAACATGAAAAAACAACTAAAGGCCATCTAACCTACACTATGCCCTTATCATCCATATGCTTATCCAATAAACTTTTAAATGCCCTCAATGTTGGCGAGTTCACTACTGTTGCAGGTAGGGCATTCCACGGCCTCACCACTCTTTGCGTAAAAAACCCACCTCTGACCTCTGTCCTATATCTATTACCCCTCAATTTAAGGCTATGTCCCCTCGTGCTAGCCACCTCCATCCGCGGGAGAAGGATCTTGCTGTCCACCCTATCTAACCCTCTGATCATTTTGTATGCCTCTATTAAGTCACCTCTTAACCTTCTTCTCTCTACCGAAAACAACCTCAAGTCCATCAGCCTTTCCTCATAAGATTTTCCCTCCATACCAGGCAACACCCTGGTAAATCTCCTCTGCACCCGTTCCAAAGCTTCCACGTCCTTCCTATAATGAGGCGACCAGAACTGTACGCAATACTCCAAATGCGGCCGTACTAGAGTTTTGTACAACTGCAACATGACCTCATTGCTCCGGAACTCAATCCTGGCAAATTTTTTGTAAAACTCCACCGGATACCCATCCGGCCCCGGGGCTTTACCTGACTGCATGATCTTCAGGCCCAATACCTCTTCAATCCTGACCAGGGCCCCCAGTCCATCCACCAACCCCCTCCCCACTCTTGGGAAGGTCAGTCCATCCAGGAATCGCCTCATCCTGTAGCCATCTGGGATGGCAACGTCCCGATTACATAATGGACACTTTGCACAGAATGCAGGGAAAATGGACAATACTGAGAAAGAAAGCAGGTGCAAGGTTTGTCTGTTGATTGGAGCCGTTGCTCCCAGACAAGACCGATACTGCAAAGCCATTATCATACTAATGAGCCATCTCCGGGGACAAAAGGGTAACATTTAAGTAAACAATACCAAGGCAGACACCCCGGCGCCAGAGACAGACTCGAACAAAGCAGGCCAACAGCCACCTAGGACACGCCCAGCAATCAGGGCACCCACCCCTTTATTGGAGGAAATCGATAGGAACGATCAAGAAACAGCCCAATTAATTGGAGCCAAGTTCAAGGCGAAGCCCCTTTTGGGTATAAGAAGGATCCCCCAAGAGAGACTCGCTCTCTTGGCCTTGGCTCTCAGCGAGGAAAAGACCTGCCTAGCAGCTGCACCAGAACATGCAAGTCCAAAGTCAACGCACGCTACGAGACAGACGCTCTTAGCTGCTATTCCGTACCAGCTCAACCCCAGCAGCCTCAGAACCAGACAACGGCCATTGTTCCTCTGACTGAGTGGGCACACAAAGCTAAATATAGGCTTTAGTAGCAGTGATAGTTTAGTTGGTAGAGTTTTGTGCATGAGTTTTTTTGGCTGTGTGTAAATAAATGAGCATTGATTTTGAACTTACTAACTGGTGTATCAAGTCTTTGATCAGTATTCGGTTTTGAACCTTGTGGCGGTATCGAAACATACCTGGCGACTCTTGAGCAAACATAATTAGAATTAAAGGCGACCATATTAACCACCATAAACAGAGCCAATTAAAGAGAGAACACAATTAGCAACAACACCAGCCCCCCCCCCCCGGGTGGTTCCGACGTGTACAGCTTCCTATAAAAGTCCCTAAAGACCTTGTTCAGCCCTACTGGATCACCCACTAGATTACCTTCCCCATCCACTACCCTCCCTATTTCCCTAGCCGCTTCCCTCTTCCTCAGTTGCTGCGTAAGCATTCTACTGGCCTTCTCCCCATGCTCATAAATCGCGCCTTTTACCTTTCTAAGCTGCTCTACAGTCTTGCCTGTACAGCCTTACCTATAGTCAGAGGCCTGCAGTCTCTGTCGTTTCCTGAGTAACTCTGGCCTCGGGGATTCCACGTAACTCCTGTCCGTCCGTAGAATATCCTTAATCAGTCGGTCCGTCTCTGCCCTATCTGTCCTGTCCCTGTACGCCCGGATTGAAATCAGCTCCCCTCTCACCACTGCCTTCAGTGCCTCCCAGAGCACCGCTGCCGAGACTTCTCCAGTATCGTTCACCTGCAGGTAATTCTGCACGCATTTCCTCAGCCTCTCACACACCGCCTCGTCCGCGAGTAGTCCAACTTCCAGCCTCCATGGTGGGCATTGAAAGCTGTCCTTACAAAACTGCAGGTCTACCCAGTGCGGAGCATGGTCCAATATGGCAATTGCCGAATATTCTGCCCCCACCATTCCGGCCAGCAGGTCCCTACTCACCACAAAGCAGTCAATTCGGGAATACACCTTGTGGACGTGGGAGTAATACGAGAACTCCTTCGCCATCGGCCGGCTAAATCTCCACGGATCTGCTCCCCCATTGGCTCCATGAACTCGCTCAGTTCCTTTGCCATCGCTGGCAACTGGCTCGTTCTTGAACATGACCAGCCAGTCTCGGGTCCAGGACTGCATTAAAGTCCTCGCCCATGATCAACTTACACGAGTCCAAGTTGGGGGATCTTCCCTAGCATCTTCCTAATAAAATCCACATCGTCACAATTAGGGGCATACACACTGACCAGGACTACTCTCACCGCTTCGAGCTTACCCCTCACCATAACAAACCTGCCACCCCCATCCACAACTGTGCCCTCCGCCACAAATTGTACCCTTTTATTAATCAGGATCGCAACCCCCCTCATCTTTGGATCAAGCCCCGAATGAAAGACCTGACTGACCCAGCCCTTCCTTAACCTAACCTGGTCTGCCACTTTCAGGTGTGTCTCCTGCAATAAGACTATGTCCGCATTCAGGACCCGCAGATGCACAAACACACACGCCCTCTTCACTGGCCCGTTTAACCCTCTAACATTCCAGGTGATCAGCCTGGTTGGGGGGCACTTCGCTTTCTCCCCCCCCCTTTGCCGATCAGCCATTCCCTTTCCTTGGACAGCCCCCACAGCTATGTGTCGCGCTTCCTCTGGCCCGCCTCCTGGCCGGCTCCACCCATGACCTCCTCACTGTTACCATGCCCAGTTCCCATCCCTGTCAGCAGAACAACTCCCCCCCACAGCAACACCATCCTATAACCTCACCCCTACTCTAATCTAACTATATGGACACCCCCCACCTTGGCTCCCGTTGACTAGCTGCACTCAGCCAGCCTGGGGCTCCCAGCCTCGGCGCCAGCCCATCTCCCACCCATTGTTCCCAGTCACCCCTCCACACCACTTCCCCAGATCAGCCCTACTTAAGCAAACACTCTATACAAGTCATAAACAGCCCCCACAATAGCACAATTAAAGTTAAACAAGAAAAAAAAGAGATAAGAAATAACAGGCACTCTTCAGTCCTACCCAGACAGACACAGAAAAAAAAAAGATTGCACAAAGTTCCCCTGAAGCATCCATTTTAACCAAACCCTTTTAACGGTTTTCTTTATTAATTCCCCCCAGCCAAACTCCAACTAAGCAAAGATCCCAACCAAAAAATATTCAGGAAAACCACGCAAAAAGCACGCAAAAACAAGAAAAAAAAAGATACATCCCAAAACAGGAGAGATACCACATATATTTAAAAGCTCCAACACAAGGGGCTGGTTTAGCTCACTCAGCTAAATCGCTGGCTTTTAAAGCAGACCAAGCAGGCCAGCAGCACCGTTCGATTCCCGTACCAGCCTCCCTGGACAGGCGCCGGAATGTGGCGACTAGGGGCTTTTCACAGTAACTTCATTGAAGCCTACTCGTGACAATAAGCGATTTTCTTTTCATTTCAAGTCCAAACGTCCTCAGCTCAGGGCCAGCTCTTGCTTCTTAACGAAGTCCATCGCCTCTTAGAGTTCCTCGAAATAGTGATGCTGACCCTTATTCGTAACCCAAATTTGCGCCGGAAAAAGCAGCCTTGTTTTTATATAGTATCTCCTTCACCTGCCTGTAGCCTCCCCTCCTCCTGGCCACCTCCGCGCTCAAACCTTGGTAAACACGCATGGTGGTATTGTCCCAAATACAGCTTTGTGTGCTCTTTGCCCATTGCAGCACCCGTTCCTTGTCCAGGTACTTGTGAAAGCGTACCACCATCGCTCGTGGGGGACCCCCTCGTCGTGGCTGCCTCACCTGCACTCTGTGTCCTGTCGACCACCGGCGGGCGCGGGAACACCTCGCTCCCCAGCAACATCTGAAGCATACCCTTCACATATGTGGCAGCGTCCAGCCCCTCTGCCTCCTTCGGGAGGCCCACGATTCTCACGTTCTGCCGGCGAGATCTGTTGTCCAGGTCCTCCAGCCTTTCCAGAAGCACTTTTTGCTGGTCCCTCTGCCTCCGAATCTCCACATCCACCACCGTTTGAAAGTCAGCCTGCTCCTCCACTGACTTCTCCAACTGCTGGAGCTTCTCAGCCCGATCATCCAGCCTTTTTCCCATCCAATCAACCGACTTCTGAAGCGGCTCCAAGTTGTCACACTTCAAAGCCAAAAAGCCCTCCTGCATAGTCTGCAGCAGCTGCTCCATTGTGGGCTGGGCTAGGCTGTCGGCTCCTTGCTCTGAACACCAGCCATGCTGGTCCCTCTCACAGCCTCCACTGTGCCCTTACTCGGCCACTTCTTCTGCTGTTTACGGTCCCTCCGGCTTCTTAGGTCCATACAATTTTGTATGGGTCCTGTGCTCGAGTACTATTGCTTTCCAGTTCCGCGCTCAAAAGCGCAAAAAAGTCAGGGGAAAAGGTCCAAAAGTCCAACCGAGACGGGAGCCACCAAATGTGCGACCTACTCCCTCATAGCCGCCACTGGAAGTCCTTCCCACCTCTACTCTTTACTCACCCATCTCCCTGGCCACCTCCCTTTTTCTGAGCTGGTGCGCTAACATTCTGCTCGCCTTTTCCCCAGACTCATAAATCGCCCCTCTTGCCTTCCTCAGCTGTTCCACCGCTTTCCCTGTAGTCAACAGCCCAAACTCCGCCTGTAACCTCCACCGCTCCCTCAGTAGCCCCGCGTCCGGGGCCTCCGAGTATCTCCTGTCCACCTGGAGTATCTCAACTAACCTATCCCTCTCAACACTTTCCGCCTTCTCTCTGTGGGCCCGTATCGAGATTAATTCCCCTCTGACCACTACCTTCAAAGCTTCCCAAACTGTTGCTGCAGAGATCTCCCCCTGTATTATTTGCTTCCAGGTAGTTTTGGATGGACTTGTTCACCCGCCCACAGATCGCTTTGTCCGCTAACAACCCCACATCCAGCCTCCATTGCGGGCATTATCCTTTCTCCAAACTAACCCGTAGATCCCCTGTCTTCAAACTACCCTGTAGATCCACCCAATGTGGGGCAAGATCCGACACTGCGATTGCCGAGTACTCAGTATCCACCACCCCCGGTATTAGAGCCCTGCTCAGAACAAAAAAGTCGATGAGAGAGTATACCTTGTGGACATGGTAGAGAAAGGAAAATTCTTTCGCCCTTGACCGTGAAAAGCTCCATGGGTCTACTCCCCCCATTTGTTCCATAAACCCCTTCAATTCCTTTGCCGGCACCCTCTCTGTCCTGGATTTTGACCGGTCCAATTCCGGATCAATGACTGTATTAAAATCTCCTCCCATAATCAGATTATGTGACTCTAAGTCTGGGATCTTACCTAACACCCGCCTCATAAATTCCACATCGTCCCAATTCAGGGCACATACGTTCACGAGTACCACCCGCACCCCCTCCAGCTTCCCACTCACCATTACGTACCTACCCCCCTTGTCTGACACGATTCTCCCTGCCTCGAATGCCAATTGTTTATTGATCAAGATCGCTACCCCCCCCCCTGGTCTTTGAGTCCAGCCCCGAGTGGAATATTTGGCCACCCACCCCTTTCTCAATCTAGTCTGGTCTTTAGGTGTGTCTCTTGTAGCATTGCCACGCCCGCCTGCAGCCCCCTCAAATGCGCAAACATGCAAGCCCTCTTGACCGGCCCGTTCAGCCCTCTAACGTTCCATGCCATCAGCCTGGTCGGGGGGATTCCCACCCATCACCACCCCTGCCGACTGGCCATCACCCTTTTTAGGCCAGCCTCCAGCTCAAGCCCCCCCCCCCCCTGGGCATTCACCGTCCCCGATCTCCCATTTGTCCCCTAGTAACAATTCCTCCCCGGTCAGCAAAGCAGCTCCTCCCACCCCCCGTAACAGCACTAGAAACCCAACCTCCCCATATCAAGCTCCAGTTTAACACCTGCTCCCCCACTGTGCTTCCTGAGTCAGCTGACCCAGGTTGACTTGATAGCTCCCACCAATGGCACCAAATACTGTCTCCCGATTGTTCTCTCCCCTCTCCCCCCACTTGGACAAAAATATTCAAAGCATCACATTCCCCAGTCAGCAAACATCAGACAAAAGTGGAAAAACAGCCACGTAAAAAAACAACCACAGAAATCACCCCCCTCCACCCAGCTCCCAGTGAGACAAAGGTAGCTTTAGCCATCGAAACAGCCCCTTATTGCACACAATACTACTTACTCAAACCAGCACAAAAGTGATTTTCAGCAAATCGCCACTACAATACTCTCCAAGGATTCAGTGTCATTAATTCACCTGCAGTCTTTTTTCCTTGATAAAAGTCAATGCATCGTCTGGTGTTTCGAAATAAAAATCCCGTTCCTCATATGTGACCTACAGACGGGCTATGTTCAACATCCCGAACTTCACCCCCTTCTTAAAGAGGGCATTTTTTGCCCGATTAAACCCTGCTCGCTTCTTGACCAAATCTGCGCCCAGGTCTTGATAAATGCGCAGCTCACAATTCTCCCACTTGCTGCTCCGTTCTTTCTTGGCCCACCGCAGAACGTGTTCCTTGTCCAGGAATCAGTGCAAACATACTACCATCGCCCTCGGGTGTTCGTTCGCTTGGGGCTTCTTCGCAAGGGCTCTGTGCGTTCTATCCACTTCCAGGGACTGAGGGAACGCCTCAGCTCCCATCAACTTCTCCAGCATGTTCATCACATAGGCCCTCACATCCAATCCCTCACTGTCTTCAGGGAGGCAGACGATTCTCAGATTCTGCTTCCTGGACCTGTTCTCCAGCTTCTCCTGCATTCTTCTCTGGCAGTCATTCATCATCTCCACCTTGATCTCCAGCACGGTTAGGTATTCCTCATGCTCGAACACCTTTTTCTCCACCTCCTGGATCGCACATCCGTGGGTGTCTTGATTCTGTACCACCTGATCAATCGAAGCCTTGATCGGGTCCAGCATGTCCATACGCTTGGCAAAGCAATCTTCAAAAAAACTTCACCAGCTGCTCTGTCGACCACTGTAATCGTCTGTGCCCAGCTGCTCCACCATGCTTTCCCGCGTTGCCAGCTCTGCTCGTGTCTTCCTTGGGGAACTTTACTCACACGGCCACTTCTGGTCCAATTCCCCATACATTAGACGGTGAGTTCTCCTCACTGTCTCACTCTTCACCAATTTATCCAATAAAATCCGGGGAAAAACAGGAAAAAGGTCCAAAAATCCGTCACAGGTGAGAACCATCAAATGTGCGTATTCCCGTACCAGCCTCCCCGGACAGGCGCCGGAATGTGGCGACTAGGGGCTTTTCACAGTAACTTCATTGAAGCCTACTCGTGACAATAAGCGATTTTCATTTTTTTTTCATTTTCATGGCCGCCACCAGAAGTCGTCCTCACCTATTTCTTTTAACCACCTGGCATGGAAACAATCAGTTGTTTGCCCGTCTCACCCCCATTATTTTTACTATTACCTTTTTCTTTAAAAAACCTTGAATTAAACCATTAAATTTATTTTCAATAATTTTCAGATTGTCTTCTACAGTTCAGAAGATACTTGAGATATGGAGCAGAGGAGAAAAAGCTGATTCAGAAACAAATCAACATGTATGCGGGGTTTTCAGCCCCCTTTGGGGCCAGGATCAGATGCAAGCAAGACCTAAACATAGCCCCACCAATGGGCAGGAGCTAAAAAGAGCCCTGCCAACCTGTGTGCTGGTTTCCCAACCCCATTCCACCTCCTGTAATTTTTGCAGTGGGGAAGGGAGTAATCAGAGGTAACAGAACGATATGCCTGCACAGAGGAGTCAGTTTATCAGGCTCATTCCAGTTCTAATTGAGGGCAATATTCCAGTTGGCCTTCAGGTTCCCATAGATGATAGGGGCAAGTTTTGAAAGCAGGCACTATACAACAAGCAACCCTCCACCTACCTGCAGAATCTGCAACAGGCCATCCTATGGGGCAATTTCAACCCCACCCCACCCAACCTCAGAGTGGGGGCCTGAATGTCGAATCGTTTTTTTTTTAATTAAATGTTTATTTTTTAAAGTTGGAGAGAGAACACTTCCATCCTGAAGCAGCCTCTCTCATTTCCTTTCTATTACAAGCTGCTGCATTGGTCAACTGGAAGATTTCTGATTTGTCCTCCAGCTTCGAGGGCACAATCACCACTCTTAATAGAATAAAAAAGTTAGTGCACAAAAGTAGCCGTTCAGCCCATTGAGTCTGCTCCAGCTGACAAATCATTTTTAAAAACTAGCTGCCTATTCGAATCCACCCTTCCAGCACCGGTCCATCGCCTTGCAAGCTACAGCAATTCAGGTGCAGATCCAGTTAACTTTTAAATGGGCTGAGGGTTTCTGCCTCAACAACCAAACCAGCCAATGAATTCCAGCTGCCCACCACCCTCTGGGTGAATAAGGTTTTCCTTACACCCCCTCTAATCTTTTTACCAATCACCTTACACCTTAATCTCTCTGCTGGGGAAAAGGAGGTATCCCAGTTTACTCTATCTTTGTCCCTCAATCTTCTACATCTCAATCAGGTCACCCTCAACCTCCTCAGTTCAAAAGAAAACAACCCCAGCCTACCTAATCTTTCCTCAGCTGCAATTTTCCAGCCCTGGCAACATTCTTGTACTTTCTCCCAAGCAATTGTGTCCTTCCTGTAATATGGCGACCAGAATTGTACACAAAATTCCAGCTGTGGCCCAGGGAGTGTTTTGTACCAGGCATTGTCAAACTCGGGGGCGCAACCCGCGGGTGGGTGTCGGGAGGGTCGCGGAGCCGTCCGTCGCGGTGCTCCCGATCACTCAAATCTGCACGCAGCAGCCGGCTGTTTAAAACGGCGGCTGCAAGCGGCCTTCAAAATGGCCGCGAACATGTAAAAAAAAAAAATGCGGCCGCACTGCGCATGCGTGCCACATCATCGGCGTCCATGCGCAGTGCGGCCGCTTTTTTTTTTTAACGGGCACAGCTTTTTGTTTTAAAAATTCGGGGAGGTTTTATTCATGTTATTCATTTAATTTTTATTTGTTTCATTTATTTTATTCATTTGACTTCTTTTTTTTTACAAGTTTTGGGGGGGGGGGGGGGGGGGGGGGGGGGTTTATTTGATAACTTGTACCCGAAAAAAATGCAGAACTTTGGACAGATGGAGACTCCATACTTTCCGACACTGGAAAGCTTCACCTTCATCCCACAGGTTCCATTGGAGGAGCGTGTATGAGGGCCAAAGGGACCCAAAACCATTTCCTCCATTTTTGTCAGCAGCAAACAACGTAAGAGAAAATGGTGGGTCGCGCAGGTTGGCCGCCATGGATCCCTAAGGTTGGCCAATTGATAAAATGGGTCCGCGGAAAAAAAAGTTTGAAGAACACTATTTTATACAGTTCCATCATTACAGGCCTGCTTTTGTATTCTATACTTCGTCTAATAAAGGAAAGGAAAGCTTTCCATACGCTTTCTTTACCACCTCCAGGGACCTGTGGACCTGTGGACATGCCTCTCTACTCCTCCAATATCCTCCTATCTATTGTGTAATCCCTAACTTTGCTTTCCCTCCCCAAATGTTCTGCCTCACACTTCTCTGCATTGAATTACATCTGCCATTTTCCACCCACTCAACCAAGACATTGATAAGATTATGGAGACAACAGCTAATGTTTCCAATCAACTAACTACACGGCCAATTTTTGTGTCACGTACAAGTTTCTCAATCATGCTACCTACATTTTTAAGTCTAAATCATTAATATATATAACAAACAACAAGGGAGCCAGCCACATGGAATGCCAGTGGAAACCGTTTTTAATTCTCAAAAACATCCAACCATAATGGTTTACTTCTGGTCACTGAGCCAATTTTGGGTCCAACTTGGAACATTCATCCATAATCCACGGGCTTTTACTTTTCTGACCAGTCTGCCACGTGGGATCTTGTCAAATGCCTTACTAAAATTCATATAAACAACATCCATTATACAACCACCATCAATCCTCGTTACGTCCTCAGAAAATGTGATTAAATCAGCAAGATATTACCTTCCCCGAACAAAACCAGAATCATTTGTCCACCAGCAAAATAAGACTGACCAGCCTATAATTATTTGCCTATCCCTTACACCCTCTTTAAATAATGGTACAATGTTCACAGATCTACAATCCTCCAATATCTGGCAAGAATTGGAAAATGATTTGCAGAGCATCCGCTATTCCCTCCCTGGCTTCCTTTAACAGCCTGGAATAAACAGCCAGGAATACAATCTATCTGGCCCTGGTGATCGATTCACCTTCAACGATGTGATCCCTCCACCACTTCCCCTCTCACTATGCTTGTTTGATCTAATATTTCACATTTCTCTTTAACTAGAATATCTGCATCATCCCTCACTTTAGTGAAGACGAAGTACTCATTCAGAACCCTGTCTTAATTGGGTGGCAAACCATAATTGGCCCCAACCCAGAGGCTGATTCAGGTCCTAGGACCAGTCTCAACCTCAGTTTTCCCCGCAGGAGGGAAAATACAACCCCATCAGTTTCCCCCATAGTTTGCGAACAGGACTGCGTAACATGCATACAGATGCCCTGAAAGATATGTATTTAAACTGATGAATGCCTGGAGAGACAGAACTGCCCATTTTAAATGAAGATGATTAATTGCAAACAATGCTCCTGCAGCACAGCTCTCATCTTTTGACTTGAGACTGCTAATGAAACTGTCAACTTACAAATGACAAGTCTCAGATTTCCTTAGGTTGCCTTTCCTTAGGTTGCCAATCAGTTTTAATGGAAAGATTGTTTTCGTTTATTGCAAGCAATTTTCTGGGGCTGGGGAGGAGAAGAAAGAGAGAGAAGGGACAGAGAGGAAATCAATTAAATATTGATTTGCACTGCCAGGAATCTGGCATTTTAATACCATCAATTTCAAAGGATTTCACATATTTCCATTTGCATTAAAGTGCATATCATTCTGTGCAGTAGCACAGATTTGCCAACAAGACTAATAAACCCCTAAATGTTAATCCTCACTCTTGCAACAGCTAGGTGGTGTGTTAATATCACAGCAATTTATCTTTGTTAGTTTTATCTTGACAGTGAACCTCTTGAAGAATTATTGAAGTATAAAAGAAAAAGAAAATGTACAATTGAGGAAATTGTGGAAGTTGTGATAGGCCACGTTTGGGTTCTACAATCATGGGCTATATATTGTGGATTTTTACGGCTTATTGCAAGATCAGAGACAGCCAGGCTTTTTCTAATTTGTTGACATATAGCTGGGCCAGAGCTGTAGGTTATTTATTAATTGCAGAAAGGCATTCGATTCACAGAACTGGTGTCAATACAAATCAATCTGCTTGCAGACTGGTTATGTAGACTTTGGTTCAAATCTTGCAGTATCCGTATCTTTAAAATCAGAACTTCAGTTGGGATTTAAGTTATGAAGAGAGGGTGGATAGGATTGGGTTGCTTTCGCTGGAACAGAGAAGACTGAGGGGCGACCTGATCAAGGTGTACAAGATTACGAAGGGCATAGACAGGGTGGATAAGGAGCAGCTGTTCCCCTTCGTTAAGGGTCAGTTACAATTTCAAGGTCAGTGGCAGGAGGCTTAGGGGGGGATTTCAGGAAAAAACGTTTTACCCAGAGAGTGGTGACGGTCTGGAATGCACTGTCTGGGAGGGTGGTAGAGGCAGGTTGCCTCACATCCTTTAAAAAGCTGGACAGGAGCAGCACGTTGGTGCAGTGGTTAGTACTGCTGTCTCATAGCGCCAAGGACCCGGGTTCGATACCTGCCCTGAGTCACTCTCCATGTGGAGTTTGCACATTCTCCCAGTGTTTGCTTGTCCCCAACGATACACAGGGTAGGTGGATTGGCCACTCTAAATTGCTCCTTAATTGAAGAAAAAAAGAATTGGGGGCTTTTAAAAAAAATGTTTTTAACAAGTATCAAGGATGAGAACTTGGCATGTCATAACATTCAAGGCTATTGGCCAAATGCTGGCAAATGGGATTAGGAAGGCAGGTCAGGTGTTTTACAGGTGTTGGTGCAAACCTGATGGGCCGATGGGCCTCTTCTGCGCAGTATTATTCTGAGATTTGGATTCTGGGATAGATGCATTGGAAAACGATGGAAGGCCTGGGATGGTTAAATTTCGGTGGACTGATTTCTGCTGCCTTCAGCTCTCCCCAGTGTGAGAGAATCAGCCCAAATATGTGGGACTTACCCAGATAATTACCCAGGAAATGTTATGCTAGTTAATGCCTGGTCCAACTCAAAGATTAGTCAGCATAACTAAACTGAGTACCACACACCTCCCCCACCCAATCACCACCTCCCCTCCCGTACCAACTACAGCTAGGGTTAAGTTACAAGGAGAGACACAAATTAGGCCTTTTTCCTGCTAGAATTTAGAAGGTTAAGGGGTGATCTGATCGAAGTATTTGAGATATTAACAGAGAACAGAGGGTAGTGAAAGATAACTATTTCCACTAGTTGGAGATTCTAAAACTAGGGGGATAGTCTAGAAATGAGGGCAGGATTGCTCAGGAGAGGGGTTAGGAAGCATTTCTTCATGCAGAGGTTGGTAGAGGTTTGGCACTCTCACCCACAAACAGCAGTTGAAGCTAGAATAGTTATTAATTTTAAATCAGAGATACAGGGGCACTGGAGGCGAGGCGAGTGGCGCTGTTAAGTGTATACGGTCCCAATTGGGACGATGTGGGATTCGCAAAGGTGTTTGGCGCCATCCCCGACTTGGACACACACAAACTGATAGTTTGGGGGGGGGGGGGGGGGGCTGGAACTTGGTGCAGGGGCCAAGGTTGGACAGGTCACGGCCACGCTCGCTGGTCCCATGGGGGGGGGGGGGGGGGGGGGGGAAGAGAGAGAGAGAGAGAGGAGAGAGAGAGGAGAGAGAGGAGAGAGAGAGAGAGAGAGAGAGAGAGAGAGAGAGAGAGAGAGGAGAGAGAGAGAGAGAGGGCATTTGCTGGGCTAATGGTGGAAATGGGAGGGGTCGACCCTTGGAGGTTTCTGCACCCGAGGGAGCAGGAGTACTTGTTTTTCTCAGCAGTCCACAAAGTGTATTCGCAGATCGACTTTTTCGTGGTGGGGAAGGCTTTGTACGCTGGGGTTAAGGGGTCGGAAGACTTCGCAATTGCAGTGTCAGATCATGCTCTGCATTGGGTGGATGGATATGGTGCTGGAGAAGGGGGTAGCGCAGAGACCAGGGTGGAAATTAGATGTGGGACTTTTGGGGGACCAAGTGTTCTGTGACAAAATTGAACCGGTAATTAAGGAATATGTAGGTTTCAAATGTGCGGGTGAGGTATCGAAGGCGGTCGTCTGGGAGGCTCTGAAGGGGAGCACAGTAGTTAGCATAATGGCTTCACAGCACCAGGGTCCCAGGTTCGATTCCCAGCGTGGGTCACTGGCTGTGCGGAGTCTGCACGTTCTCCCCGTGTCTGGGTTTCCTCCGGCTGCTCCGGTTTCCTCCCACAGTCCAAAGACATGCAGGTTAGGTGGATTGGCCATGATAAATTGCCCTTAGTGAACAACAACAAAAAAAGGTACGGTGGAGTTACGGGGATAGGGTGGAAGTATGGGTTAGGGTGGAAGTATGGGCTTAGGTAGGGTGCTCTTTCCAAGGGCTGGTGCAGTCTCGATGGGCCGAATAGCCTCCTTCTGCACTGTAAATTCTGTGTTCTGTGTAAAGGCGGTGGTATGGGGGGAGGTGATCTCGTTTAAGGCCAGGGTGGACAAGGAGGAAAGGTTGGAACGGCAGAGGGTAATACATGAGATGTTGGAGGTCGATAGGAGTTATGCAGAGAATGGGGACCCAGCAAAGCTGGAAAAGAGGAAGGAACTACAAGCAAGCTTTGACCCACCATCTACCAAGAAGGCGGTGCGCTGAGGCGAGCAAGGGGTGCAGTTTACGAAAATGGAGATAAGGCGAGGCGTCTGTAGCAGGTCAGTTCCGGAGGGAAGCAGCAGCAAGGGAAATTGTACAGGTGAGCGATAGGGCAGGGAAGTTGGTGGTGGTGCCAGATCTGATTAACAAGGTTTTGTGGAATTTTATGAGAGATTGTACAGTTCAGAGTCACCCGGCGCAGATGGTGAGATGCAGGAATTTCTAGATGGGTTGGCGTACCCGAGGTTAGAGGAGGGGGACAGGGTTACATTAGAAAGAGGGATAGGGGAGCAGGAAATAAAGGATGCGATTGGAAGGATGCAGTCGGGGAATGTAGCAGGGCTGGATGGGTTTCCGCTGGAATATTATAAAAAATTCAAAGATAAGCTGGCACCCCTGATGGTGGGGATGTTTGAAGAGGCGATAGGGAAGGGGGTGTTGCCACAAACCTTGGGGCAGGCATCGATCTCTCTGTTGCTAAAAAAAAGATAAGGATCCAATGGAGTGGGATGTATAGGCCCATATTACTTCTGAATGTGGACGTAAACATATTGGTGGAGGTACTGGCGGGTAGGCTGGAGGAGTGCCTCCCGAATGTGATAGGTGAAGATCAGACAGGGTTCGTGAGAGGGAGGCAGTTCTTTTCAAACATTAGAAGATATTGAATGTCATTATGGCACCAGCAGAGGGGAAGGAAACAGAGGTGGTTGTGGCATTGGATGCTGAGAAGGCGTTTGACCAAGTAGAATGGGGGTTCTGCAGCGGTTTGGGATTCGACCAAGATTAAGAATTGGGTAAAGCTACTATATAAAGGAGCCAAGGGAGAATGTCTGCACAAAAATATCATCTCAAGATCGTTTTCTCCATAGGAGACTAGGCAGGGATGTCCTGTGTCCCCCTCCCTGCTGTTTGCACTCGGGATTGAGCCATTGGCCATCGCATTAAGACATTTGGGGGTATGGAAAGGAATAGTGCGGGGTGCGGGGGGGGGGGGGGGGGGGGGGGGGTCGGAACCGAGTGTGTCGATAGGGGAATATTGGGGCTGCTTCAAGTGTTTGGGTCTTTCTCGGGGTACAAGCTGAATATAGACAAGAGTGAGTATTTTGTGGTATTTCATGTGTGTGTGTGTGTGTGTGTGTGTGTGTGTGGGGGGGGGGTGGGCCTGCCATTCCGTAGGGCAGGGACTCGCTTTAGGTACTTGGGGGTGCAGGCTGCCCGGGAGTGGGGCTTCGCAGGTACAACATTTCTTGTTTGATGGGGAGAGTGAAAGCGGATCGGGCAAGGTGGGATGGTCTCTCTCTGTCACTGGCGGGTCGGGTACAGGTGGTTAAAATGAACGTGTTGCCACGATTTCTGTTTATTTTTCAATGCCTGCCGATTTTCCTGCCAAAGGCTTTTTTCAGAGAGATTGAGGGAAGAATTACATTGTTCATATGGGGAGGGATGGTGGCCCGAGTTAGAAAGGTGCTATTACAGAGGGGAAGGCAGCAGGGGGTTTGGGCCTTCCGAACCTGATGTATTACTACTGGGCAGCAAATGTGGAGAAGGTGCGGAGCTGGGTAAGAGGGGTTGATTCCCAGTGGGTCAGAATGGAGGAGAGTTTGTGCAGGGGGTCGGGACTGAAAGCACTAGCAACAGCGCCGCTCCAGATAGCCCCGGGGAAGTACTGAGAGAGTCTGGTAATAATAGCTTCATTGAAAATTTGGATGCAGTTCCGCCAACACTTCGGGTTGGGGGCAGGGTCAAGGGCTATGCCGATTCGGGGGAATCACAGATTTGAGCCAGGGAGGTGGGATGGAAATTTTCGGAAATGGGAAGAGAAGGGGATTAAGATGCTAAAAGATTTGTGTCTTAGGGGCCAGTTTACAGGATTGAAGGAGCTGGAAGCGAAGTATGGGCTGCAGCAGGGGGAAATGTTTAGATACATGCAGGTTCGAGATTTTGCTAGAAAGGAGATACAGAATTTCCCGGAGGAGCCGGCCTCCACATTGCTGGAGGAGGTGCTGACGATAGGGGGGCTGGAGAAGGGGGTTGTGTCAGCGGTCTACGGAGCTATTTTGGAGGAGAAGAAGGCACCGCTGGAAGGGATCAAAGCAAAGTGGGAGGAAGAATTGGGAGAGGATATGGAGGGGGGGTTCTGGTGTGAGGTGCACCGGAGAGTGAATGCCTCCACCTCATGTGCGAGGTTGGGGCTGATACAGCTGAAGGTGGTATACAGAGCACACCTCACAAGGGCAAGGTGTTTTGGTCCTGTCGAAAGTTAGAGCATTACTGGAAGGAGGTTTTTAGGGTGATCTCTAAAGTGGTGCACGTGAGACTGGTCCCGGGCCCCCGGGAGGCCGTATTTGGGGTGTCGGACCAGCCAGGGTTGGAAACGGGTGCGGAGGCAGATGTTGTAGCCTTTGCCTCGTTGATCACCCGAAGGCGGATCCTGATGGGTTGGAGAGCAGCCTCTCCACCTTTTGGGTTTGGTGGGAGGATGGGATTGTTGTTATTGATATGGGGATTGACATATTTGTTACTGATTATTGTTTATTGTTGGTGGGTGTAAATGGGGGAGAAAATGCGAAAAAGGAGGAGAATAAAGAAATATCTTTTTTTAAATATTTAAATCAGAGATAGATAGATTTATGTTCAGCAAGGACATTAAGGGTAATGGCAGGTATATGGAGTTAGGGTTGAGATCATCCATGATCTCATTAAATGGTGGGGCAGGCTCGAGTGGCTGGAATATAGAACATACAGTGCAGAAGGAGGCCATTCAGCCCATCGAGTCTGCACCGACCCATTTAAGCCCTCACTTCCACCTTATCCCCGTAACCCAAGAACCCCTCCTAATATTTTTGGTCACCAAGGGCCAATTTAGCATAGCCAAACCACCTAACCTGCACATCTTTGGACTGTGGGAGGAAACCAGAGCACCCAGAGGAAACCCATGGAGACATGGGGAGAATGTGTAGACTCCCCACAGACAGTGACCCAGCGGGGAATCGAACTTGGGACCCTGGCGCTGTGAAGCCACAGTGCTGTCCACTTGCGCTACTGTGCTGCCCTAGGCTGAATGGCCTACTCCTGTTCCTGTGTTCCCTGGACCCGTCCTGACTCCCTCTCTCTCTTCTACCACCCTCGTGTCACCTGACAGACACTTTCTCTCACGACCCAACTTCCTCTCCCAACACCATCCTCCAAAATGACTACAGTACTACCCTGATATGATGATGGCCACCACTCACCCAGTATTCTCCTTATTGTAGTCAGAGGCAAAGACTCCACGAGAGGCCAGGCTGACAGGGTACAATTCACTTTCTTCCACACTAATCACTCCTCTCCACTCCCCGCAGGGTCTACTTCCACAAACTGCTTCCAGGTCAGGGTTTATATTTTGTGGGGAGCTCCTCCAATTGGAGCTCCGCATCCAAATCACCCGAGTAGGGAAATTGGATGCTATAACGGCTCTGTCCCTGTAGGGGATGTAACACCCCCTCTCCCAAGTCCAGAGAGATGTTCATGTCCTCAGGTGGAGGGTCCCCTGGCCGCTTCGGCTGTGGGCAGAGTTCCAAGGCTGGTACAGCCAGCCGGGGAAGTGTGTAGCGCACCAGGGACCGCCGCTTCCATGATGAATGTCATAGCTGCCTGGCCCAGCCAGTAAGTCTGCTGGTGCAATCGGTGGCGACGTATCGTCGCCAGGTGGTCCAATGTCCATATCGGAATCCGTCTCGCTGTCTATGCAGTCACTGGTCGCATCCACAGGCACCACAGGTCCCCCGGCATCTTGAGGTTCAACAGGAGGAAGAACGGGTGGGTGGGGCCCTGGTTCCCCTCCAGTCACAGGGCTCCTCCTTGGCCTTACGGGGGAACGGCGCCTGGGTCTTGCATGGGGGCTATATCTGGCACACTTGTTGCCAGTCCAAATGTAGGTGACAAAGCCAATGGGCTGGGCCAGTTGCCACGGTCTACCGCCACAGGCTAGTGGGCAGTGCCCTCCATTTCCAAGGGCTCCCCAGTATACGTGGCTAGTTGGCTGATGGGCTGTCTGGATGGCGGTAATGGTACTGGGACTGACGACCGAAACTGCTGCTCCCGTGTCAGTTCCATCTTGGTGGGGTGTCCATTTAGCAGCAATGTCACCCAGATAGGTGCCGTTCTGGGGCCAGTCACACAGAGCACACAGTTGGCGCCTCAGCTTCCAAGTCCTCCAAGAAATGTGTGCGGCCTCTTGCGGCTTCTGCTGCGTTTCCAAGTCCTGAAGCGATCCCACAGCGATTCAGCCAGAGCAGCAAGTCCCCGTAAGCGCACAAGTATTCCCCAATGGCCTCCGCCATCGTCCGCAGGCGGGTATAGAAGCAGTACAGCCGGATCAGCCGGGGCTGTGGATTTAGGTGCTGGCCTACCCGGTCGATCAGCGTGGCGAACGGTAGTCCGCCCGGCCTGTCTGAATAAATAAAGTTGCTAATTAGTTCTTAAGTCGGTCCACCAACGGCGGTCAGTAAGGTGACCGTCTGTCACTCTTCACTACTGATTGTGTTCATGCAGAAAAAATGTTGTAGTCTTTAGATGTGCCAGGCCCAATCGTCCGAGTCGGTGTCTGAAGGTTCGGGTTTACCCGTGTATGTCATGCCTGCCTGCTGGAGAGCGGCCTCCCGAGGTGGTTGAAAAACGGTCCGAAGTCGCAGCACTTGCAGCCTTTGGCAGCTCCACTTGATCCTCATCGCCAGTGTTGTTGATGGAGGCATAGACTCCATGAGGGGCCAGGCTGACAGGGTACAACTCACTTTATTCCACACTAGTCATGATAATCACTCCTCTCCACACCCCGCAGGGTCTCCTTCCCCCAAACTGCTTCCATTTCGAGTTTTATATTCTGTGGGGAGCTCCTTTTGTGCTTTGGAAGCAGGGACGATAGTGACGTTTAAGAGGCATCTTGACAAATACATGAATAGACATAGATTTAAACATAGAACAGTACAGCACAGAACAGGCCCTTCAGCCCTCGATGTTGTGCCGAGCAATGATCACCCTACTCAAACCCACATATCCACCCTATACGCGTAACCCAACAACCCCCCCCCTTAACCTTACTTTTTAGGACACTACGGGCAATTTAGCATGGCCAATCCACCTAACCCGCACATCTTTGGACTGTGGGAGGAAACCGGAGCACCCGGAGGAAACCCACGCACACACGGGGAGGACGTGCAGACTCCACACAGACAGTGACCCAGCCGGGAATCGAACCTGGGACCCTGGAGCTGTGAAGCATTTATGCTAACCACCATGCTGCCCATGATAGGATGGGAATAGAGGGATACGGACCCCGGAAGTGTAGAAGATTTTATTTTAGACGTGCAGCATGGTAGGCGCAGGCTTGGAGGGCCGAAGCGCCGAAGGGCCTGTTCGTGTGCTGTACCTTTCTTTGTCCTCCAATTGGAAGCTCATACATGAGTCACTCACACACAGAGGTGTAGGAGGGGAATCGGATGCTATAAAAGCCCTCTCCGCGTAGGGGGTTGTAACACTCCCCGATCGTTCACTCACCCACCTATTCAATGAGTTGAGATCGTTAAAAGTTGTCCAAATACTCATATCATAAACGGGTAGCACGCCCTCTCTTTATCTGTCTTCTCTTGCATTGCAGCCAAAATCGGAAGTCTCAGCTGAAGTAACGCAATACAGTTGGGTCGCAGAAATCTTCACTTCATGCTGACTGGAAGGTCCTGTTCTGTATTTCCCCACCCTTGTAACTCCCAATGCACTATCTGCGGAAACATATTTTGTGCTACCGGGGGGGGGGGGGGGGGGGGGGGGGGGGGGATTATGTACAATTTTTTTTTTTTTTTTTTTTTTTTTACAAACTTAGAATACCCAAATAATTTTCCCCCCAATTAAGGGCCAATTTAGCTTGCCCAATCCACCTATCCGGCACATCTTTAGGTTGTGGGGGTGGAACCCATGCAAACATGGGGAGAATGTGCAAACTCCACACAGACAGTGACCCAGAGCCAGGATCGATCGAACCTGGAACCTCGGCGCCGTGAGATCGCACTGTTTTTTTTTTAAGAATATCCAATTCATTTTTTCCAATTAAGGGGCAATTTAACGTGGCCAATCCACCTATCCTGCACATCTTTGGGTTGTGGGGGTGAAACCCACGCAGACACGGGGAGAATGTGCAAACTCCTCACAGACAGTGACCCAGGGCCGGGATTCGAACCCGGGTCCTCAGCGCTGTAGGCAGCAATGCTAATCACTGTGCCACCGTGCCGCCTGAGATCGCACTGTTAACCACCGTGCCGCTGTATCTACAATATTTTTGAGCAGAAAAATACAAAATGTCCCAACACTAAATAAATATTAACTGAAATAAAGGACTACTTTTGGGCTTCACAAAAAAGAGTCCTGTAACCACCACACAAACCGCTCTCCCTCACCATCACATCGCACCATGACCACTTCTAGGCTGCCTATCACCAAGCTATGGATGTGTCTGAATTTATTTCAAGCGAACACAGGAAAGCTTGAAGTTGTTGATGTCAGCTCAACATTATTGCCATCGTTCAACCTGATTACAAGGAATGGTGTATTTAAAAACCCTTAGCATAAGGTTGTATGCTTTATTTTTCTCTCCAGAAAAAAAAGCATTCTTAGTAGCCGGGGATGAAGGCAAAACAAAGATGATACCCATTCCAGAACTGAAAGCTAGCTGGGTGCCTTCTGGCATCATGTGCATATCTGATTACGGGCTCACAGTGACCCTCAATAAGGTACGTTAAAATCTTAAATCTCGAGCTACATGTTCGATATGGGGAGCTGGCCATAAGAGCATAAAAACTAGGAGCAGGAGTAGGCCACCTGGCCCCTCGAGCCTGCTCCGCCATTCAATTAGATCATGGCTGATCTTTTGTGGACTCAGCTCCACTTTCCGGCCCGAACACCATAACCCTTAATCCCTTTATTCTTCAAAAAACTATCTATCTTTACCTTAAAAACATGTAATGAAGGAGCCTCAACTGCTTCACTGGGCAAGGAATTCCATAGATTCACAACCCTTTGGGTGAAGAAGTTCCTCCTAAACTCAGTCCTAAATCTACTTCCTCTTATTTTGAGACTATGCCCCCTAGTTCGTCTTTCACCCGTCAGTGGAAACAACCTGCCCACATCAATCCTATCTATTCCCTTCATAATTTTAAATGTTTCTATAAGATCCCCCCTCATCCTTCTAAATTCCAACGAGTACAGTCCCAGTCTACTCAACCTCTCCTCGTAATCCAACCCCTTCAGCTCTGGGATTAACCTCGTGAATCTCCTCTGCACACCCTCCAGTGCCAGTACGTCCTTTCTCAAGTAAGGAGACCAAAACTGAACACAATACTCCAGATGTGGCCTCACTAACACCTTATACAATTGCAGCATAACCTCCCTAGTCTTAAACTCCATCCCTCTAGCAATGAAGGACAAAATTCCATTTGCCATCTTAATCACATGTTGCACCTGTAAACCAACTTTCTGTGACTCATGCACTAGCACACCCAGGTCTCTCTGCACAGCAGCATTCTTTAATATTTTATTGTTTAAATAATAATCCCATTTGCTGTTATTCCTACCAAAATGGATAACCTCACATTTGTCAACATTGTATTCCATTTGTCAGACCCTAGCCCATTCACTTAACCTATCCAAATCCCTCTGCAGACTTCCAGTATCCTCTGCACTTTTCGCTTTACCACTCATCTTAGTGTCATCTGCAAACTTGGACACATTGCCCTTGGTCCCCAACTCTAAATCATCTATGTAGATTGTGAACAATTGTGGGCCCAACACGGATCCCTGAGGGACACCACTAGCTACTGATCATCAACCAGAGAATCACCCATTAATCCCCACTCTTTGCTTTCCATTAATTAACCAATCCTCTATCCATGCTACTACTTTACCTTTAATGCCATGCATCTTTATCTTATGCAGCAGCCTTTTGTGTGGCACCTTGTCAAAAGCTTTGTGGAAATCCAGATATGCCACATCCATTGGCTCCCCGTTATCTACTGCACTGGTAATGTCCTCAAAAAATTCCACTAAATTAGTTAGGCACGACCTGCCCTTTATGAACCCATGCTGCGTCTGCCCAATGGGACAATTTCCATCCAGATGCCTCGCTATTTCTTCCTTGATGATAGATTCCAGCATCTTCCCTACTACCGACGTTAAGCTCACTGGCCTATAATTTCCTGCTCTCTGCCTACCTCATTTTTTAAACATTGGTGTCACGTTTGCTAATTTCCAATCCACCGGGACCACCCCAGAGTCTAGTGAATTTTGGTAAATCATCACTAGTGCATCAGCAATTTCCCTAGCCATCTCTTTTAGCACTCTGGGATGCATTCCATCAGGGCCAGGAGACGTGTCTACCTTTAGCCCCATTAGCTTGCCCATCACTACCTCCTTAGTGATAACAATCCTCTCAAGGTCATCACCTGTCATAACCTCATTTCTATCAGTCACTGGCATGCTATTTGTGTCTTCCACTGTGAAGACCGACCCAAAAAACCTGTTCAGTTCCTCAGCCATTTCCTCATCTCCCATTATTAAAACTCCCTTCTGGGCAGCACGGTGGCCTAATGGTTAGCACAGCTGCCTCTCGGCAGTGAGGTCCCAGGTTCGATCCCAGCTCTGGGTCACTGTCCGTGTGGAGTTTGCACATTCTCCCCGTGTTTGCGTGGGTTTCACCCCCACAACCCAAAAATGTGCAGAGTAGGTGGATTGGCCACGCTAAATTGACCCTTAATTGGAAAAAATAATTGGGTAATCTAAATTTTTTTTTAAATTAAAACTCCCTTCTCATCCTCTAAAGCACCAATATTTACCTTAGCCACTCTTTTTTGCTTTATATATTTGTAAAAACTTTTGCTGTCTGTTTTTATATTTACTCTCATACTCTATCTTACTCTTCTTTATAGCTTTTTTAGTAGCTTTCTGTTACCCCTTAAATATTTCCCAGTCCTCTAGTCTACCACCAATCTTTGCCACTTTGTATGCTCTTTCCTTCAATTTGATACTCTCCCTTATTTCCTTAGATATCCACGGTCGATTTTCCCTCTTTCTACCGTCCTTCCTTTTTGTGGGTATAAACCTTTGCTGAGCACTGTGAAAAATCGCTTGGAAGGTTCTTCAACTGATCCACCATAAAGTCTTTGCTCCCAGTCTACCTTAGCTAGTTCTTCTCTTATCCCATTGTAATCTCCTTTGTTTAAACACAAAACACTAGTATTTGATTTTACCTTCTCGCCCTCCATCTGTATTTTAAATTCCACCATATTGTGATTGCTCCTTCCGAGAGGATCCCTAACTATGAGATCGTGAATCAATCCTGTTTCATTACACAGGACAAGATCTAGGACCGCTTGTTCCCTCGTAGGTTCCATTACATACTGTTCTAGGAAACTATCGCGGATACATTCTATAAACTCCTCCTCAAGGTTGCCTTGACCGACCTGGTTAAACCAATCGACATGTAGATTAAAATCCCCCATGATAACTGCTATACCATTTCTACATGCATCAGTTATTTCTTTGTTTATTGCCTGCCCCACCATAACGTTACTATTTGGTGGCCGATAGACTACTCCTATCAGTGACTTTTTCGCCTTACTATTCCTGATTTCCACCCAAATGGATTCAACCTTATCCTCCATAGCACCGATATCATCCCTAACTATTGCCCGGATGTCATCCTTAAATAACAGAGCTACACCACCTCCCTTACCATCCACTCTGTCCTTCCGAATAGTTTGATACCCTCGGATATTTAACTCCCAGTCGTGACCATCCTTTAACCATGTTTCAGTAATGGCCACTAAATCATAGTCATTCACGACGAGTTGCGCCATCAACTCATTTACTTTATTCCGAATCTTGACTATCTGTCCTGTATTAATTGGTTAGAAAAGTTCAAACATCGGGTAAACTACCAACCCCTAGAAATGAAGTATAATAATGAGTCCTTCTCAGGTGACAGCCGGTCAGGCAGCATCTTCAGATGGAATTTTTCTTTTAATAAATTTAAAGTACCCAATTATTTCTTTTTCTCCAATTAAGGGGCAGTTTAGCGTGGCCAAACCACCTAACCTGCATATCTTTGGATTGTGTGGGTGAAACCCACACAGACATGGGGATAATGTGCAAACTCCACACGGACAGTGACCCAGGGCCTAGATTTGAACCCGGGTCCTCAGCGCCACAGTCCCAGTGATAACCACTGCGCCACATGCCACCCCCTCCAGATGGAATATGACCAGGAAAGATAGTAGAAGACAAAGGAAGACTTCCACAACATGGGCTAGAGGCAGAATGCTGCCGAGATCAACACTGTCTCACTCCTGTCGTCCTCTGGGATCAGTGAACCACTCCCAGCTATCACAGGTCATATACTTTTCTTATCAATTTAGTTAATGTATTATATCTAAACTGTCATGTTTTAATAAACTACCATAAAATTATTTATGAGTACTTGGCTACCTATCTTCGGTATCTGTGGCTCCTGAACCCAAAGCCTTACAGCCAACAACAGGAAAGCAGATCAATTGGCATAGAAGCTCAAACGGTGCTTTAAATCTCATCACTTACAAAGATCAGTTCCACATAATCAGTCACTCTGCCTCCTCTCTCAAACAAATGTCCGCCATTGCTGGATTCAATTTTTCTCACAACCTCCTCACTATTTCCACCCTCAATAAATTCTAAGATGCCCACATGCCACTTGTAAACTGAGACACTTGATCTCCATTGGGTCCCCATTCCTCCACCGCCACCCCGCCTCCCAATCCAATCAGAAGCCTCAAAGCATCTTATGATCAGATCATTCTTAAAATAGACAACTGTACTGACCAATTCATGCATGCTCCCACAAAAGGCAAAACAAATCAAGGAGCAGTTAATCTGCTTTCATGGTATTACTTTTTGTGTGTGTGTGTGGTGGTTGGGGGGGGGGGGGGGGGGGGAGAAGAGAGAGAGAGAGAGAGAGAGAGAGAGAGAGAGAGAGAGAGAGAGAGAGAGAGAGAGAGAGAGAGAGAGAGAGAGAGAGAGGAGAATGGCCTCCTTCTGCACTGTAGACATTCTATGATTCAGACACGAATTATCCATAAGGACAGCAAGTGTCAAGATACATTTGCTGCTCAAACCCATAACTGGGCTGAAAACCTCAGAATTTGGATTCAGGTGATTGTTTACCATTTAGGATGGCAGTTAACAACTGGTCTACGTTTTCTTATATTGCAGCTTTCAATCTATGTGATAATTGATTTACAACTGAATAAATTGTCATCGATTTCACAAACACCTCAAAAGGAATGAATAGATGTTAGGGGCACAATCCTCAAGCTTATGAAGTTGGGACTGACTAAACATGGCAAAGCCAATAAGTGGGCTTCATGCATCAGAACATAATGCAAGACTTCCTCATGTACCCAAAAAGCAAGACCCCCCACCCCCAGCCAAAGGCAACACCTCACAATTCCAATTACAGTATCTAAGTCTTCAATTCATCTTCCATGCTGATTAAAACAATCAATCATTCATATTAAGAAATCCACGATTAAACTGCCAGAGTTAAATTACCTATGTCGTGAAGAGTAGGAAAGCAATAATGAGAATTATAGGGCAGCACGGTAGCCTAGTGGTTAGCACAACCGCCTCACGGCGCTGAGGTCCCAGGTTCAATCCCGGCTCTGGGTCACTGTCCGTGTGGAGTTTGCACATTCTCCCCGTGTCTGCGTGGGTTTCGCCCCCACAACCCAAAAATGTGCAGAGTAGGTGGATTGGCCACGCTAAATTGCCCCTTAATTAGAAAAAATAATTGGGTAATCTAAATTTAAAAAAAAAAAAAAATGAGAATTATTACTAACATTGCACACATTGCCCGTTATGCAGATGACTAAGTGGTGGATGGCTGTTTCAGTAGAGTTGAATCTTTAGGTAAGAGTATTAAACAATAAGCCAAATAGAGTGGCAAGAAAGACTTCTCTCTCCATAAATCTTTTCACAATTCTACACTTGTAACTCGTAGAGAAGTAATTAAACCACTGAGGGAATTGATAGAATATTCTAACTTAGAAGTACAAACTAATTTGAACTTTCAAATTTGAGCTATGATTTTTGAGCTTGCTAGCCTGACATTTATTTGAGCATGGTACGGTATTTGCTAACCAAAATGATATACAAGCAGAAAAACAAGTCAAGAATTATAATTCAAAAAATTACTGACAGATGACAATATAATACTGTTTTATAAATTTCGAATAAAAGTAGTAATCCTCCAGTTACCACATTCCATAAAATGCACAAAATAGCAAAGTTCAGTTGTACTCACCACTTTCCATCTTTCCTTTACGAGGAAACTGACTGACAATATGTCAGGCTGCTCACCTCCCCCGCTCATGTCTGTAGTCCCTTTTGGAATAGCTGCTATGCAATGCATAAGTCAGCCTGGATCTTCAGGGTTCCAAACGCGGGTTCCATTTAACCCGAGGCTAGAGAAATGAACCAAAATGCATTAACATTTGAAATCAACAATCATCGAATTCTTACCCATTAGATCACAGCAGATAACTTCTGTTATAGAACATAGAACAGTACAGCACAGAACAGGCCCTTCAGCCCTCAATGTTGTGCCGAGCCTTGTCCGAAACCAATATAGAGAACATGGATCATAAACTACAACATGTAGCAGGATGGTACCATGATATGTACAAGCCAAAAATGGCATATGCTTGATCACTATGAAACAATTTACACATTACATAATACAAAAATTTCTAAACAAAATTTACGCCAATTATACAAAAACAGAAAATGCTGGAAATACTCAGCAGATCAGGCAGCTTCTGTAGTGAGAGAAACAGAGTTTCAGACCTTTTATCTTTGTATTTCCAACATTTTCTATTTTTATTTTGGGTTTCCATCATCCACAATATTTTGCTCTTATATTAGTGTTGCAATCAAATTATTGAGATTTATGTGGCTTTGTGCAGAATGGGTTTTAAAAGGTTTCTGTTTGTAGTCGGTATGTATCCGGACGGTCTCGATCAGCAAACAGCAGAGAGAGAGAGCGTGTGTGTGCAAGGGCACAAGCAAGAAAGTTTCAGCTGCTTCAGCATCACAGCCTCGACTTTCTGCAAAAATTTATTTTTTTAACATGCAAACGAGATTTGCTACTCGTGTGATTTACGCTCTCCACTGCTTCAGGAGAGATTCCAAATAAGGCTGTTGTTCATTTATTCCCAAATTTCGCTTGATTTGCTCATGTCTGCAAAGTTGCCTTCATTAAATCTAAATCACTTGGTACATGAAGCGATATCCTGTCCCCAACAATTGATTCTCAAGTGCTTGTCTTAATGCCTTGTTAATGGGACAAGTAATAATAATCGCTTATTGTCACAAGTAGGCTTCAATGAAGTTACTGTGAAAAGCCCCTAGTCGCCACATTCCGGCACCTGTTCAGGGAGGCCGGTACGGGAATTGAACTCGCACTGCTGGCCTTGTTCTGCATTACAAGCCAGCTGTTTAGCCCATTGTGTTAAACCAGCCCCCGAGCCCCTGGATCTTTCATAATCTTCAGGTGTTTAATGTTGCTCTATGTCTCCATCCCAATGAAGTGGAATGTAGAATGCATAGTGATGCAAATTGGAAGAGCCATTTTTGATTTCCAGTCATTCTTTTTAGCCTGTTGCTTTTTATAAGTCTGGTTCTTAAAAGTTTACGTCCAAATTTCTAGTCAGTGGATTTTAAAAACAAAAATCACATTTAAAATAAGCACTTCTTCATGACGCCGCATTCAATTATTCAATGATAGCATTGAATATCCATGACGTTGACAAAACCTTTTGGGTGAAAAAATTTATCATCTCAGTCCTAAACGATTGCCCCTTATCCTGCAACTTAATAATCTTTATTGTCACAAGTAGGCTTACTTTAACACTGCAAGAGGTTACTGTGAAAATCCCCTAGTCACCACACTCCAGCACCTGTTTGGGTACACGGAGGAAGAATTCAGAATGTCCAATTCACCTAACAAGCACGTCTTTGGGGACTTATGGGAGGAAACCAGAGCACCCGGAGGAAACCCACGCAGACACGGGAAGAATGTGCAGACTCTACACAGACAGTGACCCAGCCAGGAATCAAACCTGGGACCCTGGTGCTGTAGAGCAACAGTGCTAACCACTGTTCTACTGTACCGCCCCTTGTTCTCGATAGAAACTATGCCACTTGTTCTCGATTGAAAAAGCAGGAATTAATCTTTCCCAAAAGGATTTTCCACATCTTCAATATTTCTTATAATTTAAATTATAAATATACATTCAAACATTTATGCAGCAAAGAGAATTTTTTTTTTAAAAACTACTTAATTTTACAAAAGCAGCTGATAACGATTCATGAAGGTGACCTGTAACACACAGCCAACTCAAGCACCAGCGTAGATTGACCTCACCATTAACCTGATGCAATCCATCATATACACAAGCAAGGCACACTGGAAAGTCACCCATAGTACGATTCAACCCCATGACAATTTGCTGACCGAGTCTCTTTCTGACACATCTTCCTACAATACCACCATACTCCTCTACTGTTTTCAAATTATTTCCAATTTTATACTGAAAATGTGTTGAACATGAACAGAATAATACAGCACAATGATATTGATTATAAGATTTCCCCCCAATAAATATGGTAGAATTGATCAATAGCAATATTACTCAACTTACCCACACAATAGATTGAAAGAAAGGATATAAAAAAGATCAGAAGTACAATATACTAAGCAATTCATTGTGATGGAGACATGGTCTGCAAAGACCCTACCAGCAACATTAAACACTTGAGGATTGGGGGGGGGGGGGGTCCTCCCACAGTCCAAAAATGTGCAGGTTAGGTGGATTGGTCATTCTAAATTGCCCCTTATTGTCCAAAAGGTTTAGGTGGGGTTACTGGGATAGGGTGGAGGCTTGGGCTTGGGTCCTCTTTCCAAGGGCCGGTGCGGACTCGATGGGCCGAATGGCCTCCTTCTGCACTGTAAATTCTATGATTCTATGATTAACAAGGCATTAAGACAAGCACCCGAGATTCAATCTACTGGGAAAAGCCAAGAACCAGCTGGAGACCCAAAATACCGGTCCAAACTAAACTGTGCAAAAATATAATGGGCAGGGTTTCAATAATAATCTTTATTAATAATCTTTACTGGTGTCATAAATAGGCCTACATTAACATGGCAATGAAGTTACTGTGAAAAGCCCCTAGTCGCCATACTCCAGTGCCGAGGGAGAATTCAGAATGTCCAATTCACCTAACAAGCACGTGTTTCTGGACTTGTGGGAGGAAACCGGAGCACCCGGAGGAAACCCACGCAGACACAGGGAGAACATGCAGACTCCACACAGACAGTGACTCAAGCTGAGAATTGAACCCGGGTCCCTGGCAGTGTAAGGCAGCAGTGCTAATCGCCGTGCCACCCATAGGTGACCAGAACAATAGAACAGCTTTCTGATGCCCTGAGCATTAATGAACAGTGCCCACCTTGAGAATAGATTTCTAAAGATTGATACTCAAAAAAATGTAACATAAGCCTCCACAAAAGAGCTAATTTCCAGAAAATACATGATCTGTTCCAACTATATCATTTTCTGGAGCTTTTCAATTCAAATGGCAGCAAGACACTGGAACAAGTATAAGAAATGCAGAAAACAAATGAGTTTAACTGCCTTCACTCCTTACAGAATCATAGCCTAGAATGCTTATCAAAGAGCAAATCTAAAACATTGTGATCTCAAATGGCTCGGAGGTCATTCATGTGTGCTACAACAGTCTCTTGCATTGACTCACAAAGGGTCGATTACGGATTGCAGCACTGCACGAGGCCTTACTGGTGTATAGCTGCACACGACAGCTTATTTATACAGTACCTTTCATATAATATATCATACTACAGCAATTCACAGAAACATAAACAAAATATGACACTGAGATTAGATCAGTTTTTTTAATAAATATTTTTAATTCTCCATTTTCACATTTTCTTCAGAATTTACGCCCCACCAATGAACAGTAAACGGTAACGAATACAATGTTTATCCCCTTATTAACAACAACGATCCCATCTTCCCATCACCCCACAAACAACGATCCACCTGACAAACATCAAATAAAACAAACCCTCTCAAGGTGGAAAAAAATAGAAAAATGAATAACCATTAGAAAAATGAATCACCATTGACATATACAGTGCACCCCCCAACCTCCCCCCACTAATATTCAATGCCATCCAATCCCCGAAAGAGTACCGTGAATGACACCCATAAAAGAACAAAGAAAAATTACAGCATAGGAACAGGCCCTTCGGCTCACCAAGCCTGCGCCGATCCAGATCCTCTATCTAAAACTGTCGCCTATTTTCTAAGGATCTGTATCCCTCTGCTCCCTGCCCATTCATGTATCCGTCTAGAAGGGTAGCACGGTGGCCTAGTGGTTAGCACAACCGCCTCACGGCGCTGAGGTCCCAGGTTCGATCCCGGCTCTGGGTCACTGTCTGTGTGGAGTTTGCATATTCTCCCCGTGTCTGCATGGGTTTCGCCCCCACAACCCAAAAATGTGCAGAGTAGGTGGATTGGCCACGCTAAATTGCCCCTTAATTGGAAAAAATAATTGGGCACTCTAAATTTAAAAAAATAAAATAAAAAAATAAAAAAATGTATCCGTCTAGATACATCTTTAATGACGCTATCGTGCCCGCCTCTACCACCTCTGCCGGCAATGCATTCCAGGCACCCACCACCCTCTGCGTAAAGAACTTTCCACGCATATCTCCCTTAAACTTTTCCCCTCAGCTTGAACTCGTGACCCCTAGTAATTGAATTGTAGAACCCCCCCCCCCCCCCCAGACTCCTCCCCTCCACTTCCTCTTGTAAACTCCTTCCCCCAACCTCGGTTCCGTCCCCCAACTTTTGACCCCGGCTCCGATGGCCGCAGCCGCCCCCCCCCCCCCCCCCCCCCCCCCCCCCCCCCCCCCCCCCAATCTCACTCCCGTTCACTGGTCGCCTTAAACCGGCCAGCGTTGAGGCCTCCACCCAGGTCTCCTTCCCCCTTGACTGGTCCCAGGAAAACCAAGAAATCTCCTTTAGCACACAACCCCCACATACACACCCAAGTCACAAACATCGAACATAGAACAGTATAGCACAGAACAGGCCCTTCGGCCCTCGATGTTGTGCCGAGCTTTGTCCAAAACCAAGATCAAGCTATCCCACTCCCTGTCATTGTGGTGTACTCCATGTGCCTATCCTATAACCGCTTGAAAGTTCCTAAAGTGTCCGACTCCACTTTCACAGCAGGCAGTCAATTCCACACCCTAACCACTCTCTGAGTAAAGAACCTACCTTGGACATCCCTCCTGTATCTCCCACCCAAGAACCATCATTGCAAATGAAAGTCCTATCTCTTCCCTTGTCAAAATTTTTACAGTGTTGACTAATTTAATACATACACCAACAAGCAGTGAAAAAATAAAGTTACATGAGGATACATCGGTACACGATCAATTCTCAATTCTGCCACAGTCCTTCTGCCTTAGCAAACTCCTCTGCTGCTTCCGCCGTCCCAAAATAAAAGTCCTTGGATTTGTAGGTCACCCTCAGCTTAGCTGGATATACAATGCCGCACTGCACCTTGCTGATGTACAGTGCCTTCTTCACCCGGCTGAAGGCAGCCCGCCTCCTCGCTGTTTTGTCATGCTCTTAACGTAGCATAAGCTGCTTCCTTGATGTGCACTCTGACAAAGGAAGGTTCAGACTTAGAGATAGCTTTAACACATTTATTAAACTGTTAACAATTCTCCTACTTGGATTCCACTCTCCTGTTAATCCTGCTATAGCTACTCAGACTATCTAACCAGTCTGCTACAATCCATGTGGTGGGTGTGATGTGTTTCAAATCAACCCTGTGTACACACTGAGTGTCTCCACTGGAAAGAGGAAGATCATGTGTGCTGTGTCCTTTTATATGGGTTGGTGTAATGCCCCCCTGTGGTAGTGTCACCGGTGTGTGTGTCGTGAATGCCCATTGCTCGTGTCCTATCTTACTGACCTATTGGATGAATGTCTGTGTGTCATGTCTCTGGCGCTCCCTCTAGTGTCTAGCTCGTCTACGTGTATTTACATTAACCCTTTGTGTACCCAGTGATGCATATCACCACACTCACCAGTTCCACCATAAAGTCCTGATATATGCGTATACTAGCTCCAGCCCATTGCACCACCCACTTCTGCTTTGCCTAGCACAGGACTTTCTCCTTCATACTGTACCTACGGAAATACCGAGTTGCTACTCTTGACGGCTCACTCGCGTTTGGTACAGGCCTCCACGACTGATGAGCCCGATCCAGTTCATATCGGGAGGGATCGTCCCCCTCCCCCAATAGCTTTGCCAACATCGTGGCAAAATGCTCCGCCGGCCTCGGGCCTTCCACCCCTTCGGGCAGACCCACAATCGTCAGATTCTGGCGCCTGGATCTGTTTTTCAGGTTTTCCATTTTGGCTCGCAGACCCTTGTTGGTCTCTATCACCCTCTGCAACTCCTCCCCATTGAGGCGAGTTGATCACTGTGCTGCGATAATGCCTCTTCCACTTCCTTCAGTGTCTCACCTTGCTTCCGCACCTCCGCCACTGCGCTTGATACCGCTGCCCTCACCGGGGCAATCGCCTCCTCCACCAGCACTTTCAATACTGCCCCCATCTTTTTCTTCTCCTTCATCATCGCTTCCATGTGTTTTGTGAACTGTTTTTCAAGTTCCACAGCCATCACCTTGGTTATTTCTTCTGCTGTGAGCGATGCGACCTCCCCTGGCGTTCCAGCCTCCACTTTACTTACAGTTCCTGTGCCGACTTTTTCACTCTCCGGCAGACTTCCTTTAACCCCCTTTATCACGGCCTTTTTTCTCCCAAACTTGGATATTTCTCCTCCCTGTGCCTTCTTACAGCCTTTTCAGCCTCTGTTGGCCCTGGCACCGGGTGTTAAAACTTCGAAATTCCTATTCCCGAGCGGGAGCCCTCCAGTGTGCAGCTGCCTCCCACCCGCCGTCACCGGAAGTCCGGAGATTAGATCAGTTGATAGGTTTTAAGACACGTATGAAAGAAGGAAAGCAAGGTAGAGAGGTGGAGAGGTGCAGTGATGGAATTTCAGAGCTAAGGACTGAGGCAACTGAAGGAACAACCACCGAAGCAGGAGTAGGAAAGGAGAAAATCGGTGTATTTGGGGAGAAGGCAGGAGAGTAGTAAGGGTGTGGAATGCCCTGCCTGCAACAGTAGTGGACTCACCAACACTAAACGCATTCATATGGTCATTGGATAGGCATATGGACGATAAGGGAATAATGTAGATGGGCTTTAGAGGGGTTTCACAGGTCGGCGCAACATCGAGGGCCGAAAGGCCTGTACTGCGCTGTAATGTTCTATGTTCTATGAATGGGGATTAGAAACATATCAGCTACAATAGAATGGCAGAGCAAATTCAATGGGCCAAATATCCTAATTCTGCTCCTATTCTTGTGGTCTTACCAAAGTTTTCCCTCAACAAAACTTGCCCAACAAGTTCAATAAAAAGAAAAATATACAACAATATAGCAGGGTAGCATGGTGGTTAGCATAAATGCTTCACAGCTCCAGGGTCCCAGGTTCGATTCCCGGCTGGGTCACTGTCTGTGTGGAGTCTGCACGTCCTCCCCGTGTGCGTGGGTTTCCTCCGGGTGCTCCTGTTTCCTCCCACAGTCCAAAGATGTGCGGGTTAGGTGGATTGGCCATGCTAAATTGCCCGTAGTGTCCTAATAAAAGTAGGGTTAAGGGGGAGGTTGTTGGGTTACGGGTATAGGGTGGATATGTGGGTTTGAGTAGGGTGATCATGGCTCGGCACAACATTGAGGGCCGAAGGGCCTGTTCTGTGCTGTACTGTTCTATGTTCTATGTTCTAATATACAAATATACAAAAGGTGCAAAATCTAATGTGATCAGCCTTAAAATGGGTTCAAAAAAATAAAAAGATTCTTTTATATTTCAGAGGACCCAATGGAACCACGAGTGATATCCCTCGTCACAAAGTCTTTAACTGGTTATGAAAATGGAAGAGTAACCCTAGGAACGAACTAAATGCACACATCCAGAAACTGTGCAAACTGATTTTTTTATTCCAACTCTTATATTATGGTTAGCTTCTGCATTAAAAGGAAAAAAATTGTGACAAAGGCAAATAAATTATATATTCCACCTTTCCTCAGTTCTGGATACGGGTCATCAACCTGAAATTTTATCTTTTATCATCTCACCTTTCCACAGGTGTTGCCCGATGTGAGTATTTGCAGCATTTTGTGTATATTTTAGATTTCTGACAGTATTTTGCTATTGTTCAAAAGATAGCATGTATCCATTGATAATACACAAAAAACAATAAGCAGTGATTGCTTGGAGAATACACCCAATGCTTGATAAGACACACAAAAAGGTACTAACTAGCAATCCCTTTGCTTGCTGAATAGGTTAGCCACTGAAATGAGAAGCAAACATTTAAAAGTACAATTATAGTCCTGAATTGTCAGAATCTTAAATCAGGAATATCCATATGCTTATCAGCCTCTGTCCTCATTTACACCAGTGCTTTAGGCATTGATCTGCAGGTCAAAAATAGCAGCGGAGTTGGTATTTTGTGTCAGGGAAACACAGATTTGTATTGTTACTCCTGGGCATCTAACATTGTCACTGAAAAAGTTATCCGCTACAAGAAAAAAACCTTTTGCACTACTGAAAGTGTGTTTCTCTCCCCCTCTCCCATCTGACTAATATATCAGTCAAAATTAGCAAGGAGTATATATATTTTTTTGTATAAATTTAGAGTACCCAATTATGTTTTCCAATTAAGGAGCAATTTAGCGTGGCCAATTCACCTAACCTGCACATCTTTTGGGTTGTGGGGGCGAAACCCACGCAGACACGGGGAGAATGTGCAAACTCCACACAGACAGTGACCCAGGGCCGGGATTCGAACCCGGGTCCTCAGCGCCGTAGGCAGCAATGCTAACCACTGTGCCACCGTGCTGCCCTAGCAAGGAGTATATTTCCTTTAACTTCCCGTTGCTTCCACTTCAGGTGGCGGCCATAGAGAGAGTGGTCGCACTATTGGCGGCTCCCGCTCGAGGTGGAATTGCTTGGTCCTTTTTCACCCGATTTAAGGGATGTTGGTGCGAGGTACATGAGCACTGAGAAATAGTCGTGCTCCATCGGTGGGGCCGGTTTGTGGTTTACCAAACGAGGAGTGTGACGTGTAAGAGGCAGCAGCCTGGCCGAGAGGTTATTCGAGGTGTGAGAGAGAAATAGATGGGCGGAGCGTTCTGGGGTGGCATTACTCATCCAGTGGCCTGAGTAGCTGGTGGGCTTTTGAACACCAAGTTCCAGCAGCAGAGGCAGGAGACCTCGGAGGATCTGGCAAAGGTGATGAAGCCACTTAGGGCAGCTATTGAGACAGTGGAGCAGAGGCTGGAGGCGCAGAGTCTGGCACTCCAGATGTTAGAGGTGGGTGAACAGGAGGACCAGCTGGCCTCTTTGGAGGCAGAGATGGTGCTCATGGCAGAGAACCAGAAGAGGTGGCCGGAGACGGCGGATGGCCTGGAGGATCATTTCAGGAGGCAGAATCTCTGGATCGTGGGGCTGCCTGAAGGAATTGAGGGAACGCATGCCACAGATTATGGGACGAATATGTTCTTTGACTATCCACCTTAAGTGGATCAAGCGCACAGGGCGTTGAGGAAGAGGCCGAAGGCAGGGGAGCCGCCGAGGGCGATGGCGTTGCAGCTGCGTCAATTTCTCGACAAGGAGAAGGTACTGAGTTGGAGGAAGGAAACAAGAAAGTGCACCTGGGAAGGGAACATGCTAAGGATCTATCTAGACGGGTGCAGAGTTTGCCAAGCAGTGGGCTGGTTTCAATCGGATCAAGGCTGCCCTCTACAAGAAAGGAGAGAAGTTGTATCCTGCTCGTCTGTGGGTCACGCACCAGAATCAAGAGTTTTATTTGTCACGCCGGAGTTGGCGAGTCAATTGATGAGAGACCATGGACTGGGAGGTGTGCAAGGACATTGAGCTTTGGAAATGTTAATGTAGGGAATTTAGGTCTGCACACCGGGCAGCTTGGTGGATTTAACGTGTCTGGGTAAGTGTGTTTTACTGTTTTGGGGCAACTGCAGGTGAAGTGCTGTTGGGAGGAAGGTGGGTAGGCGGCGGTCATGCTAGCCGGCTGGCTAGTTAACGGGAGTGAAGTGGGGGGGGGGGGGGGGGGGGGGGGTCTTTTTTCTTTGTTCATTGGGGAGGAAGGGGGTGTGGCGCAGTTGGTTAAGGGAGGAGTTGGTGTGTCGCAGTTGGTTAAGGGGCAATGGGAAGGGCCCAGAGGGTAAGCGAGGTGTGCACCCAGGTTGCTTACATGGAACGTTCGGGGTTTGAATAACCCGGTTAAAAGATCTTGTGTTTTCACACATTTAAGCGGTTTGAAGGCAGACATGGTGATTCTTCCGGAGACACACCTGAAGCTGGGGGACCAGACTAGGCTGAGGAAGAGATGGGTGGGGCCGCTGTTCCCTTTGGGGTTGGATAGAAAGATGAAGGGGGTGGCAGTGTTGATCAATAACAGGGTGGCATTTAAGGTGGGAAGTACAGTCAATGTCTTGGGGGTAAGGTTTGTGATGATGAGTGGGAAGCTGGAGGGTACGCAGGTGGTTCTAGTGAATGTATATGCCCCAAATTGGGATGAAGCTGTTTTTCTGCGGTAGGTTTTGGCAAAGATTCCAGACCTTGACACGCACCAGCTGATTTTGGTGGTGGTGGTGGGGGGGGGGGGGGGGGGGGCTATTATTGAGCAGCTGGTTGTGCAATGGTTAGGAAATGGCGATGAAGGAGCAGTCAGTTTGGGGTAGATGGAGGCGGTCTCAAGGAAGGGGACCACCCAGAGGGCACTGTTGTTGGTGCCCCTTCCATTCTCACTGGGCAGGTACTCAAGCCCGATGGTGGTATCAGCACTAAGGGTTTGGAACTAGTGGCGGAAGCACTTTGGATTGGAAGGCATGTCTTTGTAGGCACCGATTTGCGATAATTATTGCTCCGCTAGGGTTGGATGCGAGGTTCCTGGGGTGGTGGCAGGTGGGGATAGAATATTTTAGGCACTTGTTTGTGGGAGGGAACTTTGCAGATCTGGAGGATCCAGCAGAGGGTAGCAGAGCGGAGCCGCTGATTGGCTGTTGCGGGGGAAATTTGCATCAGTGCATTGCGGTCACTGTATCCAGAAGGTGTACCTGGGCAAGACACCTTCCATGTTCAAGTGAAGGCAAGAATCCAGCAGAGGGCAGCAGAGTGCAGCCGCTGATTGGCTATTGCGGGGACAAATTGCATCAGTGCATTGCGGTCACTGTATCCAGAAGGTGGCTTGTGGAGGAGCTGTTGTCAAGCAAGTTAAACCCCAAACACTTCTTCAGTGTTTCCCTCCTTACCTCCTCCTCTAACCAAAAAAAAACAATCACTGTAAGGATCCCAGCCGAGGAAAGATAAAGAGGGAGACTAGAGGGCAGGTAGAAGTAGAAAGAAGTTGAACCATGACATCACAGCCAGCAGGTAAGTGATTGGCATGTAGTTTTTCTTTTCCCCGAGGTGTGTACGGTTTCTCTATTTCTACTTTTTTTTAAAAATCGTGTGATTATTTATCTATTATTCAATATTATAGGTGGACTAAATTAAGCTTAAGATCAAAAATGGCAAGAGATCTCAAACCAGTATTATGCTCCTCTTGCTTAACGTGGGAGCTCAGGGACGTGGCTGATGTCCCTGGCTCCTTCACGTGCGGGAAGTGTGTCCAGCTACAGCTCTTGTAAGACAGTATGACAGCTCTGGAGCTGCAGATGGACTCACTTTGGAGCATCCGCAATTCTGAGGAGGCCGTGGATAGCACGTTCAGCGAATTGGTCACACCACAGATTAGGATTGCTGAGGGAGAAAGGGAATGGGTGACCAAAAGGCAGAGAAAAAGCAGGAAGGCAGTGCAGGAGTCCCCTGCGGTCATCTCCCTCCAAAACAGGTATACCATTTTGGATACTGGTGCGGGAGATGGCTCACCAGGGGAAGGCAGCAGTAGCCAGGTTCATGGAACTGTGACTTGCTCTGCTGTACAGAAGGGCGGGAAAAAGTTGAAGGGCTATAGTCATAGGGGATTCAAATGTAAGGGGAGTAGATAGGTGGTTCTGTGGTCGAAAACAAGACTCCCGAATGGTATGTTGCCTCCCAGGGGCACGGGTCAGGGATATCTCAGATCGGATGCAGAATATTCTGAAGGGGAAGGGTGAACAGCCAGTTGTCGTTGTGCATATAGGCACCAATGATATGGGTAAAAAACAGGATGAGGTCCTGCAAGCAGAATTTAGGGAGTTAGGAGCCAAGTTTTAAAAAATCGGACCTCAGAGTTAGTAATCTCAGGATTGCTACCAGTGCCACGTGGTAGTCAGAGTAGAAAAGAAAGAATTGGCAGGATGAATGCGTGGCTTGAGAGATGGTGCAGGAGGGAGGGGTTCAGATTTTTAGGACATTGGGACCGGTTCTGGGGGCGGTGGGACTTCTACAAATTGGACAATCTACACCTGGGCTGGAACCGGAACCAATGTCCTTGGGGGTGCTTTTGCTAACACTGTTGGGGAGGGTTTAAATTAATGTGGCAGGGTGATGGGAACCAAATGAGGTGGTTAGTGGACAGTAAGGAGGTAGTAACTAAAGCCTGTAAGGAACTAGATCATGAAGTCAGCATGAATAAGGGGAAGAGTAGGCAGGGAGCAGATGATGAACGCAAAGGGACTGGTGGCAGACTTGACAGGCCAAATGATCTCCTTCTGCACTGTAATTTCTATGTCCTTGGTACTGTGACGCAGTAGTTCTAACCACTTTTTAATTTTTTTTAAATAATCTTTATTGTCACAAGTAGGCTTACATTGCAATGAAGTTACTGTGAAAAGCCCCTAGTCGCCACATTCCGGCACCTGTTCGGATACACAGAGGGAATTCAGAATGTCCAAATTACCTAACAGCACATCTTTCAGGACTTGTGGGGGTAAACCGGAGCACTTGGAGGAAACCCACGCAGACACGGGGAGAACTGGCAGACTCCGCAGACAATGACCCGGCCAAGAATCAAACCTGGGACCCTGACACTCTGAAGCCACAGTGCTAACCACTTTGCTACTGTGCTGCCCACTGTGCCGCCAATGTGGTATTTTATACATTCCACTCAGTCCATTCATCTAAGTCGTTGAGATACCCCACTAGTTACAGCCTTACAAACTGAAAATAACCTATTTATTCCGACTCAGTTTTCAATCCGTTAACCAATCCTTAATCCATATTAATATATTACTCAATCCTATGAGCTATTGTGTAATAACCTTGTGTGTCCTCAGCATGCCACATTTAGAACGCCTATGCTCTAATCAATTGTATTTCATTTGTTCCCAAATTGCCAAACGTTTGACTGCATAAATAATTGAAATCAACATATTGTGCTTTATGTATAGAGTAAGGAAATGGTAAATTACATTTGAACAACCTAGTCCAATTAATGCCAGTCTTCTAACCCCACTTTATTTGAAGATTACTTTTAAGCCTGCCTTCCACATGTGCAATGCCAGGGGAGAACAAATAGTAACTTCAGAAGCATTATAATTATTATAAAACACTGTTCCTGTGGCAACTCAATTCCCTGTACTGACCAGCCTGTCAATACCAATCAATCAGCTGAAACATCATCTGTCCTTTGTGAATCATACAATAATGAATTACGGTATTTACAACCCATTTAATATAGCTTCATAAATAGAGGCTGTGTAAAGAAAAGCTGCTGAAATGAGAAATTAAAATGGAGTTTAAAACAATACAGAGATGATACAGTAATTTCTCCACCTTGACAATGCTCTTCCACCCACTGAAGATGACGGCTTCCTTGCCAGGATGCTGTTCCACAGGCATCCAGTGCTTCACCAGAGTGGCCATTATTCAGCTGTATCAGCAAGCTTTTCAGCTGCAGGGGTATCTCTGACAAGCTTGATTATGTCCTCACCTGATGTGCAGTCATACATAGCAAGCAGAAATTACTGGATAGCCGAGGGACCAGCAAAACTAGGTGCTCTTCCCCACATTAAACCAGGAGCATTGACAGCATCTGCGATGCCCCCTACAAACACCTCAGCTGAAATTAGATAACTCAGGACTTATTTTTCCATGCGGCTGAGCTACTCAATGAATAAATTCACTGAGCCATCCAGAAATCTTGATATAGATTGCATTTAATCAATGTTTTGTATGGCACTGCCTAAAGGTTAACAGTCAGGGCAACTGAAATCTGGGAACATGTCAGCAAATCCTTCAAAGTAGTTTTAATGAGTGCTATAGTATACCCACAGGGAATCTCCAGGTCATTCTACCCATCTGCTCATCAATAAAAGCCCTATGAACACACATTCTATTTTAATACAACAGAATTCTTTAATTAAAGAAAACCCAGAACTCTGAAAATGCATTTATTAGTTTATTCACTTGATCAAACAATATCAATTTATACTTTCAGAGGCACGCAAATCAACAAGTCAAAATCATTATCCAGTTCCAACCAAATTATAGTAAGTAATAGATGGAACATACATACCATTTCAATTACTAATGTGCAAAGAAGATATCCAGCTATCATTCTCAGTAATTTAACTTACTTTATCTGTTCAGGTAAAATTAAAGGTAATATTCAAAATAGTATTGATGAGCTGATAAAAATTTCCAATCAGACCTAATTAAGCACATTGCTGTTGGAAGTATATTGATGCTTTGGCGACGATACAGCACAGATTCACTAGGTTGCTGCTCCTTAGAATGGAAGGATTTGAATTTTTTTTCATCAAAACATGCTGATTAGGAGATGTTTTGATAGAACTGTTTAAAATTATGGCATGAAGGGAGGTGGTAGAAAGAAGGTGACAATTTCAACGTAGCTATGGGGTCAAGAATGAGAGGTTTGATACAAAATTCAATGCAAGAGATTTAGACTAGAGAATAGAAGTGTTCTGAGATTCACAGGGTTAGTGGTTACAGGTGGATGATGGGACAGGCAAGTAAATACCACCAGAGCTATTTTCTAGAATGAAAGGTAAATGCACAGATTCGTCAGACTCAATGAAATGGGCTGCTTCGGTGTTGCAATTTTTTTGTCTGTGGGGCTGGCTATTTATAAACTAGGATATCGGATGATGTTTGAGGGGAGTTCTCTTGAAGGTAGTGACCCGCAGCCGGTGCAGTTAGGGCTACACGGTAGCACAGTGGCTAGCACTGTTGCTTCACAGCTCCAGGGTCCCAGGTTCGATTCTCAGCTTGGGTCACTGTCTGTGTGGAGTCTGCATCTTCTGCCCATGTCTGCGTGGGTTTCCTCCGGGTGCTCAGGTTTCCTCCCACATGTCCCGAAAGATGTGCTGTTAGGTAATTTGGACATTCTGAATTCTCCCCGTGTATGTGAACAGGCACTAGAATGTGGCGACTAGGGACTTTTCACAGTAACTTCATTGCAGTGTTAATGTAAAGCCTACTTGTGACAATAAAGGTCATCAGCAGCCGCCCTGCAACTTGCTCAATTGGCCATTCTTTGTTAGAAATAGAAGAGTGGTGTCTGGCTATTTTGACAAGGGCAAACCTTGGCACAATCTGATCTTTACCAGACAAGCACATGCTTACTTTTCAACAATGCTGGCTGGATGGTGCATTTTGATCCATTGTTAAATAATCATGATGTGGCGTTGGCGTGGTACATTGGCGAGACCATGCAGACACTGCGACAACGAATGAACGGGCATCGTGCGACAATCACCAGGCAGGAATGTTCCCTTCCAGTCGGGGAACACTTCAGCAGTCAAGGGCATTCAGCCTCTGATCTCCGGGTAAGCGTTCTCCAAGGCGGTCTTCAGGACACGCGACAACGCAGAATTGCCGAGCAAAAACTTATAGCTAAGTTCCGCACGCATGAGTGCGGCCTCAACCGGGACCTGGGATTCATGTTGCATTACATTCATCCTGCACCATCGAATGATTTGATTACCTGCAAATGCTCGCATTCCAAGCATTGTCCAGCATCTCTGACTTAGTCTATATAAATGTTGCTGGATCATAACTCTCCATTCACCTGAGGAAGGAGCTGCGCTCCAAAAGCTCGTGTTTGAAACAAACCTGTTGGACTTTAACCTGGTGTTGTAAGACTTCTTACTGTAAATAATCATGGGCTACATTTTCATTGTCTTTGTAAAACTAGTTTCAGCTGAATCTATAAAAGTACACATTTACTCCATCCCGAGATATGCTGAATAAAATGGATGTTGGGCAAAAAATTAAAGGTAGAAACAGTCCACTTAAAGCACTTTACCAGCAAGTGGCATCACAGCTTTAAATCTCAATTGCTCAGTGAGCTACCAAACTCAGCGCAAAGGATGTCATTGCACTCTTGAGGGATGATGAACAGCCAGATGGCATGGTCCATATCAGTACCAATAACCTAGGTAGAGAGAGAGAGAGAGATAGAGTGTGCACTGGCCAAAATGTCTGAGATTACTAATGTTACATTCTTACTGACAAAAAAAAAGATTGCAAGGTAAACCCAACATCTACAGGGGGTCAGTTTAATCTCTGTAGTGGGAAAGCATTTAGAAATGATAATCTGTGGCAAAATTAATAAATCACATGGACAACCATAGAATCCTTCCAATGTAGAAGGATACCATTTGGCCCACCAAGTCTGCACCGACTCTCCGAAAGAGCACCCCACAATACTGGCAAAAGGGTCAAGAATAAGAGGACACTGATTTAAAGTGACTGGTTGTTCGGAGGAGAACCTTCTTTTTACACAGCTAGCAGTTATGATCTAGGATGCACTGCTTGTTGTGTGTGATGGGAACAGATTCAATCTTGGCTTTCAAAAGAGAAGAACTTGAAGAGAAAATTTGCAGGGCTATATGGGGAAAGGGTAAGTGAGGGGAAAGGGCAAGCGAGTGGAACTAGCGGAGTTGTTCTGGAGAGAGGCAGTACAGACAAGGTGGATCAAATATCCTCATCCTGTGCTGTAATTATTCCATGGCACCTCCCCACTAGACAGAAATCCAAAATAAGACCATTAACCTGAACTGGCTTCAGATAAGGGGGGAAAATCAATCTATAAAAATCAATGTCAATAGATGCAAGACAGTTACAGGCATAGTAACAGCAAATTAAATTATGTTGCTAAAAGCTTTCAGCTGGGCATACTTTTCCCTCAAGGGAGGAACTAATTTTCAGCTGTGAATATTTGCTGCCTCCACCCCCCTCGACCTCAAAATGTTTTATCTTTCCTGTGCTATGAAAATAGCTTGCAGAACACGAGGTGCATTACAATTTGCTTTAATTGGAACGAGGCCATGGAAATTGGAGTATTACCAAAAAGAAATAAAATAATTTGATCTCAATTATTAAACAATCCTGGCAGTCTGGCATTCAGGCTTTCTTAGAATCACTATAACGCAGAAGGAGGCCATTCAGTCCATCAAGTCTGCACCGACCCTCGGAAAGAGCACCCTACCCAGGCCCAGCCCCCAACCTATCCCCAAAACCCAGTAACCCCACCTAACCTTTTGGACACTAAGAGGCAATTTAACATGACCAATCCACCTAACCTGCACAACTTAGGACATATTATGGTTGGGGGAGGAAACCGGAGCACCTGGAGGACGTCCACGCAGACACAGGGAAAATATACAAACTCCACACAGACTGTGACCCAAGGCTGGAATTGAACCCGGGTCCCTGGCGCTGTGAGGCAGCAGTGCTAACCATTGTGCCACCCTTCTGAAATGAATCACCCACCTGGCTGTCTGCACAAATTTGTAGAGTTGAAGTCTTTTGCTTGAACACCAGAAAAGAGGATTGAAACTATCAGATAAGTCCAATATTCAAACAACAGGGTGCAGTGGCACTAAAACATTGGTTCCCCCATTTGAAGATGCATTATGAGCAATTACTTCATATCTGTGATATTGCATCGGAACTAAATTTTAAATCTTTGTCTATGCCTTCACATTCCACAATGATCTTGGCTCAAAGATGTGTTATGCACCCCAGACTGGGGGCGGCCAGAAGAGAAATGTGAATTCTGGGAACTGATGGGCAACTCAATACAAACAATACTGTTGTGTTCTGTGGTCTTGTCTTTGCAATGATGCATACAAAACTGCTGGTGACTTAACTAGAATGATGATTTATTGATTTATAGCAATCCGAATGCTATACAGACTAAGTTACATGGAGTCTCCTATGTGCAAATATCCTGGTATACGCCTTACAACCTTCTGCCGATAGCCGGATGTCACATGACAGATGTCTACCACCACCTGCTGGTTGGAGGTCACACAGCTATGTGCATACAATATTGTTCACTGGCATATCACCACAAATACCAAGCAGCGAAAGGCTATTGGTAGCTGTTGGCCTAAATAGGCATGTGGGGAGAGAAAGAGCGTGAATACACTTATCAATGATGGACACATTTTGCAGAAGCAAATGAAGGGAGCAAAGATCCACGATATTGTGCATCATAGGGGCATCATAAGGGGCACCACGGTAGCAATGTGGATAGCACAATTGCTTCACAGCTCCAGGGTCCCAGGTTCAATTCCCGGCTTGAGTCACTGTCTGTGCGGAGTCTGCACATGCTCCCCGTGTGTGCGTGGGTTTCCTCCGGGTGCTCCGGTTTCCTCCCACAGTCCAAAATGTGCAGATTAGGTAGATTGGCCATGATAAATTGCCCTTAGTGTCCAAAAGTGCCCTTAGTGTTGGGTGGGGTTACTGGGTTATGGGGATAGGGTGGAGGTGTTGACCTTGGGTAGGGTGCTCTTTCCAAGAGCCGGTGCAGACTCGATGGGCCAAATGGCCTCCTTCTGCACTGTAAATTCTATGATACCAACTGGTAATATTAAATACCTGGTACCAAAAACACCTAATTTACCTAGAGAAACACAACTGGACTACATTGTGATTAGGGGAGAATGTGAGACTCTTCCTCAGTGAGGCACAGGCATTCCAACATGGGGTGCAACATAGGCAAAGCAAGAAAAACAATAAAATGGCCTAAGACAAGGAGACCGACAGAGCATCAGGTAGTGAAAACTCAAGATCCACAGGTGAAAGAGAAATTCAGACAGATGTCGAAATAGCTGAAAGAAATAGAATTTATGGAGAGGCACTGTAGGAATCTGATAACTCAGTGACGCACTGCTACCTCACGGTGCTAAGTACCCAGGTTTGATCCTGACTCCAGATCACTGTGTGGAGTTTGCACATTCTCCCCGTGTCTGCGTGGGTCTCACCCCCACAACCCAAAGATGTGCAAGGTAGTGTGCTCACCACCTGCTCACTTTTAACAACCGGTGCACAAGGACACCCAGATCTCGTTGCACATTTTGCTCTCTCAATCTATAACCATTCAGATAATAATTTTTCTACCAAACTGGATAACGTCACGTCATCGGTGAGTACGCCGCACACCGCTGTGATTGGCCATACTAAATTGCACAAAAAAAGTGGATACTCTAAATTCATATTTTTTATTAAACTCAGTGGCGGACTTTTTGAGGAAAACTTTGAGGAAAACATGAACGATCATGTACATGAACATGGACAAAGGCTGGCAGAGAAACTTGGCAAGGTAGAAACACAACATGCAGCCAAAAGAAAAAAAGAAAGTGTTAAACAGGGCCTCACGGTAGCATGGTGGTTAGCATCAATGCTTCACAGCTCCAGGGTCCCAGGTTCGATTCCCGGCTGGGTCACTGTCTGTGTGGAGTCTGCACGTCCTCCCCGTGTGTGCGTGGGTTTCCTCCGGGTGCTCCGGTTTCCTCCCACAGTCCAAAGATGTGCGGGTTAGGTGGATCGGCCATGCTAAATTGCCCGTAGTGTAAGGTTAATGGGGGGATTGTTGGGTTACGGGTATACGGGTTACATAGGTTTAAGTGGGGTGATCATTGCTCGGCACAACATCGAGGGCCGAAGGGCCTGTTCTGTGCTGTACTGTACTGTTCTATGTTAAAGTGGAAACAGTTCAGTTTCAAAGAAGATAAAGAACAATACAAAAAGATTGCTAGAAAAATATCTCTGGTCATGGAAGAATATATGGAAATCTGGATTTCAAAGAGGGGCCAAATAATCTTCAGGCCAGGCTCGAGCTAGATTAACAAAAATGTGGAAACATAAACATAGAAATCAGCCATTCAGCCCTTTGAGCATTCATCAACACCATGGCTGATCATCCAACTCAGTAACCTATTCCAGCTTTCCCACCATATCCTTTAATCCTTAAGAGCTATATCTAACTCCTTTGGCCTCAACTGCTTTTTGTGGTAAAGAATTTCACAGGCTCACCACTCTGGGTGAAGAGATTTCTCCTCATCTCTGTCTTAAATGGTTTACCCCGTATCCTCAGACAGTGACCCCTGGTTCTGGACAGCCCCACCATCGGGAACATCCATCATCTACACTTTCTGATCCTGTTGAATTTTTTCAGGTTTCTAGGAGATCCCCTCCTCATTATTCTGAACTCCAGCTAATGTAATCCTAAACAATGCAACCTCTCTTCATACATCATCCCAGGAATCAGTCTTGCAAGGCGGCACGGTGGTTAGCACTGCTGCATTACGGTGATGAGGACCCGGGTTCGATCCCGGCTCTGAGTCACTGGCCATGTGGAGTTTGCACATTCTCCCTGTGTCTGCATGGGTCTCACCCCCACAACCTTAAAGATGTGCAGGATAGGTGAATTGGTCATGCTAAATTGCCCCTTAATAAGAAAAACAATTGGGCACTGTAAATTGTTTGTTATTTTTTTTAAAGGAATCAGTCTGGTAAACCTTCGCTGCATGCCCTTCATAGCAAGAACATCCTTCCACAGATAAGGAGACCAAAACTGCACACAATTTTCCAGATGTGGCCTCACAATGACCGTTATATAACTGCAGCAAGACATGCCTGCTCCTGTACTCGAACCCTCACGCTATGAAGGCCAACATACCATTCGCCTTCTTCACCGCCTGCTCACTTTTAACAACCGGTGCACAAGGACACCCAGATCTCGTTGCACATTTTGCTCTCTCAATCTATAACCATTCAGATAATAATCTGCTTTTCTCTTTTTTCTACCAAAGTGGATGTCACGTCATCGGTGAGTACGCCGCACGCCGCTGTGACAACCTCAGGATGTCACCTGAAGGCCCTCTCCCGATGCTCTGCCCCTGATGGGCTGACTACCCGACGGTGTGGCTCACTTGTGGTCTGAGGTTTTGTCAACCTCGCGTGTCCACATGCAGCCGGCGCCACGTTGTACGCCGCGACCGCTGCAGGTCGTCGCTGTGCGTGACCACAGACCCTGCAATTCTCCGGCCGTTTCTATCGGAACAGCGGGAGATTTACGTGGCGCAGCTGCTAGCCCCCCCCCCCCCCCCCCCCCCCCCCCACCAGGCGGAGCATCGGTGTGGAGGCGCCGCCAACTTTTTCATCGTAAGACTAGACACATGCTCAGACATAGCCTCAAAATCGGAGAATCCAGCTCAATATATTTCAATCGGATGGGATCTTTCCAGAATTTAGGTAGTTTTGGAAAATTTAAATAAATGCGTCAACTATCTCACTAGCCACTTATTTTACGTCCCTAGAATGAAGTCCATCAGAACCTGGGCTCTTGTCTGTCCTCAGCTCCAACAATTTACTCAGTACCATTTTTCTGGTAACTAATTTTCCTGAATTCCTCCTTCTGTGCTCCTGGTTTATAGCTGCTAATGGAATGATACTGGCATCCTCTATGCTGAAGACTGATGCAAAATGCTTGTTCAATTCATCTGCCATCTCCTTGTTTTTTTTAATTATTCATCCACCTTGAGGGGGCAGTTAAGAGCAACCACATTGCTGTGGTTCTGGAGTTACATGTAGGCCAGACCAGGCAAGGCTGCAGATTTCCTTATTGATAGGGTTGTTAAGAAGGATAGGGTTGTTAAGAAGGTGTACGGTGTGTTAGCTTTTATTGGTAGAGGGATTGAGTTTCGGAGCCATGAGGTCATGTTGCAGCTGTACAGAACTCTGGTGCGGCTGCATTTGAAGTAGTGTGTGCAGTTCTGGTTGCCGCATTATAGAAAGGATGTGGAAGCATTGGAAAGGGTGCAGAGGAGATTTACCAGGATGTTGCCTGGTATGGAGGGAAGATCTTATGAGGAAAGGCTGAGGGACTTGAGGCTGTTTTCATTAGAGACAAGAAGGGTAAGAAGTGACTTAATTGAGGCATACAAGATGATCAGAGGATTAGATAGGGTGGACAGTGAGAGCCTTTTTCCTCGGATGGTGATGTCTAGCACGAGGGGACATAGCTCTAAATTGAGGGGAGATAGATACAGTATAGGACAGGTTTCAAAGGTAGGTTCTTTGCTCAGATACTAGCAAGGGTGTGGAATGCCCTGCCTGCAACAGTAGTGGACGCGCCAACATCAAGGGCATTTAAATGGTCATTGAATAAACATATGGATGATAATGGAATAGTGTAGATGGGCTTTAGATTGTTGTGCCGACCTGTGAAACCATCGAGGGTCGAAGGGTCTGTACTGCACTGTAATTTTCTATGTTCTATTTATCCATATTATACTGCAGCTGCCATGCATTTTTCCACACACTCAACTTGTCCAATTCACAATCAAGAATCTCTGCATCCTCCTCACACCTCACCCTTTGAGTTATCTGCAAATTGAGACACATTTAGTTCCCTCATTTAAATCATTAATATACATTGCGACTGGCTGGGGTCCTCGCACCGATCCTTGCGGTACCCTACCAGTCACTGCCTGTCACTTGGAAAAAGATCAGATTATTCTGACTCTTTTTTCCTGTCTGCCAACCAGTTTTCTATCCATCTCAATACACTACACCCAATCCCATGGGTTTTAATTTTACATGCTAGTCTCTGATGTGGTACCTTGTCAAACGCTTTCTGAAAGTCCAAATAAACCACATTCACTGGCTCCCCCTCATCAACTCTATTAGCTACATTCTCAAAGAATTCCAGTAGCTTTGCCAAACACAATTTCCCTTTCATAAATCTATTCTGACTGTCTGATCATGCCACTGGTTTCCAAGCACTCTGCTATTAAATTTTTTATATTGGACTCTAGCATTTTCCCCGATTATCAACGTCAGACGCAATCAAGGATGCAGTGGTATAACCAATGTGTATTGGCATGGTCAATGATGTTTGCAGATGACAGCAGCTTTTTGGTGGGGATGCTGGAAACAAGACCGAGTGTCTGGTGAGCTGGAAAATGGGGTATGAAGATCAGTAAAAGAAATAACAAATGGACTGTCACTTTGAGCCTGGGAAGAGGATCAGAGTGAAAGTGTAAATATGAGTGAAGACCTGAAGTGAGCAGTTTCAAGTACCTGTTGTCAGCAGCAGCGAAAGATAGAAGTATGGAAATTGGAAGAATGTAACAGGAGTTCTGTGATTGAAAAGAATTACTAAACTGAAAGTAAGAAACTACAGGACAGCCTTGAGTAGAAACTTAGGTAACATCCGGAAGAGGAATAACAATTAGATGCTATTGAGATGTGGATGTTGAAATAGACGAGTGAAATAAGAAATAACAAATTTAAGAACCAGTACATCAGGTGGTCGGTGAGGATTGTGGAAGCACTGGAGGAAGTAGTCAAGAGGTGACTGAAATTATACAATAATAGGAGAGAGAGAGAGCGAGAGCGAGAGAGAGAGAGCGAGCGAGCGAGAGAGAGCGAGAGAGGAGAAATGTGGTGATGCGAGCGATGGAGATGTGACTACCAGGAAAAGGACGAAGGTCCAAGGACTAGGATGCAGCGGCAAGAGGACTAAATGCAGCAGGGGTGGATGAATGGGTGACTAACAGGAGATGGGGAAGGGTGATCAACCATCATTGCAGCGACCCCAAATAAAATTGGAGAGGCTGAAAGAAGGATTAACATTCATGGAAAAACTCTAGCTTGTGTTCAGCAACATTTCAAACCGTTACATTGATTCTTCCCAAACGTAACACTGAAATTGGTGCTGCTTTTCTTCCAATGGCACACCGCAATCAATTTTACCTGCCAGTGTGTTAGTACAAAGAAATGATTCCTGAACTGTATTCCACATTAGTGCAAAAAAGGATTTATTCCACCCCCCCCCTCCCCAGTTTGACTCATCTAAGCCACATGAGAATGAACAATATTCAGAACATTCCAATGTATTTTCCAGAAACAGCACAATTTACAACTACATTGAGGTTTAAAGTATACAAATTAAGGCAATTAAAATTACATAGACTTTAGCTACCAAGCTAAAAATGCATCTTACAGTTAGAACAACCTGCACATTACAGGTGGCTCACTGCAAACAAGAGTGAAATCTGGAATAATTCAATTTGGCCATTTGATTTCCATTTTTTCACTGATCGGTTTGATTACTGCACTAAATCTAGGTGATCTCTAGACAGCCAGCAAAAGTGATGTCATAAAGCAGACTAATCAGTCAATCATAATGGAGAATTCTCAATCAGCAAACCAGAAAGTAAAATGCAGATCAGTCGCTTTTTATAAATTTTAGTCAGTGAAATTAAAATTGGGAAGTACGCATCTGAACATGGAATTATAATGGAAAGTATCATTATATAATGTAAAATTAGTTTTTCATGTCCAGAGAGATAGCTCATCAATACTCACGACTGTACAGTAATAAAAAAAAAGTTATACATCATTCAGCAAGTTGGTTTTTTTTTGGCTTTCTATAAACAATGATAGAACAGTGTAAAAATTAAAGCTCACATTGATTCAAGTGAATTTTAAAGACTGCCACCTGTGGGAACTCCAAGTGCACACACTGAGGAGGATCAGGGAATAACTGTCAGCAACGTCTGGATCCATATTTAACCATACATGCAATGCCATATATTGCTGTTAGTTTCGCAAACATTACAACTGCAAAGTCCAGGCCACTAAAATGTTCACTGTTTTAATTTTTCCTTTTGTTCTATTCAGTATTTCGCAGCTTCTGTATGACATCCATTCAATCATTCAGAGTGGGGCACTTGAAATTTATGGTGTCGGGTGGCACAGTGGTTAACACTGCTGCCTCACAGCACCGAGGACCCGGGTTCAATCTGGCCCCAGGTCACTGTCCAAGCTATCATATCACCAATACACTGATTTTATCTTAATTTTACTGAAGGAACATTGAGAAACTGATATCAGTGTCTTGGGGGAAGAAACAAAGAATAATTTATAAACAGCTAAGTCCATGTGTTGCTTCAGCAGACTAACTATGATAATAAAGAATATTGTCACTAGCAGCCAATCATCTTCCTGGTATTCTGCTAAGCCAAAAGGTTTCAAGTACAATTACGACATTAAATTATAATAATTGCTGTAATTAAAGCCAATCATCAACAGTACTTCCTATCCCAGCACATTGCAATGCATCCTCCCAAACACAGGCACATGAACCACATTTATCAAAACTGGCAAAACTCTAACTATGTAGGAGGATTCTTACTCCATGACCTATTGGTGTAATAGGGGGGGGGGAAAAGGCTGAAAAATATTTATACGTTTTATTAACCCTCTATTTCCTTTTAACCGTAGTAACAGGTTTGGTTTATTTGGTACCAATCTCAACCAGGTCAGAATACCACAGTGGTTAGCACTGCTGCTTCACAGCACCAGGGACCTGGGTTCGATTCCAACCTCAGGTGACTGTTTCTTCCCATGTCTATGTGGGTTTCCTCCGTGTGCTCTGGTTTCCTCCCATAGTCCAAAGATGTGCAGGTTAGGTGGATTGGCCATACTAAATTGCCCCTTCGTGTCCAATGGTTAATTGGGTTACAGGGACAGGGCCTAGGTAGGGTGCTCTTAAATAGGGTCGGTGCAGACTCGATGGGCTGAATGGCCTTTTTCTGCACTGTAGGTATTCTATGATTCAAACCCCAATCAGACCGTGAGCGTATCACCCAGGCTGACATTACAGCTCAACATCTATTAGATGAGATATCAAACTGGGGAACTTCATTTGCCTTCAAGTGCACATAATGTCCCATGGAATTTACTGTGAGGGCAGAGGGTTTTACAACACTGATTAATAAACATCTCTCAACAGACACCACCTAAAATGATTGATTTTCCTCAATGATTAATGTGTTATTTGTGGGATCCTTCTGTGTGTTCATTTGCTGCATTATTCATATTACAAGAGACTGCAAAATCAAAATTAATCGACCAATTGTAAAAAGTGTTTCCAGATGTCCTGAGATTTATAATCATACAAACACATTCTTTGTATGTTTGATTGGATCCATTCTGGAAAGGGGAGCCAAGTCTCTTTTTATTTTATTTGTTCATTAGGTGTGGTGTTGCTGGCAAGGCCAACATTTATTGCCCATAACTAAAACTAAAATTAAAAGGGTCATCAATTTCACCAAAATAGTGTGGCATGTTTCTGTTCAGTTAATGAAGCCAAGTCACACCATTACAGCTGTGCAAATGATGTCTTATAACCTGGTGTCATAGCTCCAACCTCAAAGAAAATAGATATTTGACAAGCATATTCAACCACTAGCCACACAAGTGGCATAAGAGGTTCATTTTACAGAGACTATATTCAAAATGTCTAAGATAGTGGACAGCCTCGTGTCCCTCAAGGGACAAAGAGGATCAGTAAGAAAGATAGTTGAGGTAGGTCACTTATATATACAGTACTAAAGATAAAACTGGGCTTCCCCAAGATTTTACACTAAAAGATTTTTCGGTGCATATCCCCCAAGTATAAAATCAATATAATCTTATCGTTTGGAATTGGTTGAAGTCTATTCCACTTTGAACAATGAGAACCTATCACTCAAAGGTTATGGATCAGTGTCCGCCATTTTCATCATTATTGGCAATCCCTCGTATCGAAGATGATTCTTCCACGTGTATGGCTGGGTTTAAGTGTCACAATAGCGTTGGCCAGGGATTCGTAGCATGGTTTACGAACCCCATTTTAGCCCTGCAAGGTATCCCACAGTGATGACATGAGTTTTCAGCCAGGAGATGGTGGCTCCAGCAACTGCCCTCTTTCCATCTCGCTCTCCTTTTTCCTTCAGTAACTGCTCTTGTTGATTGGAAAGTCTTGACACAGTTTTTGATGGATCACCATTTCGATCAGGATTAGGCATCTGCTGATATTAAAAGTGCAGACGTTCATGGGGGCTTTGAGATGGCCATTAAAACATTTCCTTTGGTCCTAATGTGAACAGGTTCCCTGACGTTGCTCGAAGTAGAGCACCTGTCCATAAAGCTCCACGTGGGGCTCTCTGTCAACATGTCCCGTCCATCTCAGTTGATGTGAAATTATCAATGTCTTTATACTTGACATGTCTGCATTTTGGACGATGCTCATTCTTGTACTTTTGACCTCCCATCCAATTTGTATAATCCTTCCTTTTGTCCGACAGATTATTAGTTTAGTGGCACGTCTGATATTCTGATTCTTGGAAACTCGTATGTTTTTTTTAAACCATGGGTGAGCTGGCACAATGGATTCGGTGGTGTTTATTTGTCAGCGTTTTGGGGACAGACAGCTTCCAAGATATGGGAACCATGATGTGGAGATGCCGGCGTTGGACTGGGGCTTGGGTGACCATGCAGACACTGCGACAACGAATGAACGGGCATTGTGCGACAATCACCAGGCAGGAATGTTCCCTTCCAGTCGGGGAACACTTCAGCAGTGAGGGGCATTCAGCCTCTGATCTCCAGGTAAGCGTTCTCCAAGGCGGTCTTCAGGACACGCGACACCGCAGAATTGCCGAGCAAAAACTTGTAGCTATGTTCCGCACGCATGAGTGCGGCCTCAACCGGGATCTTGGATTCATGTCGCATTAGATCCACTCCCCACCATCTGGCCTGGACTTGCGGATAGCACAATCACTTCACAGCTCCAGAGTCCCAGGTTCAATTCCGGTTTGGGTCACTGTCTGTGCAGAGTCTGCACATCCTCCCCGTGCGTGCGTGGGTTTCCTCCGGGTGCTCCGGTTTCCTCCCACAGTCACAAAGATGTGCAGGTTAGGTGGATTGGCCATGATAAATTGCCCTTAATGTCCAAAATTGCCCTTAGTGTTGGGTGGGGTTACTGGGTTATGGGGATAGGGTGGAGGTGTGGACCTTGGGTAGGGTGCTCTTTCCAAGAGCCGGTGCAGACTCGATGGGCCGAATGGCCTCCTTCTGCACTGTAAATTCTATGAAACTGTTCTGGCTTGAGACAATTCACACCTCTTTAACCTGTGATTATCCCTCTCTCTGGATCTGTAATGATTTGATTACCTGCAAATGCTCGCATTCCAAGCATTGACCGGCACCTCTGACTTTCTCCATATATACGTTTCTGGAACATACCTCTCCATTCACCTGAGGAAGGAGCAGTGCTCCGAAAGCTCGTGTTTGAAACAAACCTGTTGGACTTTAACCTGGCGTTGTAAGACTTCTTACTAAGATATGGGAAGTAAGGGACATTTTCCAACATTTGATGCATTTGCCATGGCTATTTGGGATATTCGGCACCACAGCTGGTAACTACAGCTCACCCCAACAATCAGTGTCATTATAAGTTTGGACAATGTTTAATTTCCAGAGACCTGTCATTGATCACAAAATATTTTCCGACAATTGCTTGCCTACTTTAACCTGCCGGGAAGCTCTCTTTAACCTAACAGACTTCAAAATACTGATTGCCCGTGTCACTAATTATAAATTACACCTTATTAAGAATAAAACTGCGGCTCGACGAAGGATATTAATTCAATGGAAGGACGCGAAGCCTCCAAGCGTTGAAACTTGGATTAACGATATGGCTAGCTATATTCAGCTAGAAAGGATCAAATTTGCCCTGAGAGGGTCGGTACAGGGATTCGCCAGGCGGTGGCAACCTTTCCTTGACTTTTTAGATCAGAGATAGACGTTCGGGGTCGTGGCAGCAGCAACCCGGGGGGGGGGGGGGGGGGGGGAGGGGGGGGCAGCAAGGGTCGTGGGGGGACACGCACGACTGTAACGCGGGCAAGCCTGCTCGCTGCTCATGTCTGAAACTGTAGGCTGCCTTGGTTGTTAAGGTTGCCGGGGGGGGGGGGGGGGGGGGGGGGGGGGGGGGGGAGGACTGGTGCGCGCGAGAGGGCGGGCGAGGGAGGGACATTTGCCTAGAGGGATTGTGTTGTAAATAATTTAAAAATTAGTAGGGGTAAATGTCTGTATGGAAAAACTCTTTCAATAAAAATTATTTAAAAAAAAAAAAGAATAAAACTGCGACTCAATGGACACGGTGGTTACAAAATCCTTGACAAGATTGTTCATAAACATTCCTAGCTCACAATCAGTTAATGTTGGCCATTGTTAAAATAGATGCTATCAAAGATCAGCTAAAGAAAAATAGAGTGTGATGTTCACTGTTGAGTCTCGAGAACGCAATGTTAACTAAGAACATCAAGCTGATTTATTTACACTACTAAATTATAGATTCTAACCAGTCATCAAGGAATAAGTTATTAAATAAAACTATATATCTCTTACACCAGAACTCTATACTAGGCAACTAATCTATCTCACGCCTAACCACCTTCTCCCAGAATCCCAGGAGTCACATGTTATTTATACGATGGCTCCTTATCTCCATCTGGTGATGAGAAGTATTATTCTTATTCTTAACCCTTTGTATTCCTTACAATACACATGTTGTTACAAAAAACACTTGGGAATCTGATCCAGAAAGAGGGTGTACATATCTATATCTGTGATGGTGCAAAGAATATGGCGAGTGATGTCCAAAACACATTCTACAAAATGAACTCGCACGCAGGCTATTGATTATGTCAAGAGAGTGATGGCAACTTCTGGAGTTAAAATGGGAATGGGAGAGTAAGCTTCCAGAATTGAAGGGCAAAATAATTATCAGTGGTTCCCCATTGATGAACTCCACCAGATAAAAGCAAGAGATTATTTTTATTTTGGAAAAAGGTGGCACAGTGATTAGCACTGCTGCCCCACACCACCAGGAACCCAGGTTCAATTCCGGTCTTGGGGATCACTGTCAGAGTGGAGTTTGCACGTTCTTCCCGTGTCTATGTGGGATTCCTCCAGGTCTCCAGTTTCCTGCCACAGTCCAAAGATGTGTGGGTTAGGTGGATTGACCATGATAAATTGCCCCTTAGTGTCCAGGGATGTGCAAGTTCGGTTGTGGGGGAATGGACATGGGTAGAGTGCTCTTTCGAAAAGTCAGTGCAAACTCAATGGTCTGAATGGCCTCATTCTGTACTGTTGGGATTCTATGAATTACACAATGAATATGAAACTAGAAAACTGCTAATTAATTTAATCAAATTAGTTATTGGGGGGCACGGTAGCACAGTGGTTAGCACATTTGCTTCACAGCTCCAGGGTCACAGTTTCGATTCCCAGTTTGGATGACTGCGGAGTTTGCACTTTCTCCCCATGTCTATGTGGGTTTCCTTCCACAGTCCAAAGATGTGCAGGTTAGGTGAATTGGCCATGCTAAATTGCCCTTAGTGTCCAACAAGGTTAGATGTGGTTACTGGGTTATGGGGATAGGGTGGAGGTGTGGGCTTGGGTAGGTTGCTCTTTCCAATGGCCGGTGCAATGGCCTCCTTCTGCAATGTAAATTCTATGATTCAAACATCTAGTGCATGAATTCAAATCTTGATTTTCATCCACATTATCACTACTATTCCCAATTACCCTCAAAGACACCCACCTAATTTCTGTTAGAATACGATCAGTGACAAAATGAGTATTTCTGGAGAACAAATTTGCTTTTGGAGCTGATGACTTACCCAACCATTGGACATTTTCAAACCTCACAATCTGTCACTGAAGTCTTATTTTGAATATGGTCTTAATGGCATAAAAATGATCAGGCATTCCCAGGATACAAATAGGAGATAATAAAAGTCTTAAATCTTAAAAATGTAGAACTGCATCCATTTTGATTAATCACATTTAAAATCACATATTTCCCATCTTTGATCTTGGTCTCCTACAAGCACTATTTCCACCACAGCAAAGGCAATTATTGAAGGATTCAGAGCCCTAACAGAAATCTTACAAGTACCCTTTGGCATATACCCTTGTTAGAAACCTCAAAAGAAGTCTTTTCTCTGCCCCATACTTCATTCAGGGGGCACTACAAAAATCTTACTGATCTACAATTGTTGATTATTCTAGACAGACCTTAACAAAGAATTATGATATAGTGCAAGAAAAGCTGGAGGTTTTTAAATATATCTTTAAAAAATAACTCTTGATCGACAGCACGCACTTTCTTAGTGGTCTGGAAGATGGCAATCAGAACATTAGGGCACACAGAACGATAACTTTGCTCAGTTTCCATTCATAATTTGTCTGAAGAACACTGGAAAGTTGACAAGCCAGTATGTCTTAATTCAACAAAAATGCATGCAAATATTTTCTAAATTTTATACATTACTTAACAGTCTGTTTACACCATATGAACATGAAGCTTATTTTTGTATTTTGAATCAAATACATTCCATAGACAATGAAAAAATATTTTCACTCAAAACAGTCTGTAAATTGCAGACAAAAAGTTTGCTTTAAAATCAAGCCTCGTTATATTCGACGCAATATTTCATTTGAAATTTCAGTAACCAGCACTGCATGCTGTTCGTTTAGTTAATGTTAGTTAATTTGTTTTCTGAACGTTATTTTCAATTTAATATGTCTTGTTATGATCGACTAAATGCATAAACACAAGCCGCGAGACTGCTCTCACTAAATACATAGGACAGAATACAAATAAGTGAAGATGTCAATTTTTTAAAAAGCAGCAATCCAAATGCATTTCTTTTATTTGAAAAATCACCAGGCACTGAACCGACAAATAAATGTCTCTGCACACATTAATGACGCAAACGCATGAACAGAATACACCATGAGGCAATGAGATTGCAGGGAATTACATTTTCTGCGGCATCACCACTTTGGCCAATGGCAGCTCCATCACCGTTGCTGAGAAGAACATCTCGCCCTGTCAGGGCCAAATGTCTCTTCTCCCCACCCCCACAACAACAACTGCTGCTTCTCTTTCAATTAGTTCTCAGCAAATACAACTATATTGCTTCAAGGTCAATGTCTTTAAACGATCGGATATTGAATCCCTGGTAACAGGGAGGATGCATTGCTCAACCCTGCAAATCGTTTCCCCCAAAAGGAATTGCGAGGCCTTTCGAATAATGCCTGCAAATAATGCTTGCGTTTGGAGGTTACGATGGCCCAGAGAATTGCAGATGGGAAGCACAGATCAATGCTGAGTGACCGCAGAATGTGTGTTAAACACAACATGGGAGTAAAGGCGCGCTTAAATTATAATCAGGTAGAATAGGGGGTTTAATTTAATTGTGTTATGCTTAGATGTGGTCTTATATTCTTGTACATTGTTTTGATATATATATTTTAAAATGTAACAATTGATTCAGCAGGTTGTGTTTTAAGAAAGTCGGGTGGGGGGAAAAATGAGCAAGCTATGCTAATTCTCATAAAGACTCCCTTCAGGGAAATCAATTAATCCCAAATGAAGATGAATCAGTGGAAACTCTAAAAAAAATCCTCAACGCACAGAAACTAAAAGCAAAATCAACCAGGGAGGGAAACACACATTCACATCAGCAGCATCTTTGTCTCCCCACCCACTGTAATGTAATTGAGCAGACTTGAGGGGCAGCCAGGATATTGTGTTCCCAATCCTGTTAGGCTCATTAACTCAGCCTCCCCCCACACAGCCCTTCTCCCCATGAATCAGTGACTAAAAGCAGTGGCTACAATAAAGCAGCTTACCTGTGAGATAGCTCGACATCATCATCATCCTGAGCAGCAGCAGCAACATTACATCAACCTGAGCGGCAACGACATCCCCACAGCTCACAGGGTCAATCGCCCACCCGGCCCAACCCGCCCCGGCCCACCCACCCCCTTTCACGCTACAACCGGCCTTGTTTCATCTCCCAGCGAGTGGAGGGAATGACAGGGAGAAAAAAAACCAAATCCTCAGACTAATAAATAAATTAAATTCCGCCTCCTGAGTCAGGAGCAGTTGGCAGCGACAGCAGCAGCGGCTCCTCCTCCTCCTCCGCCTCCCTCCATTACTGCAGCAACCTCTTACGTCGCACTGTACCATCGCAACCGGCCCAGTCAACTCGGGCCGACAACGCACAGGCCCCGCCCCGCCCCCATCTCCCTGTCCGCTCGGCCATTGGACGGAACCCTGCGCTCGACGGCGGGGCCCCGCCCACGCTCCCTTCCTATTGGTCGATGGCCATCTACGTCAGATTCCGTCACAGTGCGGGCCGCCAACGGCTTGATCTGATTGGAAAGCGCTGTCGCCCCGTCCACCTTGCCCGGCATCCAGCGCGCCACAGGCATTCTGGGACTTGTAGTTGCCTCGGTTGTCAAGCTTGTTCTGTCCAAGGGTGCAATGGATTCGAAACGTTGACTCGCCACAGATGTTGCCACACCATATTCAAGCAGGGAAGGGGGGGGGACAGGAAATTACAGACCAATGAGTCTAACTTCAGTGATAGTGAAGCTATTGGAAAACATTCTGAGGGATAGAATTAATCTCCACTTGGGGAGGTGAAGATTAATCAAGGATAATCGAGTGTGGCTTTGTCAAAGGGAGACCATTGCCAGAATTCTCTGGCCATTGGGATTCTCTTTCCTGCTGGAGGACCGGAGAATCCCGCCCCATGCCTTACAAATTTGACTGAATATTTCAAGCAGGTGGCTACATATGTAGGTGAGGTCAGTGCAGTTCACGTAGTGTACATGGACTTCAGTAACACTTTTCACAAGGTTCCGCATGGGAGATTGGTCAAGAAAGTAAGAGCTCATGGAACCCAGGGTAATTTGGCAAATTAAATCCAAAATTGGATTTGTGGCAGGAGGTAGAGGGTGATGGTCAAAGGTTGTTTTTTGGGACTGGAAGCCTGTGTCCAGTGGTATTCCTCAGGGATCAGTGCCGGGCCCCATGCTGTTTGTTGTGTCCATTAATAATCTGGACATGAATGTAGGAGGTATGGTCAGTAATTTTGCAAATGACAAAAAAATGTAATGGTGTAAATAGTGAGGAGGAAAGCCCTGGATTGCAGGACGATATAGATCGTCTGGTTAGATGGGAAGGACAGTGGCAAATGGAAATGAAAAGTGTGAGTTCATGCATTTTGGGAGGACTAACAAGGTAAGGGAATATACAATGAATGGTTGAACCCTAGGAAGTACAGAGGATCAGATGGGCCATGTTGTGCATATCCATAGATCTCTGAAGACAGCAGGACAGGTAGATGAGGTGGTTGAGAAGGCATATGGGATATTTGCCTTTATTAACCGAGGCATTAAATATAAGAGCAGGGAAGTTATGATGGAGCTGGAGAAGACACTGGATAGGCTGCTGCTGGAGTACGGTGTGCAGTTCTGGTCTCACATGTTTTCAGCACTTTCTCCCTATATCTGCGTGGATTTCCTCTGGGTGCTCCAGTTCCCTCCCACAAGTCCCGAAAGACGTGCAGTTAGGTAATTTGGACATTCTGAATTCTCCCTCCGTGCACCCGAACAGGCGCCGGAATGTGGCGACTAGGGGCTTTTCACAGAAACTTCATTGCAATGTTAATGTGAGTCTACTTGTGACAATAAAGATTATTTTTCTCTTTTTTTCTATTGCTAATTGGGAATTGGAAATTGTAGTTAGGTGAGCATTTCACAGCTCCCAAGTGGATTCCCATGGGTAGGTGTGCCATGTAGCACGTGGCATTTATTACCTAGCATCCCAATACAACTGTGATGCCTGGACACTGTGCCTGAACACTACGGGAGGCAACACCACGGATGCAACAGCCAACATCCGAACAGCCAAGAGCTCGGCCCCTGCACCGGGGACATATGGGCACCCAGAGGTTGGGTGTGTACATCGGGGAGGGAACCAGCGTCTGGTCCAGGTACTGTTACTTGCGGGTGTCTGGGGTACAGGGTATGGGGTCCGGTGAGGAGGGGCTATGCTGCGTCTGGGGGCGCATGAGCAGGGTGTGCCCTATGGCAGGGCTGGGAGTTGGTGGGGACGGGGAGCAAAGAGGGAATGGAGGATCCCAGGGTGGAAGACACCGCTGGTTGTCAGTCTCGCACACCTATCCAATTCGTTGCAGATATTACACGAGATGGACCCTGTAGAAGTTGCCCCGGTGGTGGTGCTGGCAGGCCAGGTGATCAGACACCGGAAATGACGGCAACTGCAGTGTCAACAGGGCCTCGAGGCAGCGGCTCATGTATAAGGCCACGCCCCACACACTGAGGACCCAGCCACCCATCAGGCCAGGGAAGGACCCAGAGGGGGAGGCTGGCAACGGCCTAAGGTGTATAGGTGTCACTGGTCTTTCGGAGAGATGACGGACAGTGCGTGTCGCAGGAGGCTCTGCCTCAACAAGGAGACGGTGCGGTACCTATCAGGCTTGGCACCACGTGGAGGAGGAGAATACCCGCTCCCGGTGGCTGTCAAGTTCACTGCAGCCCTGAACATCTACGTCTCAGGATAATTCCAGGGCTCAAGCAGGGACTTGTTTGGCATCCACAAGCTGCAGCCCACAAGTGCATTTGTAAGGTCACAGGTGTCCTATTTATCTGGGTAGCGAACTACATAAACCTGGACATGGCTAGGCTCAATAGGATGTACGGGCAGCAGGATCCTCAACAATTGCCGGGAAGCCCAGGTTCAAAGGGTAGTGGATGGCATGCATGTCATCTTCCCAGGGAGTGTCCTGCATCAACAGGAAGGGGTTCCACTTCTTTTTTTTTGATAAACAATTTTATTGAGGCATTTTGGCATAGTAAACAACAACAGTACAAAACAGTGTGCAAAGAACAATCAACATAGTGCAAAAACCAGCTCTCCTCCCACCAGGACCCGCCTAACAAACCCCTAATCTATGTTGCCCTAACCCCCGCCCCCCCCCGCTGACGGTAAGTTTTCCGTGAAGAAGTCGATAAATGGTTGTCGACTCCGGGCGAACCCTGACAGTGACCCTCTCAGAGCGAACTTAATTTTCTCCATACCAGGAAAGCTCGCCATATCCATGAGTCCCTTCATGCCAGCAGAATTTGTCGCCGGGCTACCAGTGAAGCAAAGGCCAAAGCGTCAGCCTCTCTCTCCTCCTGGATTCTCGGGTCGTTCAAGACCCCAAAAATTGCCACCACTGGACTCATCACCACCTTTGTTTTCAGTACCCGGGACATAACGTCCGCGAATCCCTGCCAGTACCCCCTGAGATTTGGACATGCCCAGAACATGAGGACATGGTTTGCTGATCCTCCCGCACATCTGGAGCATCTGTCCTATCTCATCTGGGCCACTGTCATGTGGGCCCGGTGGACAATCTTGAATTGAATCAGGCTGAGCCTAGCGCATGTTGCTTCGCGTTAACTCTGCTCAACGCCTCCGTCCATAAGCCCTCTTCTATCTCACCTCCGAGCTCCTCTTCCCACTTAAGCTTCAGCTACTCGGTCTGCATCTCCTCTGCTCCAATAAGTTCCTTATATATATCCGAGACTCTCCCCTCCCCCACCCATCCACTGGACACTACCCTGTCCTGGATCCCCCTATGTGGCAGGCGTGGGAAGGATGGAATCTGTCTGCGTAGAAAGTCCGCACCTGCAAGTACCTGAAATCATTCCCTCTCGCCAGCCCAAATTTCTTCTCCAGCGCCCTCATGCTTGGGAAGCTCCCATCTAAGAACAGATCCCCCATCTTCTAGATCCCAACCCTCCGCCATGTTCGGAACCCACCATCCATATTCCCCGGGGCAAACCGGTGATTGTCGCAAATTGGTGACCAAACTGATGCGCTCACTTCACCCACGTGCCTTCTCCATTGGCCCCAGATCTGAAAAGTCGCCACCACTATAGGGCTGGTGGAGTACCATGCCGGCGGGAGCGGCAGAGGTGCCGTAACCAGGGCTGCCAAGCTGGTGCCCCTGCATAAAGCCGCCTCCATCCGCCCCCAAACCGACCATCCACTTCCTTATCATAGCTATCTTGGCCGCCCAGTAGTAATTACTACAGTTTAGCAGCGCCAGCCCCACTTCCCCTCGGTTCCTCTCGAGCATCTCTCTCCTCACCCTCAGGGACTTTCCCACCCACACAAATCCCATAATCATTTTATTGACCTTCTTAAAAAAGGACCGTGGAATGAAAATGGGGAGACACTGGAATAGGAACAGGAATCTCAGGAGGAACGTTATTTCAACCGTCTTCACTCGCCCCGCTTGTGTCAGTGGGAGCGCGTCCCACCTCCGGAACTCGACCCTCATTTAAGAACATAAGAACGAGGAGCCGGAGTAAGCCATCTGGCCCCTCGAGCCTGTTCCGCCATTCAATGAGATCATGGCTGAACTTTTGTGGACTCAGCTCCACTTTCCGGCCCGAACACCATAACCCTTAATCCCTTTATTCTTCAAAAAACTATCTATCTTTATCTTAAAAACATTGAATGAAGGAGCCTCAACTGCTTCACTGGGCAAGGAATTCCATAGATTCACAACCCTTTGGGTGAAGAAGTTCCTCCTAAGCTCAGTCCAAAATCTACTTCCCCTTATTTTGAGGCTTTGCCCCCAAGTTCTGCTTTCACCCGCCAGTGGAAACAACCTGCCTGCATTTATCCCATCTATTCCCTTCATAATTTTATATGTTTCTATAAGATCCCCCCTCATCCTTCTAAATTCCAATGAGTACAGTCCCAGTCTACTCAATCTCTTCTCGTGATCCAACCACTTGAGCTCTGAGATTAACCTAGTGAATCTTCTCCGCTCACCCTCCAGCGTCAGTACGTCCTTTCTCAGGTAAAGAGACCAAAACCGACACAATACTCCAGGTGCGGCCTCACTAACACCTTATACAATTGCAGCATAACCTCCCTAGTCTTAAACTCCATCCCTCTAGCAATGAAGGATAAAATTCCATTCGCCTTCTTAATCACCTGTAAACCAACTTTTTGCGACTCGTGCACTAGCACACCCAGGTCTCTGCACAGCAGCATGTTTTAATATTTTATTTTTTTAATAATAATCCCTTTTGCTGTTATTCCTACCAAAATGGATAACCTCACATTTGTCAATATTGTATTCCATCTGCCAGATCCTAGCCCATTCACTTAACCTATTCAAATCCCTCTGTAGACTTCCGGTATCCTCTGCACTTTTTGCTTTACCACTCATCTTAGTGTCGTCTGCAAACTTGGACACATTGCCTTTGGTCCCCAACTCCAAATCATCTATGTAAATTGTGAACAATTGTGGGCCCAACACTGATCCCTGAGGGACCGTACTAGCTACTGATTGCCAACCAGAGAAACACCCATTAATCCCCACTCATTGCTTTCTATTAATTAACCAATCCTCTATCCATGCTACTACTTTACCCTTAATGCCATGCATCTTTATCTTATGCAGCAGCCTTTTGTGTGGCACCTTGTCAAAGGCTTTATGGAAATCCAGATATACCACATCCATTGGCTTCCTGTTATCTACTGCACTGGTAATGTCCTCAAAAAATCCACTCAATTAGTTCCACATGACCTGCCCTTCATGAACCCATGCTGCGTCTGCCCAATGGGACAATTTCCATCCAGGTGCATCGCTATTTCTTCTTTGATGTTAGATTCCAGCATCTTCCCTACTACCGAAGTTAAGCTAACTGGCCTATAATTACCCGCTTTCTGCCTACCTCCTTTTTTTAAACAGTGGTGTCACGTTTGCTAATTTCCAATCTGCCAGGATCACCCAGAGTCCAGTGAACTTTGGTAAATTATCACTAGTGCATTTGCAATTTCCCTTAGCCATCTCCTTTAGCACTCTGGGATGCATTCCATCAGGGCCAGGAGACCTGTCTACCTTTAGCCCCATTAACTTGCCCATCACTACCTCCTTAGTGATAATCATCTCAAGGTCCTCACCTGTCATAGCCTCATTTCCATCAGTCACTGGCATGTTGTTATTTGTGTCTTCCACTGTGAAGACCGACCCAAAAAACCTGTTCAGTTCCTCAGCCATTTCCTCATCTCCCATTATTAAATCTCCCTTCTCATCCTCTAAATGACCAATATTTACCTTAGCCACTCTTTTTTGTTCTTTATATTTGTAGAAACTTTTACTATCTGTTTTTATATTCTGAGCAAGTTTACTCTCATAATCTACCTTTCTCTTCTTTATAGCTTTTTTCGTAGCTTTCTGTTGCCCCCCTAAAGATTTCCCAGTCCTCTGGTCTCCCACTAATCTTTGCCACTTTGTATACTTTTTCCTTCAATTTGATACTCTCCCTTATTTCCTTAGATATCCACGGTCGATTTTCCCTCTTTCTACCGTCCTTCCTTTTTGTTGGCATAAACCTTTGCTGAACACTGTGAAAAATCGCTTGGAAGGTTCTCCACTGTTCCTCAACTGTTTCACTGCAAAGTCTTTGCTCCCAGTCTACCTTAGCTAGCTCTTCTCTCATCCCCATTGTTTAAGCACAAAACACTAGTGTTTGATTTCATCTTCTCGCCCTTTGTTTAAGCACAAAACACTAGTGTTTGATTTCATCTTCTCGCCCTCCATCTGTATTTGAAGTTCCACCATATTGTGATCGCTCCTTCCGAGAGGATCCCTAACTATGAGATCATTAATCAATCCTGTCTCATTACACAAGACCAGATATAGGACCGCTCGTTCCCTCATAGGGGAATTTGCTCCACCAACCAAGATAAGTTCAATTTGTGCAACCGGCCCCAGTCCCAAGCCACCTGTATCCCTAAGTATCTAAAACTGTCCTCATCTAACCTAAACGGCAGCCCCTTCAGCCGACCCTCCTGGCCCCTCGCCTGGACTGCAAACAACTCACTTTTTGCCATGTTCAGTTTTCCCTGGCCGAATTCCCTCAGGTTTCCCATGAATTCATCCATCCCAGCCACTGGATCTGTGATGTATAGGAGCAGGTCATCGGCATATAACGAAACTCTGTGTTCCAGCCCCCCCCCCTCTCTGCTCCCCCCCCCCCCCCCCCCCCCCCCCCCCACCCATACCAGCCCCTTCCAACCCCTAAAAGCTCTCAAGGCAATTGCCAGTGGCTCTATTGCTAGCGCAAACAGCAGTGGGGAGAGGGGGCACCCTTGCCTTGTCCCTCGGTACAGTCTGAAATAGTCAGACGTCATCCTGTTCGTTCTTACACTAGCCTCCGGAGCCTGGTACAGTAGCCTGACCCAGTCGATAAAGCCCTCCCCGAACCCAAATCATTTCATTTCATTTCATTTCAAATCGTCCCAGCACCTCCCATAAATAGTCCCACTCAACCCGGTCGAAAGCCTTCTCAGCATCCATTGCCACAACTACCTCTACTTCCCTACTCTCCGGGGGTATCATGATCACATTCAGCAGCCTTCTTAGGTTGGTCACCAACTGCCAGCCCATGATGAACCCAGTTTGGTCTTCCATATTAACGGCTGGCACACAGTCCTCAATCCTAGCAGCCAAGAGCTTGGCCAGTAATTTTGCATCTATATTGAGCAGAGAGATCAGCCTATAGCACCCACATGCCTCCGGGTCTGTGTCCCGTTTCAATATCAGGGAAATGGTGACCTGTGACATCGTCGGGGGGTAAAACCCCTCTGTCTCTTGCCTCATTAAAAACCCTAACCAGCACCGGCCCCACTATCTCAGAGAACTTTTTATAGAACTCCACTGGATACCCATCCAGTCCCGGGATTTTACCCGATTGCATGGCCCTCAAGACCACCAATATTTCTTCGGTCCTAAATCGGGGCCCCCAGCCCATTTACCAACCCCCTACCCACTTTTGGGAAGGTCAGTCCATCCAGAAAGTGCCTCATCCCCTCCGGCCCCACGGGGGGTTCTGAGGTATAAAGCTTACTGTAGAAGTCCCTGAACACCTTGTTCAGCCCTGCCGGATCCCCTATCAAGTTTCCCTCCCTGTCGACTACCCTCCCTATTTCCCCAGCCGCCTTCCTCTTCCTCAGTTGCTGTGCCAGCATTCTACTGGCTTTCTGAGCTGCTCTACTGCCTTACTGTGGACAGCAACCCAAAATCTGTCTGTAGCCTTCGTCGTTCCCTTAAAAGCTCTGCCCTTGGGGTCTCTGCATATCTCCTGTCTATCTGTAAAATCTCCTTCACCAGTCAGTCCGTTTCTGCCCTGTACGTCCTGTCCCTATGTGCTCGAATCGAGATCAGCTCCCCTCCCACCGCTGCTTTCAGCGCCTACCAAAGCACCGCAGCTGAAACTTCCCCTGTGTTATTGACCTGCAGGTAGTTTTGCAACATTTCCTCACCCGCTCACACACCGCCTCGTCCGCCAACAGACCGACCTGTACCGTCCATGAAGGGCGCTGAAAGCTTTCCTTACAGACCTGCAGATCAACCCAATGTGGAGCATGGTCCGAAATAGCGATCGCTGAATATTCTACGTCCGTCACCCCCACCAGCAAATCCCTGCTCATGATGAAAAATTCAATTTGGGAATACACCTTATGTACATGTGAATAGAACGAAAACTCCTTCCCCGTCGGCCGACTAGCCCTCCATGGATCAGCTCCATGAACCCCCTCAGTTCCTTTGCCATTGCCTGCACCTTACCCGTTTTTGAACACGACTGGTCCAGGCCGGGGTCAAGGACTGTGTTAAAATCACCTCCCATAATCAGCCTGTGCGAGTCCAGGTCAGGTATCTTCCGCAGCAGTCTCTTAATAAAATCCACATCGTCCCAATTTGGGGCATATACATTGACCAAAACTACCCTCATCCCCTCGAGCTTGCCACTCACCATGACAAACTTGCTCCCCCATCCAAGATTGTGCTACCCACCTCGAATTGCACCCACTTGTTAACCAAAATCGTGACCCCCCTGGTTTTAGTGTCCAGCCCTAAGTGGACCTGGCTAATCCAGCCCTTCCTTAATCTGACCTGGTCAGTTACTTTCAGGTGGGTCTCCTGAAGCATTATTACATCCGCCTTCAGCGCCCTCAGATGCGCAAACACACGTGCCCTCTTTACTGGCCCGTCTAACCCTCTAATGTTCCAGGTGATCAGCCTGGTTGGGGGGGCACCATTCCCCCCCCCCCTCCCCAATCAGCCATCTCCTTTCTTGGAGCCGCCCCTAGCCCCTGTGTCGCACTTCCCCTGGCCCGCCTCCTGGCAGCCCCCACCTCCAACCTCCTCCATGTTACCAAACCCAAGACCCTCCCTCGTCAGCAGATCAACTACCCCCACCCCCCCCCCCCCCAGCAACAACACCCTGTAACCTAACCCCTGCCATAAACTAGCTATATACACACCCCCCCCCCCCCACCTGGTTTCTATCGACCAGCTCACCCAGCTAGTCTGGTGACTCTTGACTCGGGCACCAACAAGTCTCCCACCTAGTCTCCCACCTGGGGCAGCACGGTAGCATAAGACCATAAGACCATAAGACATAGGAGCGGAAGTAAGGCCATTCGGCCCATTGAGTCCACTCCACCATTCAATCATGGTTGATTTCAACTCCATTTACCCGCTCTCTCCCCATAGCCCTTAATTCCTCGAGAAATCAAGAATTTATCAATTTCTGTCTTAAAGACACTCAACGCCCCGGCCTCCACCGCCCTCTGTGGCAATGAATTCCACAGACCTACCACTCTCTGGCTGAAGAAATTTCACCTCATCTCTGTTCTAAAGTGACTCCCTTTTATTCTAAGGCTGTGCCCCCGCATTCTAGTCTCCCCTGCTAATGGAAACAACTTCCCTACGTCCATCCTATCCAAGCCATTCATTATCTTGTAAGTTTCTATTAGATCTCCCCTCAACCTCCTAAACTCCAGTGAATATAATCCCACGATCCTCAGACGTTCATCGTATGTTAGGCCTACCATTCCTGGGATCATCCGTGTGAATCTCCGCTGGACCCGCTCCAGTGCCAGTATGTCCTTCCTGAGGTGTGGGGCCCAAAATTGCTCACAGTATTCTAAATGGGGCCTAACTAGTGCTTTATAAAGCCTCAGAAGTACATCCCTGCTTTTATATTCCAAGCCTCTTGAGATAAATGACAACATTACATTTGCTTTCTTAATTACGGACTCAACCTGCAAGTTTACCTTTAGAGAATCCTGGACTAGGATTCCCAAGTCCCTTTGCACTTTAGCATTATGAATTTTGTCACCGTTTAGAAAATAGTCCATGCCTCTATTCTTTTTTCCAAAGTGCAAGACCTCGCACTTGCCCACGTTGAATTTAATCAGCCACTTCTTGGACCATTCTCCTAAACTGTCTAAATCTTTCTGCAGCCTCCCCACCTCCTCAATACTACCTGCCCCTCCACCTATCTTTGTATCATCGGCAAACTTGGCCAGAATGCCCCCCGTCCCGTCATCTAGATCGTTAATATATAAAGAGAACAGCTGTGGCCCCAACACTGAACCCTGCGGGACACCACTTGTCACCGGTTGCCATTCCAAAAAAGAACCTTTATCCCAACTCTCTGCCTTCTGTCTGACAGCCAATCGTCAATCCATGTTAGTACCTTGCCTCGAATACCATGGGCCCTTATTTTACTCAGCAGTCTCCCGTGAGGCACCTTGTCAAAGGCCTTTTGGAAGTCAAGATAGATAACATCCATTGGCTCTCCTTGGTCTAACCTATTTGTTATCTCTTCAAAGAACTCTAACAGGTTTGTCAGGCACGACCTCCCCTTACTAAATCCATGCTGATTTGTCCTAATCCGACCCTGCACTTCCAAGAATTTAGAAATCTCATCCTTAACGATGGATTCTAGAATTTTGCCAACAACCGAGGTTAGGCTAATTGGCCTATAATTTTCCATCTTTTTTCTTGTTCCCTTCTTGAACAGGGGGGTTACAACAGCGATTTTCCAATCCTCTGGGACTTTCCCTGATTCCAGTGACTTTTGAAAGATCATAACTAACGCCTCCACTATTTTTTCAGCTATCTCCTTTAGAACTCTAGGATGTAGCCCATCTGGGCCCGGAGATTTATCAATTTTCAGACCTTTTAGTTTCTCTAGCACTTTCTCCTTTGTGATGGCAACCATATTCAACTCTGCCCCCTGACTTTCCTGAATTGTTGGGATATTACTCATGTCTTCTACTGTGAAGACTGACGCAAAGTACTTATTAAGTTACTCAGCTATTTCCTTGTCTCCCATCACTAGATTACCAGCGTCATTTTGGAGCGGCCCAATGTCTACTTTTGCCTCCCGTTTGTTTTTAATGTATTTAAAGAAACTTTTACTATCATTCCTAATGTTACTGGCTAGCCTACCTTCATATTTGATCCCTCCTTCCTTATTTCTCTCTTCGTTATCCTCTGTTTGTTTTTGTAGCCTTCCCAATCTTCTGACTTCCCACTACTCTTTGCCACATTATAGGCTCTCTCTTTTGCCTTGATGCATTCCCTGACTTCCTTTGTCAGCCATGGCTGCCTAATCCTCCCTCTGATAACCTTTCTTTTCTTTGGGATGAACCTCTGCACTGTGTCCTCAATTACTCCCAGAAACTCCTGCCATTGCTGTTCTACTGTCTTTCCCGCTAGGCTCTGCTTCCAGTCGATTTTCGTCAGTTCCTCCCTCGTGCGCCTGTAATTACCTTTATTTAACTGTAAAACCTTTACATCTGATTCTACCTTCCTTCTTTCAAATTGCAGACTGAATTCTACCGTATTATGATCACTGCTTCCTAAGTGTTCCCTTACTTTAAGATCTTTTATCAATTCTGGCTCATTACATAACACTAAGTCCAGAATAGCCTGTTCCCTCGTGGGCTCCATCACAAGCTGTTCCAAAAAGCCATCCTGTAAACATTCAATGAATTCCCTTTCTTTGGGTCCACTGGCAACATTATTTACCCAGTCCACCTGCATATTGAAGTCCCCCATGATCACTGTGACCTTACCTTTCTGACATGCCCTTTCTATTTTGTGGTGCATTTTGTGCCCCTGGTCCTGACCACTGTCAGGAGGCCTGTACATAACTCCCATTATGGTTTTTTTGCCTTTGTGGTTCCTCAACTCTACCCACACAGACTCCACATCGTCTGACCCTATGTCGTTTAGTGCTATTGATTTAATTTCATTTCTAATTAACAAGGCAACCCCGCCCCCTCTACCCACCTCTCTGTCTTTTCGATAGGTTGTAAATCCCTGGATGTTTAACTGCCAGTCCTGAACCCCCTGCAACCACGTCTCTGTGATGCCTATCACATCATACCTGCCAGTCACAATCTGGGCCACAAGCTCATCTACCTTGTTCCGTACACTGCGGGCATTTAAATATAGCACCTTTCATTCCCTATTGACTGTCCCTTTTTGTTTTCTTAGTGTGGTGGACCTTGGTTTACTGAGCCTTTCCATACACTGTGTCATATTTTGTGAGATGGGGACTATCGTAACCTCTCCTGAGCTCTGTCTTTTCGTGATTTTTTGTAATCCTAAACAGCTACGCTTCCCACTGATTCCTTCACCTCTTGGTTCCCTGACTTTCCCTTCCCCCCAATCTCTAGTTTAAAGTCCTATTGACCACCCTATTTACTCTTTTCGCCAGAACACTGGTCCCAGCTCGGTTCAGGTGGAGACCATCCCAACGGTATAGGTCCCCCCTGTCCCAAAACTGATGCCAGTGTCCCATGAAAAGGAACCCCTCTTTCCCACACCACTCTTTCAGCCACGTGTTAACTTCCCTTATTCTTGCCTCCCTATGCCAATTTGCACGTGGCTCGGGCAGTAATCCGGAGATTATGACCCTTGAGGACCTGTTTTTTAATTTGAATCCTAGCTCTTTATAATCTCTAAACAGGTCCTCTTTCCTAGACTTGCCTATGTTGTTGGTACCGACATGGACCACAACAACTGGATCCTCCCCCTCCCTTTCCAATATCCTTTCAAGCCGGTCAGAGATGTCCCGCACCCTAGCACCGGGCAGGCAACATACCATGCGGGACCCTCTATCCTGCTCACAAAGGATACTATCTATCCCTCTGATAATAGAATCCCCTACAACTACAACTTGCCTATTTACTTCCTCCCCTTGAATGGCCTGCTGAACCATGGTGCCTTGGTCAGCTGACTCATCCTTCCTGCAGCCCTGTTCGCCATCCACACAGGGAGCAAGTGCCTCGTACCTGTTGGACAGGGTCAAGGGCTGAGGCTCCTGAGTTCCTGACTGCTGGTTCCCTTTACCTGCCTGACTTGCAGTCACACCCTGCTGTCCCTGGCCACTGGCAGGATTTAAACTATTTACTCTGACAGGTGTGACTGCCTCCTGAAACAAAGTGTCCAGGTAAGCCTCCCCCTCCCGGATGTGCCTCAGTGTGTGAAGCTCAGACTCCAGCTCATCAACTCTGAGCCGGAGTTCTTCGAGCAGCCAACACTTACTGCAGATGTGGTCGCTGCAGCTCGCAATGGGATCTGCCAGCTCCCACATCAAGCAGCTTAAGCACATCACCTGACCAGCCGTCTCTAATTAATTAATTTGTTTAATTTAAGTTTACGAGTTTTAAATTTGGGGCAGATTGGTTATCAACCAATCAGATCACAGCTTCCCTCTGACGTCACTTTTGGGTGGATACGTGGGTTTGAGTAGGGTGATAATTGCTCGGCACAACATCGAGGGCCGAAGGGCCTGTACTGTGCTGTACTGTTCTATGTTCTATATTTTATATTCTATTGCTCCCTCTGACCCATCCAGCCCAGCGACACCACTTCCCCAAACCAGCCATCCTCGAGCAATTGCTCTGACAAAAAAAACAAGGAACAAAGAAAACCTCGATGCTAGTGTAAATCAAGTAATACAAAATAAGTAATAGGCACTTCCAACCACCCCAATCAGAACACAAAACACTCCCAGCACCAAATACCTTAACTTCCCTCTTTTCCACAGAAAACTCGAAGACAGAAGAAAGAAAAAAACCCAAGAAACAAGAAAAACATGTAAACATCACTTATTAACTTTTAAACTTAAGTCCAAAAGTCCTCAGTTCGGCACCAGCCCTTCTCTCTTGGCGAAGTCCATTGCGTCCTCGGGCTCCGCAAAATAATGGTGCTGTCCCTTATACGTGACCCAAAGGCGCGCCGGGTATAGCAGCCCAAACTTCACCTCCTTCTTGAACAAACTCTCTTTGACTTGCCTGTAGCCTGCCCTCCTTCTGGTCACCTCCATGCTCAGGTCCTGGTAGATGCGCAAGACACAATTGTTCCAATTGCAGTTCCGTGTGCACTTGGCCCACTGTAGCACCTGCTCCTTGTCCAGGAACCTGTGGAACCTGACCACCAGCGCTCGGGCGGGGGGGGGGGGGGGGGGGGGGGGGGGTCCGCACGCGGCTGCCTCGCCAGTGCTCTGTGCGCTCTGTCCACCTCCAATGGGCGAGGGAAGGCATCATTCCCCAACAGCTTCTGGAACATGTCAGCCACATATGCGGCAGTGTCCACTCCCTCAGCCCCCTCTGGGAGACCAACGATTCTTAAATTCTGCCGACGGGACCTATTTTCCAGGTCCTCCACCTTCTCCAGAAGCCTTTTTTGTTGGTCTTTCAGCCTCCCCATCTCCACCTCCACCACCATTTGGTGATCCTCCTGCTCCTCCAGCGCCTTCTCCAGCTTCTGGATCGTCCCATCCTGGGCATCCAGCTTCAGGCTCCAGGCGCTTGATTGATTTCTGGATCGGGTCTAAACTGTCCCGTTTCAGCGTGGAGAAGCCTTCTTGAATGACCTTCAGCAGATGCTCCATTGTTGACTGGACTGTCTGCACCGGGGTCCGGACATCGGCCATATTGTCCTCAGCAGCAGCTTCTGCACTGCCCTTGTTTGCCCACTTCTTCAATTGTTTACGATTCTTTCTGCTTCTTAATTCCATACGCCTATATCTGGAGTCAGTGCCTATGCCTTCAGATCCAGCGCTCAAAAGTACCAAAAAGTCGGGGGAAATGGTCCATAAGTCCAACTGGAGCGAGAGCCACCAAATGTGCGACTTACTCCCTCATAGTCACCACCGGAAGTCAGGGGTTCCACTTCTTGAATGTCCAGCTCATATGCAAACACCACGTGAAGATCATGCACATGTGTACACACTTCCCAGGGTGTGTGCACGACAGCTACATCCTGTCAGACATACTCGGCCTCTTTGTTAACCACCTACGGA